>NC_077233.1:39012381-39333214 GCF_027887165.1 Monodelphis domestica | reverse complement strand
TTTGCTGGGGGATGAAGAGTCCTTTTGCAAGGTCAGTGGTCTGGGGAAAGGTATATTTGTTAGTGTTAGGGAATCTCCAAGCCCTCAACCCAATACCCAATTCACACTATTCTCATCAATAAATCTTTTAATGTCCAACAGCTAGAGTCAAAGTGTGTATATGTGGATTTTAGACAGAGTAGCCATTTAGCTCTCTGGGCCTGAGAAGTTCATCATTACCCTAGACTGGGTTCAGTCAAATTCCAGTCATCAGTCTAATTACCATTCTTGCAATGGAAAAATAAAATTATTATAAAACAAATGAATATATTTGAATTTTTCAAAAGCAAGAAAACTTTGCTTAGCAAAATGTATGTGGGAGTTTATTTCTCAACATACACACAGGATCTATGTGAGCACATAAAATATTCTACAGACAAATAAATGTAGTTCCAGCTAATTATGGAATTATCAATTATTCATATGTAGGCTGGGACAGTATAATTGTACTTAAATTATTTTATGTCTATTCTTTATAATATCAATAAAGCTACCAAAGCATTACTTTATAGAACCAGAAAAATCATAATATTCATCCAGGGAAATAAAAGATTAAGATTATCAAGGGAATTATTGAAAAAATAAAAGAAGGAAGGAATGGGACCTAACAGTTCCAGATCTCAAACCCTACTACAAAGCTATAACCATCAGAATAATTTGGTACTAGGTGAGAGATAGATTGGATTATATTAGGTATACAATATTCTGGAAAAAATGAGCATTGTAGTCCATTGTTTGGTAAACTCAAATACCCTAGCTTTGGGGGCAAGAACTTATTGTTCAACATAAACTATTGGGAAAACTAGAAAGCATTCCAGGAGAAATAAAATTAAGATCTTTAGCACATACAATATTACATGATAAGTTCTAAATGGATACATAATCAAAACAGGAATGATAATATAAATTAAAGGAGCATGGAAGAAATGTCATATATGTGCAGATATGTGTGTATGTTTTTGTATATTGTATATAAGTACATGTATGTCTATATCTACATCAAGAAACAGTTCATGATTTAACAGATAGAGAAGACAAGAGATAAAATTTTTAATCTTTATACCATGGAATTTTAAAAAATGTGCACAAGGGAAAAAAAACAATTCAGCTGAAATTAGAAGAGTAGCAGTAAAATGAGGGAGGAAAGTCTGATTTTTTTCCCTAAAAAGACTCATCTCTAAGATTAAAGTAACTCAAAGAATTAGAGACATTCCCTAAGTGATAAAGCTTTATATAATATTTATAAACTATTTTTTAGAGAAAGGAATTCAAGTTATCAATAGTCATGTATAAAAATATTGTAAAGCATGGATGATTTGCAAATACATATTAAAACAACTCTGAGATACTATCCCACACCAATTATATTGCCAACATTGACCAAAAAGTAAAATGCTAAATGCTAAAGAACTGCAAGAAAATATTTTATTACTGTACTGATGAAATTGTGAACTGGCCTTGCTATTCTTGAAACAATTTTGAATTAGCCTTTGACTCTGATACCACTAATAACCCTACATTCCAATGAGAATCCAGAAAGAGGAAAAGGGCAATATGTACAAAAATGTTTATAGAAACTCAATTTATGGTAGCAAAGAATTAAAAACTGTAGAGAAATATTCATTAATTAAGAGTTCATTAAGAAAGAGTTAATTAATTAATGGGTCTATCTCTACAAAACTGTGAAGAATACCTATCAATTGGGGAATGACCATAACCTTGGAGTACATCAATGTGGAAATACATTATTTTGCTGTATGAAATTATGAAGGGAATATTTTCAGAGAAATATGAGATGATACATAGGAATTGATATAAAATAAAGAGAATAGAAATGTGGACACTTTGTAAAATAATGACACTATTAGAAAGACAAACTCTGATGAACAAAATGACCAATCATAATATCAGAGGACTCATTAAAAAATTACAATTCCCCTTCCAAAGAGAGGAGGTGGGCTCAGTGCAGACCTGCACATTCATTTTTTATTGTGTGTATCTTTATTTATATCTATCTCTATATAGATTCATACATATATTCCTTTGTTTGCATACATAAACACATGAATATATAACATATGGGTGTTTATATACATGTTATGTGTATACATGTACATGTATACATATATGTTTCTGCATGTGATATATATATATATATATATATTTGTGTGTGTATTTAAATATGACCTATGTGGGGAATTTATATTTATATATTTTTATAAAATATATTTTATTTTTCTTGCTTTCTCCAGAAATTTTTGGAGAAGGAGAGGGTGAGAGAGAGACTCTGGTACCAAAATTAAAATAAAATTGAATTTTAAGATATATATGTGTATATATAAAATATATGATTTCTCATGAAGAAAGCTCCAGTGGGAGAAGAAAAGGAACATATACTGGGGGAAATTTTGATAATGTAAAATTACCATTAAAATTAAGTTTTTAAAAATCCACAAGAATGGAGCCTATAATTATTTATGTAATTCTTAAATGACAAAGTTATTCACTTTAAATTATAGTCAGCTTGTCCCATTTGTTGTTATTTTTAAATGGAACATTGAAAATTCAGTGCCCATAGCCTATCTAGTTCTTGCCTGTTATTGCCAAATTCCAGTAGCTGCTTCAAATATGTAGTTGCATAAGCACTAGGAGAGGGAGCCAAGTCATAACCCTACTTATTTTTCAGAATTCTGGAACTATGACAGATCACATCATTATCATTTTTTCCCAGATAACAGTGTAGTCCTTAAGTATGAAATCATGAAAAATGGAGCTCCAAATGGACTCTTCATCACTGTTGCAGAAAGACACAGACGGAGCCTGACAGTATATTGTGAGTTGCAGCTGGGATGGGCATTTACATCATCATAAAAAGACTGAAAATACAATTTATAAGATTTGCTGATTTTAAAACTATATGCCCATATGTCAAAATGCCAGGGATAAAAATTATTTGGATACACAGTAATAATAGTAGTGATTATCATCAATTTACAACAACTTTGCACATGTCATTGGTAGTATTTTGTGCACAATTTATGTTGTCTTCATCAGCATATGTCATCAAAATCATCATCATCACCTACAATAGTATTAATATTTCATTGATTCTCTTGGCTGCTAAGTGGCTTAGTGGATAGAGAGCCAGGACTGAAGATAGGAGGTCCTGGATTCAAATCTAAGTTCAGACACTTCCTAAATGTATGATCCTGGGCAAGTTACTTATTCCCAATTGCCTATATCTTACTGTTCTGGTTTAGAACCAATAGTTAGCATCATCAAGATAAGACAAAGGTTGTTAGGTTTTTTAAAATATATATTATTTATTTCCAAGTCTCACCCTACCCTCCCTGAATCATAGAAGTAATCATCTAGGAGATAGATAGATAGATAGATAGATAGATAGATAGATAGATAGATAGATAGATAGATAGATAGATAGATAGATAATAGATAGAGAGCAGATAGATTATATCCTTCGTGTTTCCTTTTTTTTTCAATTCACTCTTTGGAAGTGAATGTTCACAAGTTATTATTCAAGTATTAAATCTATAGCTGCATATAATGTTCTCTTCATTCTTCTCATTTTTTTTCTGTTCATTATCTCATATAGTTCCTTCTTATTTTTTTTTAAATTAGTCTGTTCATTTCTTACAGTACAGTAGTATTTCATCACAATCATATACCACAATTTTTTTACCTATTCTCCAATTGACGGATATCCACTCAATTTCCAGTTCTTTTTCAGCAAAGAGAGAGGCTATAAACATTTTGCAGTGTATAGATTCTTTTACTTTTTCCTGATTTCTTTGGGAAACAGATGTAGAAATGCAGGTATATAAACTTTTTATAATATAACTTTTTTATAACTTACTGGGTATAATTCATAATTGCTCTCTAAAATGGTTGTATCAGCTAACAATTTCATCAATGGTGCATATATCTGCATTTTCCTCCATCTCCAGCATTTGTCATTTCATTTTTTCACCATTCAGGTTACAGCAAGGAATATAAGATATATCAGACTTATTTTGCTTTGCATTTCTCTGATCAGTAGTCATTTAGAGATTTTTTTTCTTATACCTACAAATGGCTTTAATATTTTCATCTGAAAATTATCTGTTCATATCTTTTACCCATTTATCAATTAGATGATGGCTCTTATCATTATAAATTTGACAAAATTTTTTCTATATTCCAGATATGACTCCTCTATGTGAGAGGCTATCTCTAAAATTTTCCTCCCAATTTTCTGCCTTCTAATTTTGTCAACATTTATTGTATTTGTAAAACTTTTAAATTTAATGTACTCAAAATTATCCATTTTATATCTCATAATGCTCTCTAGCTCTTGTTTACTTATATATTCCTCTTCTCTCCATATATCTAATAGACAATATGTTCCCTATTCTAATAATTTACTTATGAAATATCTTTTTATGTCTAGATCATATATCCATTTTGATCTTATCATAGTGATTGGTGTAAAATATTGGCCTATACCTAGTTTCTACCAAAGTACTTTTGAGTTCTTCCAACAATTTTTTAGCACATAGCAATTTCTTGTCCTCAAATCCTAGACCAATGCTTTTGTCAGAACAAGGTTACTATAATCTTTTACTACTGTTTGTTGTATGTCTGTTCTTTTCCATTGATCTATCTTTCTATTTATTAACTAGTCCCTTGACTCTGAAGGCATAAAATCTAGGATCAGGTCTCATAATGGATACAGCCTTGACCATGTAGCTTGACTTCACCAAATCTCATTTTTTTTTCATATGAGAAAATGAGGATGTGAGACTATATGGTCTCTAATGTTCCTTGAAACCACAGATGAATGACTACATTAAGAGCTAAATGAGAGATAATGTAGTAGAGAGCTACTCCCATAGTAAGGGAGATCTGGACTGAAATCTCATTACCTTTTACTCTATCTTGCTCTGCAACCCTGGGTAAGTCCATAAACTCTTTGTGACTCAGTTTACTCAGTTGTAAAATAATGATAAAGGGGATGTATTTGAACTTATTTTCCTCTATAATCACTTTCACCTCTTTACCTATTGACTCAATGATCCCACATCCAGTTCTTTGTTAGATACTGGGGATATGAAGACAAAAGTAAACAAGATTCTACCTTATATTCCAGTAGAGGAAAACAATATATACACAGATCTCCAAATTAAAATACATATGTATGGAGACATGATATATACATATATAATGTTTATACATATATTCAAATTTATAGTATACATTAATAAAATCTGTATATGTGTTTAATATTAATAAAATATTGTCTCAAGCTAGGAGTAACACTAATTACTGGGGGAATTGTATAGTATCAGAAAAGAGACTGAACTGAATTTCTAAAAATGAGAAAGAGTCCAAGTTCCTTCTTGTATCTCCCACTGATTGCTAGCCTACTTCTGCTTATACAAATTAAGTCTCTCCCAATTTCCTCAGTGTAAATTAGAAAATTCTCTATTATAAATTCCATTCTAAAATAGAAAATTTAAATTTTGAAGTCTATCCATCCCTAACACAAATTAAATTGCAATAACTTGTCAAAACTCAAGTGATACTTCTCAGTTACAGAACCATCTTGCTAGTTGTCTCTGCTTCTTTCTTTTCCCTGATTCCACTTTTCTCCACAATGACTTAACTGTAGGCATCTTCAAGGGGGACAATTTCTGACAGACATCGCTGTCAGCTTTTGGTATTGTTGAGAAATCAACCTCTGTTCCACCATCTCTGTGACAGTTCATAGTTTCTTGCTAGGCCTCAAATGGTTCATAGTATTTGTGAATATATTATTCCTGTCAGTTTCTTTTCCCAATTAAGGACCACATAGCACTTTCCATTCACACCTAAAACTCTACACAGTGCTATTATGCCAAACAGTTGATTATTTTTAAGGATAGAAACAAAAATGATCCTGATACTATTTATGATAGAGACCAGGGAAGACAGAAGACGTCAGTGGTTCATTCTTCAACATTAGATGGACACTCACTAGGGGAAGCATTGATGGTAAATTTGCTAGATGTTGTCACCTTCTGCTACCACATTTATCATAGCTGAAGAAGCATCCTATAATACCAAAAATTTTTTTTCATTTTGTGAAAGAAGCAATAAAATTCCCCCAGTTTTTAAATTGTGATATCACCTAACTTTTAAAAACATTTTCACTTGGGAAGTGAATGTTCATGACACTACATTTCAATTTTTTTTAATTAACTAAGGCCTACCTAGGATATAAAAAATGTAAAAATAATTAGGATTATCTTCCTTCATTTGAAGCTATTAAAATTGTGTATGTTTTTCATATATATATATATATACATATATATATATATATATATATATATATATATACACATTGTGTAAAGGAAACAAGACAGAAGGTTGATGGGGGAAGGGGCAACTGGGAGTGGCAGTTGGATCTTGTGAGCTCCTCCCTCTTCCAACATCAGGAAGGAAGTAAAGCCACAGCAGGAAGGAAGTGCTAGTCACAAGACCCAACTGCCACTCCAGGCAGGAAGGAAGTGCTAGTCACAAGATCCAACTGCCATTCCCAGTTGCCCCTTCCCCCATCAACTGTCAGTCTTGTCTCCTTTCCAAAACATCAATGTATGTGTCTGTGAGTTTGTGAGTATAAAGAATTGCATGAATTACAGAGAAATTAAATGTGTTCTAGAGTTGCAGTTAGCATGTTACAGATTTTCTTTCTATAATACTATATAGTTTGATGCAATAGTATAATTACATTCAACATAATACAGTATAATGTAAAATGAACTATATATGTAAAATGAAATAATAATTATAATACACGGCACTTGAACATAAGTGAGATGTTAGCTATTATTGTCATTATCAATATTGCAATGATGACAAACACTAAATTTATAGATGGGCCTTGGTTTAAAATAACTGCCACTTACCACAAGCATTTCCTTGGACACACATCATTTAATCTTTATCTGCCTCAGGTTTTTAGATGCAAAATTAAAAGACTGATTTTGCTGATCTCTGAAATTCCTTCCATTTAAAAATATAGAGATTAAAACTTAATATAATATTTTGTTTTATTTCTGAGTTATGTAGTGCCAAGAAACTCCATTCATCCAAATCAGTAATTAATTTATTTGAATCTACAATAATTTCCTAGGGCCACCAAGAAATTAAATATCTTACAAAGGCTGAATAAATTGAATATGAGACAGAACTCAAACCCATGTCATCATAATTCGAAAGATGATCAGGGTATTTTTTTTTACTTACACTCAATGTAAGACTAAAACTTCTCAGCCATTATCACCATCCCAAAATGGAATGGATTGCCTTAGGATGCAATATTTTTCTTTATTGACAGTCTTCCATTAGGTGTTGGCCAATCATTAATAAAGAAATCTTAAAAGGAGCTATTTCTTAGTCAGTTTAGGTATGGACCCTGAGGTTCTTTCCAACTCTGAGTTTATGGAGCTCTCTGATGACAGCTGAACTATCTGAGAATGGCTGGAGGGAAATAAGAGTTTTTCAGAGCACACTCTCAATCCTTTTAATAAGGACTGACATAAAAATATCTCTTTTTTAAGATACATTCTAGCAAGCCCATCAGTTACACAGCTGACTCAATTAATAACTTCTTATTGAAATATTAGTGAGCATTCTTTCATCTCATATATTGGTTTAGTTCTCTAGTTTTGCATTATCTGACAAATCAAAGTGGAGTATTATGGTGTAATGAATGGACACTAGACTTGGACTTGAGGAAATCTTGGCTTCAGCCCTTCCTGACATTTACTATCCATATGATCTCAGGTAACTAAATGAATACCTTTGCATGTGTTATTTCCTGAGAGAAGAATGGAAAGTGGATAGAAGTCTAACCATTGAGAAGTGAAGATTTATCTTTAGTCTTACCTCCGACAAATCTTCATCTGACATACACTAGATGTGGAAAAGTCACTTAGCTCCTTGTAGCCCCAAGCAATTCTCTAGGATTGCAGAGCTCAGAGAGCTTGCTAATCTGACTTCAGAGAAAAAGTTTCATCACTGGGGATCTCCCTACACCAATAATATCCCAGGTCCAGACACACTACTCACCTCCGCCAACACTTCCTCCTGCCAAGAAAAATAATAATAGTATTATTACTGCCTAATGTATCAAGGAAAAAGTCATTTTGAAAACATAAAGTGCCAGAAATTTCAAAAATGTCAAAAGAGGGAAATAATATTAGATGGTCTAAAGAAAGATGAGTATAATAATATATTGGTTATGGAACTATGAATTTTGTCTTCCATTTAAAAATTTTAAAAATGACTTTAATGCCCCATGCATTTTGATCTAGAGGTCTTAGTGATACACATGTCACAAGGAAGTAATGTTCAAAAAGACTCCAAATATATTGAAATATTTAGAAATATTTAGATCAATACTGTATCTGTGTATGTGTTTGTGTTTACATATGACTGTATATATATGTATATGTGTCTGTTTGTGAGCAAAGAACTGAAAATAAAGTAGATGTTCATTGATTTGGGTATTGGCTAATTAAACAGTTATACATGGATATAAAGAAATTTCATAGCACTGAAGGAAATGAATTGGTATAAGGCAGAAGAGCCTAGAGAGACTTATATAAACTAATGCTGAGTGAAGTAAAATAGGAAAACAATATATACATTGACTAGAAAACTTACAGGCCCCCAAACTGAGCTGTGAAAGCAACAGAAAGACATGAAAAGACAAAAGCTCTGGCCAGATGTTCCTTCCCAGAAGTGAGCAGAACCACGCAACACTAACATAAAATTCCAAAGTCAAGAAGCAGTCTACAAGAATGAGGAAACAAAAGAAGAACCTGGCCATAAATAATTAAAATGGTAGCAGGGAAGCTTAAGACACAAATACAAAAATCAACAATGATTTGAAAACTAGCAGTGCCTAATAACAAGCAGATTGGCTACCACTCCAATAAGAATTCCTAGAAGAGTTTCTTTAGAAGTCTTTACCTTTATTTTATAGGGCAGCAAGGTGGCTCAATGGAGAAAGCACTAGACCTCTGGAGTCAAGAAGATGAATTAAAATCTGACCTCAGACATCTACTAACTGTGACACTAATGAAATGGCTTAACCCAGTTTGCCACAGTTTCCTCATCTGGAAAAGGATATGGAAAACCACTGAAGTATCTTTGCCAAGAAAAACCCTAATAGGATTGCAAAGAGTTGGCCATGACTGAAACTACTGAACCAGAAGAGAACTGAACATGAAGTTCTGACTCTGCAAAAACAAAGTATATAAGCGAAGTCCTTATATAACTTTTCTGAAGTTCAAGTCCTTATCTATAAATTGAGTAGTCGAGAGAGAGAGAGAGAGAGAGAGGATTGGTCTGAGAGTAAGAAAGATTTGCCTTCAAGACTTGACTGAATGACCCACGACAAATCATCTAAGCTTTGAGAGCTATAGATGGCAGTTTCCAAGATTCTAACTTACAAAATATTTACTAATCTCTATTAATGAAGGTGATTGGTTTCCTTCCACAGAAGAAGGTATAAAATAAATGGAATTACAGGTCTGTGCCTCCTCAACAAGCATCCAAAAAAAACCAACTTTTCCCATGACATGGTGGTAATCTTTAAAGCATCAATTAAGATACTTCTCAATAATGTAAGAAATTCAACAGTGTCTGCATAAAGATGCTTATTTATATATTTAAAATCCCCTGAATGTTCAGGTTATTGATTGTTTGTCTTCTGTCTTTTGCCTGCTGTCACTTAGCTCTTGTCTGTCAATTACTCATTCCACTTGCTTTATTTCACACATGATTATCGGGTTAAGAATGGAGCCAACTCTCTGAGAGCATAATACGCATGGCCTTTCAATAACTATATGTCACCTGATTTTTTTTGGTACTAATTTTCTATGGCTCTGCCCCAAAGATGAATACTGCCAGAATTACAGCCTTTGGATACAGAGCCATGTTGTTGTTATTTATATCTTTAGACACATCTGGTTGTAATAGATCCCATAAAATTACTATTTGCAATATGACCATTATTTACTTTTATTTGTCATACTTTTCAAACTTCAAGGAGGAAGATCCTCTGTCAAATGGTTCACAATTTATTACATATGTCTATGCTTACACTAGTTATAATCCTTCACGCTGTTTATCTCCTCAGATCGTCAGTCATAAGTATTAACTTAGATGTTCAGGACATGTTGCATAAAATTAACATGCAGAATGGAGTAGCAATGGAGACCAAGACATCTGGGTGCCTTGAGGTTACTACTTGGTAGGATCCCATCCTAGAGCTTGTCCACATGGGGCGGAACTAACCTGTGATGAAGCTGCTCAATAAAAGTTGGGTCAAATCATAGTGTCTTAATTTAACTACTAATTCTTGCTACCAAACTGTTATGATAAACTCAATTCTATCCATGCTACTAATAAATACACTCCCGTGACTCTATATTTCAACATTTCCACCAGTTTTCTCAGTATAAAATTGCCTAAACTTTTCTCCATCTCTTTGGTCATTTTGCCTGCCTTCCTCTAAACTTTCTCTGTTTCTACTATAACTTTTATAGTGATAACAAGCATACACAATGATACTAACCTTACCACTACCACTACTACTACTACCACTACTACTATCACCACTACTACTACTACCACTACCACTACTACTACTACTACTACTACTACTACTACTACTACTACTACTACCACTACTACCACCACTACTATTACCACTACCACTACTACTACTACTACTACTACTACTAATACTACTATTACTAACTACTAACAAGAAGTGAAAATAGAATATGAAGGTGAAATTAAAAAGTATGTGTTAAATGAGGACAGGCAATGATATAATATTTCAGAAGGTTGTCATAAATGAATGGATATAAATTTTAAAAATCATAATTCATGCCCTTGTCCTAAAATAGTAGAATAAAATACATTTGCCCTTAGGATAATGTACTTGGATCAAATGTTATATGTATAACATTTTTATACATCTTCTCCCTCTTAATATAACCATAGAAGCACAGATATTCAGAGCTAGGAAAGTCACATTCTCATATAAGTAAAAACACTGATGGTTTAATTGACTTGCCAGAGGTTATACAGTTTATTGGTATAAGAACTTCATTCTGCTCAACTCCTGGCTCAGCCTCATCTCCACTCTTATATTGTTAACTCCATCAAGGAAGAGATTATGCCTTATGATTTTGGCAAGACGACCAGGGAAATTTAATGAACAAAGTAATTAAATAAGTTTCAACCTTGCCTCAGCTAGCTTTCCTAGGCATGACCATGAACATGTCACTCATTCTGTTTCCTTTGCTATGAAATGAAGGCATCTATAGTTGTAAAAATTAGTTTACAAGTGTTCTTATAAGTATATGAGATGCAGCCTAAAATATCTGAAAAAATGTCAAGTTATATAAATAAGGTTTATTTTTACTCCATGTATAATTTTTACTCTTATTATCCTACATTTTATAGGTACGTTAAAAATAGGTATTGATTGGGGGCAGCTGGGTGGCTCAGTAGATTGAGAGTCAGGTCTAGAGATGGGAGGTCCTGGGTTCAAATTTGGCCTCAGACACTTCCTAGCTGTGTGACCCTGGGCAAGTCACTTAACCCCATTGCCTAGCCCTTACCACTCTTCTGCCTTGGAGCCAATACACAGTATTGACTCCAAGATGGAAGGTAAGGGTTTAAAAAAAATAGGTATTGATTGAATGAATAAACAAATGAACAAGAACTTCACTGGGGTTTTGGTCACAGAAAAAAAATATCTATATCCTTAAGGAAGAGTCTATAACAGCTCTCAAAATTCTTTGAGGTGGTATAATTAACAATTTAAAGCATATCATCTCCCAAGTATTTTTGGTTGTCTAAATGAGCACATGGCTAAACTAAAATTTACTTACCATTTTTATCTCTATGCCTGCAATCTTCTAAGAATATTCTATAATTTTTTTAAATGCAAAAGATTTCCCATTTATGATCCCAAGGGAAGATATCTTTTCCAACCCACTGAAAAGCACAAATTACCTCTTCTTTTACTTTCTGACTCTAAGCCATTTATTCTTGGCCAAACAAAATCCACAATCCCATGGTAATTTATTTAAAAATAATAATTATTCCTTCTCTAACCTAGTAAAAATTAGAGTATCATTAAATCAGGTTACTCTTAAATTTAAGGTGATCCTTGAGGGAAACTCTAGAAATATTTGGAAACTAATGGAACCCTTTCAACCTCATATAATTCATATTCCTTTGTATATATTTAAATTTTAGGAGGTAGAAATACAGTCCCTGGGAAGTTTGAAACACAAATCAAATGAAACCCTTTGAACCTTTAGGATCATGCTAACTATAGATAAATTTTACTATTCAAAACTATTTTTCAATGATGCCCTATGAAATAATATCTCACATTTATATAGTGCCTAGGAATTTAAACAATGTTTTAGTTGAATTAAGAAAACCCAACCTTTCTGTTTGAAAGTGATAAAAACATTTCATAGAATGTAAATGATAGGGATTAGATCAATATATGTGTTCCCATTTTTACATCTTACAGTTTTCATAATATTAATTATGTCTAAGCAACAATAAAAGGTTCGATTTATTTCTTATTCTTTTGAACAAAACTTCCAAGAAGTCTGGTACTCACTCAAAAGTGGATCAGTCCTTCATATATATGAGATACCCACCCCCAAAATCAGGAATACTAATTTAATTGGCTTATTCGCAATAATGATTGATCTAGAATGACATATTTCTCAGACCATGTGGAGGAGGAGCAATATCTACACAAATCCTGTTCTTCGTTAATGGGATTCATCCATATAGTGTCTGTCCAATCTGCCTAGTGATTCAAAAGACTGCAGCTGTGTTTCATTTCATAGTTAATCCAATTGGCAAGAACATGAACATTATAGTACAACAAGCAAATAAAACAAAATTCCAAATATGACTGGACAGGTGGCAAAATGATACAGGATGGCATAATTAGACAACAATCCTCAAAGCAGAAGGTCCCCTATGTACTTGCTTTCTGGGCAAAACACAAAGGAAAAGTAAGATATTGAATCTTTAGCTGTTTTATCTTGGGTAGTATTTGTGGATGGAAGGCAAAGCAAATTGACACCAGGACATAGGTGTTTGTTTGTTTCTTTCCAGGAGGAATGGAATTCAAACTCAGCTTTATATAGCATACTTGTAGGCATACAGTAAACATTTGATAAATTGTTATCTATTTGAATTACTTTTCTCCTTTAAAGAACTTAATAAGGAAGTATAATTAAAAGCTAACCCACAATAAAGGAGAGCTACTAATTTAGCCAATGGCACACTTCAGTGTGAAAATTATAAATTTTTGAATATCTATCCTTTAAATTTAGTCCAAAAAGGACAAAAAGAAAGTGTGTGAACAATAATTATAAGAGCAATATTATGATTCAAAGGAAAAAAATCGAAATTATAAAGTGTCAGAATTCTTCTTGCTTAGCCATCCTTGACAAGATTATAATTACAGCTATAATTCCCAAGTTGTCTTCTATCTTTTTTGGAAATGTTCAGGGGAGGGTGTATAATGACTTCAGTTTCAAATGAATAATAATCTTAGAAAAGTGTTTCCCTGGGTCTTATTGAAAGAGGAAACTTTTTTGTTCTTGTTAATAGATTGAAATTGCCTTTATGAAAAATCAATTTGTCCCTTGAAAAGGTGAGATATGCTATAGAACAATGATGTCAAATTCAAATAGAAACAGGGCTACTAAATTGTCCATTAGAATTCTTACATGTTTAGCTGGACTTAGATAACCACATATTAACAATCTTTATGTTCACTTTAACTTAATTCATTATTTTTTGTAAATTGCATTATTTATTATAGGGGTTTAAATATTTCCTAATTATGTTTTCATCTTGTTCAGGCATCACCTAGGAGTGTTGCTGGCCATGTTTCACACCTTGTTACAAGGTCCAAACACATCTATTAATCCACAATAAGAAAAGCCAAAAAAGTCAAATGTCTCTCATGGATCTTGAATAAAGCAATGGATGGACACTCAAGTCATCAATACCTCTTGACTTTTCCACCCACCCTTCTCCATCTTTTTGTCCTTTATTTCTCTCCCTCCACCTCCCCTTTTATCATTCTCCACTTTCATCTTTCTTGTTCTTTCCTCTTCCCTATTGCATTGCCTCCGTTTACCTCCTACTCTTCTCATTCCTTCCTTCTACTTTCCCTGTTCTTTCATTTGGTTTTCCTTGAAGGTAGAACAACAAAGAGTTTTAGAGGTTTTTACTTTCTATTTTAGGCCTGGGCAAGGACCAAGAATACTACCTCTTAATGGGTAACAGAGGAATAGCTATCAGCCTGCTTTTCTATCTTTTTCTTTCCATTTTTCTTTCTCTGAGTAGCAGTTATTAAATGCGAGTTATCAAGTTAAGGTAGAAGCAACTAGGTCAAGGAAAGGCTATGTGTTCTCATTTTGATTTTATGAATCTTTCACAATTAGGATTAATATTAATAAGTATACACACTATCATTATTGATATTTTTGTTTTCCCATCATGTACATTATCCAATGTATCCCACTCTCCTCTTTCTTAAGAATCATATCTTATAACATACAATATAAAAAAAAAGGAAAAATGAAGCTTTAGCAAAAATAACCAAAACATTAAGTAAAATATGTTTATTTTAATCTTTGTTGTTGAGTCTTCATGTTTGAAGAGGACCAAAGACATCTTGACGGTTTTGTCTTGACTTGTATGTAAGTTGGATTAAGAGAGGCAGAGATATTCAAAGTCTTAAGTGTCCCTCTTCCAGAGTCACTGGAGTCCAATGAATAAAAGTCAAGATGATTGGCAATGACCCAGGATTCAGTAGATGATCCACTTTCTTTAATGTGTGACTAAATTATAAGCACTCCCTTAGTGCCTGCTTCAGCCAACTTCATGAGAATTGCAGCAAATTGTTCTCATTTGCCTATTCTTCCAGTTGAAACGTTCACATGCTTAGAGTAGATATCCCCCTAAATCACCAATGGGATTCAGAGCTGTCAGTTACCTTAAACCTGGTTTAGCCTGTCTACTAAAATAACTTAAGGGGGAGTGGCTGTTGTCCATTCATGACAACTTCTTGGATCCATGGGTGAAAGTTCGGTGAAAGGTAGACACAAGAGACAGATGAGCAATTTTGAAAAACACTTGCCACGCCTTCACTCCAGAGGTATTAGTTCTCCCTGGATACTCAGGCACCCCTAAGACATTTTAAATAGTGTTCTAAACACATAAACATCAAATTCTGTAAAGAACTGAGAGATATATACATTCACATATGTCTTCTTTGTGGCCAACCTTAGTCATTATAGCTCCATAATATTGATTTTTAATTGCTTTGTACTTATCTCTGTTGAAATTATTGGAGTAATGATATATAGTGGGTTTTATGTTTATTTGATATATTATTAATTTTTTTATATTTTTCATTATATTATATTATATTTTCATTCTCTAAGTTCTCTATTAAAAAAAGGAAAAATTTCTTTTACCAATTTATAACTTAAAAAGAATTTTGACCTATGTTATCTTATCATGTCTTCATAATATCCCAATAAGGCAGTTAAACAGAGGAAATAAAGAAATGGAGGGTAGGGGATTCAACAAATTCAACAAATATCACAAAACTAGTGAATGACAAAATATGGCCCACAATCTTGATCTCTGGGTTCACTTCTCATACTATTTACAATAAAAATCCTTGAAATCAGGGACTTTCCTAATTTTGTATTTGTATGCACTAGAACAGTGCTTGGTATACTTTTAATACTTGATATTTTTCTTGCTTAGATCCTCCTTTGTTCCTTCCTCTCTTCCTTTCTTCCTTCCTTTGGTCCTTCCCTCCTTTCATTTCCCCCTTCCTTGCTTCCTTGATTCCTCACTTTCTTCCTTCCTTCCTTTCCTTCATCATGCATTAACTAAAGGAATATATAAATAACTGATCTCCTAAGAATAGTGACAAGTGTTTGTATTAATATTGAATGCAGAACTAGATTACAAATGAGCCAGGAGGAAGAATAAACATATAAAGAGAAGAAAGCCTTAACTGTAAGAGATATTAAATTACAAGAATAGTTATTCATTCCTGGAAGGTAAAAGAAATTGTAGCTGTAATCAGACCTGAATTCAGAAAGTAGAGACTGGGTTATTTGTCAAAGTTCTCTTCCAGTTTGATTTTTTACATAAACATTATAATGTATATATACATGCATATTTATATGCATGCATAAGTGTGTATGTATATGTATATATTTATGTGTGTATTTGCATATATATGGATGCACTGTCTTGTTGAAAGTTATATTGAAAATTTATAATTCAGAATATACAAAATTAGATATATTCATGAGAAGTTAAAATTGTATGTAAGTGTGTAGCATTCATAATTCTGAACTAATTAAAGTTTAAGACAGCATTGAGATGTTTTAGACACTATATATAAAAACACAAGAAATAGGAACAAGTTAAGGTCTATTCATGAACAGTTTGAAGTAACTTTTTAAAAATATGATGGGGTACAATTTTAAAATTAAATGATTTTTTTGATTTTAATTGTTTCATAGAAATTTAAATAAAGTGATAGTTACTTGAGGAAAGAAGTATTTCAGTTTTGTTTTCATATCTCGAGTACATTGTGCACCACCTGGCAATTTGAGGGAGAGGAGGGTTAGAGGTCAGAGGGCAAGAAGAGACTATGTGAATTCATAATTTCTTTGTTGTGGGAAGACCTCAGTATTGAAAGTCCTTCCACTGGTAGAAATGGCAAATTCTTAAGTAGCTGATATCTTTCTATTATTCTTTGGAGACTTGCCTAAGACACTCTTCAGTTATGATATAACCACATTTATATGGTTCATATAAATCAAAAACAAGACTAAAAGTAGATCTTCTTACTTCAGATCCAATCTTCTAAACCATATTATTCTACACTACCTCTGAATTAAACCTAACACACAATTGTTAATTTGATCATCTATATCATATTCATTTCAATGTTCTTTTGTTCTAAAATATTTTGAGGAGGAAAAGATCATTTGCTTAAAACTTTAAATTCTCATGATCAAAAACCCTTTGCCTCCACTGCTTTGCACAATTCAATAAAAACAAAAAAGAAAGTGATATCTTCTGTCTTTTACAGTTGAAATAGCAGAATTGCTTTAATATTGTTGTAAACTAAACTTTTAAATGGTGCAAATAGTTGCAAGAAATGACTTCACACCAATTAAAAAGTGAATGAAAGAAATGTTGGAAAGATGGACATTTCATATTCTGATATAAATTAAATTCCTTTTAACTTTTAGAATTTTAACAAGGACTGAACATTCTGAGATGTGAGCATTTCAAAAAAGCAAGTTTCTTTTTATCCTCCTTAGTTTTGTCTATTCGTTTTTAAAAGAAAGATGATTTCTGAAATTTCATTTAAAAAGATCACTAAAACCTGAGCCATATGATTTTTCTGGAATAGCAGGAAAACTAAAATCCATCTGTTACCTTGAATATACTCACCTCAGGTTTTTTGCTTGTTTCTTAAATTATTAAAACAAATGAAATTATTTCTTCATATTTATCTTTTTATATTGTTAAAGGTTCACATATCAATATATTGTGTTGTCTGCTGCATTGTATCACTGTTTTACTCACATGTGACATTTCCTCAAAGGAAAGGACCTATATGAGAAGGATTATAGAGCATCATTTTGAAAAGTTTGGTTGGGAACCCAGAGGTCATGTGGAATGATGTCAAAACTAGGTTAAATTATACTGAGGAGATCTGTCTGATGGAAACTCAGGAAGTAAGGCTCATTGTCACTGAAGGGGAAAAATGATATATTTGGAAGAGCATTGTATTTTGAATAGTAAACTCCAAATTCAAATCTACCCTTTTCAATCCATATAATTTGGACAAATCACACAATATTCCTGAGCCTCTGTCTCTTCATCTAGAAAATGAGAGGGTTGTACTAGATGCTCTTCAAATTTGAATTCAATTCTAAATCTATGTCCATATGATACTATGTTATGGAAACAAAGCATGAATTTGGATTAGCTGATTTTGCATGCTCAGGGTTCTATGACATATGACCTCTTTATAGTAAGGCCTATGTGCCCAAAGTAGCAATGAAGTCCAATTCATAGCATCCTTACATAAATTATAGTAGGCTAATACTAAGTTATAAGATGCTTTCTTATCTTATTAAATTAGGTAATAAATCTACTGGGGTCAGGGTGATGACAGTAAAATAATATTATTACCATCATGGTCATAATCATCATCTTCATCATTCAGAAAGATAACAGTTAAGTCAGTTGCTTAATATGAATCATCTCATTTTCCCCTTGCTGAATAAGAATTGCATCTTGTGATTTTATCCAATAGCAAATTAATGCAGCTTTTCCAATACAAGTCATTAATTGTAGTTGGGGTGAAGCCCAATTAAATGTTTAAAAACAATAAACCAGGTGGCTGGAGTCAGTAATTTTTAGTCAAAATTCTAATTTGGTTAATTACTTTAACTGGAAAGCTCAGCAGTGGATCAATAACCACTTATTCCACTCAGGTTCTTAGCATTAGTAGCCAGGATGTGCACAGGTCTAGCCATCACCAGTATAGAGAAAGAATTGAGGCTATAACATGGTGGTCTATCTAGTAGCAATCATAAATCTCTTGCTTTTACTTGCTTATAAAGATTCAGATTATGTTTGCGGAACCAAATTATATCTATTGTTACATATATGATACGAGCATGTCAAATTGAAGGTAGGTGTATGTTTTACCTGGAACTATGACAATCTTCCTGTATTAAAACCAACATTCTTTCAGGGCAAGGATTATTTCATTTTTGACCTCTGTTTCTTCAAAGCCTAATACAGGCTCTAGCCCATACAAGGGCATCAATTAGTGTTATTACTTTAATTAATTGGCTTATATGAGGGGATTGAAAATCATAAGATTTGAATCTCAAAATGCTCTAAGACCCAAATCACAGGTTCTTAGCATAAGAGCTGAAATTCTTTTTAAAGGTCATTTTATGATTTCTAAGATTTCTTCCAGCTTAAAAATTCAATATTCTACAACCTATGCCTACTTCCCTTTTCTCATTCTATACACTATAAAATGAGTAAAATTACCACTATCAGTGACCACAACTTTTGCAAGGGATCTTTCAGAAACTCTACATGGAGATGCATCATGATATGTCTCAGTCATCTCTAAAGTGGAGGCCTTGGAATTATCCCAAAATGTGTTTTATCCCTTCATGATAGGATGGGGAGATGAATCAGATCTCCCCTTCCATGCTATATATAATTTTTGGACTTACTTTCCCTACTCCCTCCATTTACTAGGATGTGCAATATATCAACTTCTACTTTTCTTCAGAAAGACATCTCAAGGCAGTTATAATCCAGCCACTACCTGGGTACCTAAAATAGCAACTATGTAAGTACTACTAAAAATATTACCTTCTTCCCCAACTGTGTGAAGGAAATTTTCTCTTCTTCCCTCTTCTGTGTCACATACTTGACCTCATCTCCTTTTGACCTGGAGGCCAGGTCTTTGTTCCAGGAAACTATTGGGTAAATTCAGTCACAAGAAAAATGCAGCAACAGAGTCAAGACATTATCAGACAGGGGGCAGGGTGATTTCCCCTGCACTGCCCCCCTGGAGTAGACCCCTGAATGGCCCAAGCAAAATAGAAAGCCAAAACCATGGTTGGTTCCTAAGACATGATGCATGAAAGTTAGAGGGTTGAGAACAGATTTGATAAACTGAGGCAAGAATAGATTTTTTATACTCTTCTCTTCCATGTTTGTTGCTGATGGGAACTGCCTGTGTATCACGGTTAGGGAAGAATAGCAAGCTAAATGAACAATAAGGAAAGTACCTTTTATATCCCTCACTCCTATTTTTCCATCTTTTCTCCCATTGGTTTTGATTAATAAAAATGGCCAGTCTCATAATTTTCAATATTATACAACACACACATATGTATATATATAAATATATACACATGTATAACTATTCCTCAGATCTCATCATGACTTAAGACAGTGTATCTAAGGGTGAAGATGCATTTTGCACTCTTGGCAAATTGTCAAGGAAAAAGTGTTCAACCTCCAATATCTTTCCTTTCAAAAAAGACAGTTTCACATGACGAGCAGGGCTATGGATAGGGTATGAAATGTACTACTAATATCATTACATTATCTTCGCCCCCCCCCAAAAAAAAACCCATCCTTATCAAATTCCTTATTTTGTAGAGAGCTTCACATTTGTTCAATCAATGCATCTTCTGTTCCTCACTGGCCCTTTCCCTATATATCCAAATAGTAATTAAATCTTCATTATTTCATGTTCATCCCATTCCTCTATATATAAGACCACAATGCTAGCTAAGGTTCTTACCACCTCTTACCTGTGTTATTGTAATTCTCCCATCTAGTGCTCCTACTTCAAGTCTCTTTCCTTTCAATGCATGCTGTATACTCTAGCCATAATGATGCCTTCCTACTACAATAATCTCTTTAACTTTTCCTATATATATATTTTATTTCTGTATTGTTCTTTCCTTCTTTGAATTTTAAGCTCCTTGAGGACATATTTTTTATTCTTTTTTTCAGTACTTTTGCATGATTCATGATACAAAATATTTACTTAATAAATACTTGTAGACTTGTGTATATGAATTTAAGTGCACATGTAGACATGTTTATTCTTCCTCTGAAAACTTTTCCTCACTATTGGCCATATGATGAATATAAATAAATCTTTAGTCTTTCTTTATTGAATTTTTTCTGCATAAGCTACATAATATAAGGGATTATTAGTCTTACTAGTTTATATACCCTGGGCAACGGCTTCGACAGGCCAGCTAAAACTTGTGAGGGTATCCATTGGGTCATTGACCCCTGGTGAACCAGGGCTTTGCTCACCAAGCATGTGAAGACTGCTTCGGTGGAACAAGCGGAAGAAACCAATATGAAGGTTCAACGGCTGAGAGGGCAATGCAGCAAAGCACTGTGGAGTGCTTAGGGCGTGTTGGAGCACAAAGGACAACAAGGCCATCCAATGCAGCTGAGGAAGTCTCCAGGTGTAACGACTTTTCGTACCACTGGACCCAGGCTTCCAACACCGAGAGAGTGGGACTGTCTCTGTGCATCGACTTTTCCACTTAAATCTCCTTCATGCACAAGTGTCTTTGTGCACACTCATCTATCCTAACCCCATCCACCCTCTTCAAGACCTGCATTGATGGGGGAGTGGCGACACAACAGGTGGAGGTGACCACTGGCAGTTGTAGTCACAATCCTGCATGTAGGTGGCCCACGGACCAGTGGTCACTCTGCCCTGTGGGCAGCAGGGACGTTTGGCAGCATCCTGGGAGACTGAGCAGCCCTCTCTAGGAGTGCAATGCTCACCCTAATCAAGGGAGGGGACTAGAAAAGGTGTCCCAAACATTGCCTGCCCTACAAACACCCAGTCAGCACACCGTGGTTGGCGGGTCATTCCTTTAAGCAGTCAAAATCAAAAGAAACAAAACACAAAGAAACTCCTACTAGGAGCATGGAACATCAGAACATTACTTGACAGAGAGAATACCCCAAGACCTGAGAGAATAATAGCTCTAATCAGTAAAGAACTGGCACGATATAACATCAAAATCTCAGCCTTAAGTGAAACATGCTTACCTGAAGAGGGATCACTCAGCGAACCCACCACTGGATACACCTTCTTCTGGAAAGGTAGAGCCACAAATGAAGACAGAATCCATGGTGTTGGCCTGGCTATCAAGACCAGTTTGCTCAAACAGCTGCCAGACTTGCCTGTGGGCATCAGCAAGAGGCTCATGAAGATCCATTTACCTCTCAGCAAAGACTGGTATGCCACAATCATCAGTGCATATGCCCCTACACTGACCAGCACAGAGGAGACCATCGAGCAGTTCTACTCTGACCTGAGTGTCGTCCTGCACTCAGTGCCCACAAATGACAAGCTGATACTACTGTGAGACTTCAAAGCCCTCATTGGCCAGAACCATGAAAGATGGAAAGGAGTGCTCGGGAAACATGGTGGGGGCAAAATGAACAACAAGGGCCTACTGCTGCTTAGCAAATGCTCAGAGTTCGAACTCACCATCATGAACACTGTGTTCTGAATGGTGAACAAATATAAAACAACATGGATGCACCCACAATCAAAACAGTGGTATCTCATTGACTACATCATTGTACGCCGGCAAGACATCCAGGATGTAAAGATCACCAGAGCCATGAGAGGAGCTGAATGCTGGACAGACCACTGACTGGTTAGAGCAACTCTTCAAATGCGCATTGCGCCTCGCCATCCAAAACGCGCCCAGACAGTTCACGCATTTTACAATGTGAGTCGTCTTAGAGATCCATCTTATTTGCAAACATTCCAGTTGTGCCTAGACGATAAGCTGTCTGCCAAGGGACCACTCACTGGAAGCTCAACCGAGAAATGGAACCAGTTCAGAGATGCAGTGAAGGAAACATCAAAGGCAGTCCTAGGCCCCAAACAATGCAACCACCAGGACTGGTTCGAGGAGAACAACACTGCTATTGAAGACCTATTGAGCAAAAAGAACAAAGCCTTTATGGAGTGGCAAAATAACCCAAACTCAGCTCCTAAAAAGGACAGATTCAAGTCTCTCCAAGCCACAGCGCAGCGTGAGATCAGGAAGGTGCAAGACTGATGGTGGGGAAAAAAGGCAGAAGAAATCCAGTGGTTTGCTGATATGAAAAACTACAAAGAATTTTTCAGTGCCCTCAAGACTGTCTATGGACCATCAAAACCCACCACCACTCCCTTGCTATTCTTTGACGGTGACACTCTCATAAAAGATAAAAATGGCATCAGCAACAGGTGGAAAGAACACTTCAGTCAACTTCTCAACCAACTCTCTTCAGTCGACCAAAGCACCCTTGACCAGATCCCCCAAAACTGCACTATTGAACAACTTGATGTCCCTCCTTCAATAGAGGAAGTCCAAAAAGCCATTAAACAAATGAGTGCAGGAAAGGCACCAGGTAAAGACAGGATCCCAACAAAGTTGTACAAGGCCTTAAATGGAAAGGCGCTCCAGGCATTCCACATAATGCTGACCAGCATATGGGAAGGGGAAGACATGCCCCCAGAACTCAGAGATGCCTCCATCATATCCCTATACAAGAACAAAGGCGCACAAACAGCCTGTGACAACTACAGAGGCATCTCACTACTCTCCATGGCTGGAAAGATCCTCGCCCATGTTATACTCAACAGACTTCTGTCACCTGTTTCAGAGCAGAGCCTGCCTGAATCACAATGTGGCCTCTGACCAGATCGCAGCACCATCGACATGGTCTTCACGGTGAGGCAAATGCAGGAAAAATGCCTTGAGCAGAACCTAAGTCTCTACATTGTCTTCATAGACCTGACAAAGGTGTCCAACACAGTGAACAGGGACACATTTTGGCTGATCCTTAGCAAGCTCGGTTGCCCAGCAAAATTCGTCAACTGATCCAGCTCTTTCATGTTGACATGACAGGGGAAGTCCTATCTGGTGGAGAGACTTCCGACCACTTCAACATCTCCAATGGTGTGAAACAAGGCTGTGTCCTTGCTCTGGTGCTATTCAACCTATTTTTCACTCAAGTATTACAGCATGCTGTGATGGATCTAGACCTGGGCATCTACATCAAATACTGACTGGAAGGCTCACTATTCGACCTTCGCTGCCTGACTGCAAAAACAAAGACAACGAAGAGACTCATCCTGGAAGCTCTCTTTGCAGATGACTGAGCTCTCATGGCCCACCAAGAAAATCATCTTCAAACCATTGTGGACAGGTTCTCCACCGCAACAAAAATGTTTGACCTGACTATCAGCCTCAGCAAAACAGAGGTGTTGTTCCAACCTGCACCAGGGAGGCCAACTAACCAGCCGTGCATTACAATCAACAGCACGCAGCTTTCTAAGGTCAACACTTTCAAGTACCTGGGCACCACCATCACCAACGACGGGTCCCTAGACCATGAGATCAATGCCAGGATCCAAAAGGCCAGCCAGGCACTCGGGCAGCTGCCCTGCAAAGTCCTCCAACACAGCAGTGTAAGCACTGCAACAAAGCTCAAAGTGTACAACGCAGTGGTCCTCAGCTCACCCCTGTACGGTTGTGAGACATGGACACTGTACCGGAAGCACATGAAACTGCTGGAACAATTCCACCAACACTCCCTCTGGTCAATCATGAGGATCCAATGGCAGGACCAAATCACCAATCAGGAAATCCTCGACAGAGGCAACTCTACCAGCATCGAAGTCATGGTCCTCAAAACCCAGCTACAATGGTCTGGACACTTCATCCGCATGGACCCACAGTGAATACCAAGACAGGTATTCTATGGTGAACTGTCAGCTAGACTAAGGAAACAAGGCCGACCAAAGAAAAGATTCAAGGATCAGCTAAAGTTCAACTTGAAGTGGGCTGGCATTACATCAAAGCAACTAGAACTCTCTGCCTCTTACAGAAGCAGCTGGCGAACCCACATTAACCATGCTGCCACCACCTTTGAAGATGAGTGACATTGATGTCTTGCCGCTGTGCGTGAACGCCGACACCAGGCCACAGCCGCACCTCCTGTAACAACTGTCGTCCCATGTCCCATGTGCCACAAACTTTGCACCACAGTCTTTGGACTTCAAAGTCATATGAGGGTACACCATAGATGAAAACGCAAAAAGACAATTGTCATTCTCAGTCACTGAGAGACTACCACTACTACTATATATATATATATAAAGATATATATATATCTATATCAATGTAAAGTGAGAGTGATTTATCAAAGAGAAGGTGGAGTCAAGATGGCAACAAAAGCCAAAACCACCCCAACAATACTTCTAAACCAATTTTTAAAAAGGCCTTCAAAACAACAAGTCAAAAATCAATAGCAAAATAGAAAGCAGGGACTCTCCAAGTAAATACAACATAAAAGGTTGGCGTAAAGAGTAGATTTGCACTGGACAATGTGGGACAAGAAGCATAACTGCACACAGAGGTGTGTTGGCCAACTAACACCCCTCTCCCCCTGTGCCAGATTTCAAACCTAGGACTATGCCAACTGTAGGATCCCATGATGTAGGCTGTGCCAACAAAAGAGAACCTTAGACCCACCCCTTGAAGTCTCAGGCCAAGGTACAAGCCCTCAGTGAGTCCTGGAATTCCATTGCACTGGACCCTTTAACCTGTGATGAAGACAGTCCCAAGACAAAAAAGTTTACAGTGCCAAACAGAGCAATCCAGGAGAGGAGACAGAATTGGCAAGAAGCTTTCAGAATTCCCAGTCCACATGCCAAAAAACCTGCAAAAATGAGCAAACGACAAAAACAAATTTAACCCTCAAAAATTTCTAGTGGGACAAAGAGCAAAGTACAGAACCAATAAAGAATGGGAAGATCCAAACAATGACATACAAAACCTTAAAAAAACACAATTTGGTCTCAAGCTCTGAAATTACTCAAAAAATGAATTCAAACATCAAATCATACAGGTTGTAGAACACTCAGAAAAAGAAATGAAAGTAATGTAAAAAAAGCTTAAAAAGCAAAATTAGTCAACTAGAAAAACAAGCACAAAAATCCAGTGGAAAAAAAGAATTCCATAAAAAGTAGAATGGACCAAATGGAAAAGGAGGATCAAAAGATCATAGAAGAAATTCAGTTTTTATAAAAATTAGAATTGGGCCAATAGAAGCTAATGACTTCGTGAGACACCAAGAAAGAATAAATGAAAATCAAAAGAAGGCGGGAAAATAGAAGCAAATATGAAACATATCACTGTAAAAAAACAGCTGACCTGGAAGATAGATCCAGGAGAAACAATTTAAGAATTATTGGAATATTTGAAAATTATTACCAAAAAAACCAAAAAGCATAGACATATTTCAAGAAATTATCCAAGAAACCTGTCTGATATTCTTGAACAAGAGGGTAAAACTGAAATTGAAAAAATTCACAAATCACCTCCTACAATAAATTCCTACATGACCACTCCCTGGAATGTTAGTGACAAGTTCAAGATCTTCCAGGTCAAAGAGAAAATTCTGTAGACAGAAAGAAACAATTCAAATATCATGAAACTCCAGTCTGTATTACACAGAAGTTTCCACATTGAAGGACCAGAAGCCTTGGAATACAATAGTCAAGAAGGCAAAGGAATTGGGTTTACAACCAAGAATCACCTACCCTGAAAAACTGACTATATTCCTTCAGGGTAAATTATGGTCATTTAATAAAATAGAAGATTTCCAAGCATTCCTGAAGAAAAGACCAATCTTAAAAAGAAAATATGATGTGCAATGACAAAATTCAAAAGAAGCATAAAAAGGTAAACAAGAAAGAGAAAAATTTAAGGGCATCAGTAAAGTTAGATTGTATTCCCATATGGAAAGATGATATCTCTAACTCTTAAAAACTGATATCATTAAGAGGTACACATAGACAGAGGGTATCTTAGTAAGTTGTTTAGGATGATGTGCTAAAAAAAACTAGGGCTGAAAAGGTGGATTGTACTAAAAGAAATAGGAAGAGAGAAGTAAAATTCTGTAAATCATAACACATAAAAAGGCACAAGAGTGTGTGAATACCATTACAGTGGTAGGGAGGATAAGGATAGTGACAGGTAATACTTAAACCTTACTCTCATTGGAATTTCCTCAGAGAGGGAAGAATTCTCCCCTAATTATAACAATGAAAATACTTAGCTATTCCCTGATTGTGAAGATTAAATTGTAACTCTTGTCTCTTTTTACATTTAATCCCCAAAAGTATAAACACAGTACTTAAAAGTTAAGTATGAAGATCTAATCATCAAATGTGCAAATATCCCATTTAATAATGGATTAATAATGAAGTAGGAGGTCTGTGACTCATGTATTTGATAATGGGTAACAAATCAAAATTGAATAACTGCCTTCTAGGCAGTCCTAGAACAGAGCATTAACTATGATTGGTAGATGTGGAATTAGGGGAAGGTTCAGGAAGTGATGCAAGAGAAAATGTCTTTAATAAGGGCTGTCACTGCCTGTGGGAGGGATTTCTTCATTTTTGGAAGAGGAGATGGGAGTCTTAGAATGGAACTTCCTGTGAGAATTCAATTCAACTTCTCTTGAGTTGAGACTGGTGAAGAATGGCAGAAGAATTTGCTAACTGGACTGACACTTGGTGAGTGAAAAAGTTGACTCTAGATTGCTGAATTTTCTGAAGTAACTTCCCTAGGTCTTGGGCTATAAGAAGTCTCTGGAATTAATTAAATTCCTGGTGATCAAACTCTTAAATAATCAAGTCCAACACTTTAAAAAATAATTCCTTTCACCCCCTAACAAAGAACCACCAGATATACTGGTGTATATAAAATCTTATGTTGACCTATAGAGAGATAGAGGGGCAATAAGAAAGGGGATGTTGGGCAGGGCAATAATAATAGGGAAGGAGAAGTTAGGAATTGATTCAAAGCCCCTATGGCAGTGATGGTGAAACTTTTAGAGACCATATGCCATGCCCTGCCTCCCACCCAGAGACCCATGCCACAAAATGGAATTAATCTGCTTTATGATGATATTTTGTTTTTTTAAACCCTTACCTTCCATCTTTAAATCAATACTGTGTATTGGTTCCAAGGCAGAAGAGTGGTAAAGGCTAGGCAATGGGGGTCAAGGGAATTGCCCAGAGTCACACAGCTGGGAAGTGTCTGAGGCCAGATTTGAACATAGGATCTCCCATTTCTAGGCCTGGCTTTCAACCTACTGAACTACCCAGCTGCCTCCATGATATTTCTTTTATAGAGTAAATGACAAGCAAATTTTGGACTTTTCTATAAAGACTCAGAAGTAGAAAAACCTGGGTACTCATTCTACCTCAGTCTTGTTTCATGATTCAGTCCAAGTCATATAACCCAGGTCTGCCTCAAATTTATAATTTGGAAAATAGAGGTAATAATATAAGTTGATTAATGAGGACATTTTATGTATCAAAGAATACTAATGCATTCCAATATTAAAGAGCTATAAAAATGTGACCTAATTATTACTAAGTAAAATTCTCCCCAATCAAATTAATTCTCTGACTCCCAAAGTGTATACATCCCCCCTAAAAGTATACTATAAAATCCCATAAATCATACATACATATACACACATATATGCACATATATACATAGCCATTATTTCTGTGTCATTTCTCCCAAAATATGTCCCTACATTTTTGTAGTATAAAATTTTTAAAAATACAAAGGGAAGAAAAAATTTAGTAAAGTCAATAAAAATTATACCGAGAAAGAGAGAGAGAGAGAGAGAGAGAGAGAGAGAGAGAGAGAGAGAGAGAGAGAGAGAGAGAGAGAGAGAAGAGAGAGAGAGAGAGAGAGGAATGTTCCGCACTTCAATAAAAAAGGGAAAAAAGGGTAGGTTTCCTCAACTTTTTTGATCATTATATTCAGACCTTATTTTGTTAACATTTTTCTTGTTTTCATTTATATTATAGTCATTGTGTACATTGAATTCCTACTTCCTTTTACTTTATTATGTCTAACTTAATATAAGGGCTCCCATGTTTCTAAGAGTTCTTCATATTGGTTATTTCTTATTGTGCAGTTTAATGCATTATATTCCTACACCACAGTTTTCATAGTACAATATAGATTATCAGTTCAATATCACAATAGATAGAGTTGCTGATCTGGATTCAAGAAGAAATGAATTCAAATTGGATCTTAGAAGAGGACCTTATGAGCCTGCACAACACATTTAACTTTTCTCTTCCTTAGTTTCCTCAACAGTAAAATGCGACTAATAATAATCCTGACCTCATTCAATTGTTATGAAAATCCAATGAGATTATATTCCTATATCACATTGACAAACTTAAGTACTATAGAAATGCTATGATAATAAGCATATTATAATAATGTATAATAATAAATTATCATCATTATTATTATTTTTGCTGGTTTTGATAATGATGATGATGATATTGGAGCACCAGCTTTATTTACTACATATGGAAATGAGAGAAATATGTAATTGCACAAAACTTTAGTGTCTTGAAATTAAAAATAAGGGTGTTGAACTAGATGACCTTGTAGGTTCCTTTGGTCTCTGATCTTACTATTTTATAATTAATAACAGTTAAATTTGTTTCCATTTCTTTTATACTAAAATTAATTATATTATTAATATATAGAGTGCTCCAAAAGTCTTTATCCCATTTTAAGCACTGTATGAAGACTTTTGGAACTTTTTTTATCTTTTACCTCCATTGGTCAAAAGAGGGACTAAATTATCTAAATATATGGATGTATGTAAACTTTCAAAGTGAGTATTTCTTTTAGTACTCATATAAAATTGTTGAATAAAAATTGTTAAATAATAACCTGAACAAAAAAATTCAGAGACATGATTCTTTTTCGATATTTTACTGACTGATTTATTGAAACTAACAAAAATGTATGCAATTTGTTTAGTAGAGCCCTGGAGTCTTTTATTAAATGCCTCTAACCAAATACTTTTTTTATTACTTAGACTCTAGGTTTTTCAAATTTAAATATTTTTAAAAGTCAGCATTGCTCAAGTCAAAAATGGACTTGACAGAAATAAAACACTTGAAATCTTAATTTTTCTTTAGTGAATAAAGGTGATTGTGGTAGTTAATTTTCTTGTCTTGCTTAGACTTATACAAGCCCTTTTTCTAAGTGCCATCCCTCTTCACTACCTTTTGGTTTTGACATTATATCTTCCATGCTTCTCTAATTGTGTACTTTAGCCATCTCTTGGGGGAAACTTTGCTATAGCTCTAGTTTTAAAAAAAATGTTAAGCAGCTCATATGCTGAGTGGGACTTTTAGTTAATGTCTTGCCTATTAAGTAATTTTGCTTCAAAACTGCAAACCTTTAACATTTTGTTATTATGGAGTGTTTGAATAATCCCATGACAAAAATATAGCTATTAATTTGTCTTTCTCATAAAGATTTTAATAGCATTTTTAAAAGTAGGCATATGGGTTGGTAGAAGCTGATGCTTTCTCTCTCCTCCAGCACACCCCTATTCCTTCCAGGTAATTTCACCATCTATAATCTTTTCCATTAATATGGAATCTTTAATTTTGTGAGATGTCATGGAAAATCTACAAATATGTACGTTAAAAATGAGTTCCTTCTGCCACATGGCTGCCACAAACATATCTAACTTTTATTTATGACTTCATTTCTTGTTACATCAATGGAATATTCAATACTATACTTAAATGACAGAAAAATACTATATGCACCAACAATTTTGGAATGACACATATTTTTGTTCCAAAAATTTGGAAACGAATTAGGTTTCCATTGTTTGGGTATTTAAGAATTGAAAGATTCATTCAAGTTTAGCTTAACCCAGCTTGCTCATTGTGACTTCTTCATGTGGCTGCTTCTTCTTCAGGTAATGAGGAGGACTCATTACAATTGTTCCATATTTGGCTGTGGTGAAAAAAAATAAAAGATGTGAATATTGATGTTTCCAAGTTGTTGTGTGTGTTTTTTTCATTTTGTTCTTCTATAATCTACATCTCAGCCAAACTCATTTATTTGCTATGCTGCCATATTAGTAATATATTTCTTCTGTATGCACACATTTATACAAGATCCCCCCTTAATTCTCAATCAATACTGGAATAATCTTATAAGCTATAAGAATTTGTAGGATCCTTAGTTCCCTTCAAGGTACAACTCATTTGTCAGCTTCTATGGGCAGTCTTTCCTAAAGCCTGGGGTCCTTTATTCTGATTGGTGTATCCCTCATTTCAGGAAGGCTCTGACATGTTTCATTTCTTTTGTCTTTTTTTATTATTAGAGCCTAGAATAGTGGATTGAATGTAACAATCAATCAATAATGACATCTAGTTCTGCTCAACAAGACATGTATGTTCCTACAAATCATGATGGTATGTAGAATTTTATAATAAAAATGGCAGGTTGTATGGAAAGGAGAGGTTTAAAAAGAAGCACTCAAAAACTTCAATGATTAATTTAAAAAATAAGAATGCTATAAAAAGCAGAGCACTGACATACATGCTGTATGATCAATAAATATATAAATGTTAGATTAAAATAATGTTTGCATAACAATTTATAGTGCATACACAACTTTTTAGGACAACACTTGCTGAACTGGTAACCAGTAGATGTTTGATCTTTATGTTTTGTGTATTCCGATTCTGGGATCAGTTGGATGAAATTTTCTGCAGTCTCACTCTTTTTTTTTTTGCAGACAAATTCACACAAAAATAAGCTTATTTTCATTATGCTCACATTCTTCTCTATTGAATCAATCCAATTTAACTAAGTTCATGATTTCAAAATAAGTGTTATAGCAAAACTAGCCATATTACATGCAAGCTCTGAACTTGGCTATGGGAATAAAAATACATAATAAAAGTCTCTACCCTCAAGAAGCTTAAATTCTATTGGCAAAGACATGTATTGTTGCAAATAGTACCAAATACATACACAATCAGTATAAGACAATATAAAGGAGAGCATATTGGTAGCTTATGGAATCAGGAAAGCTTTCATGTAAAAGGTGGCATTTGATAAATGACTGGATAATTTAATCAATATTAATTATATATAGGACACCTGTAACCACTGCCATAGGGTGATTTGGATAGACTTTCAAATAAGTCCCATTTCATAATGTATCCGAACTATTATACTATCAAAGATTTATACTTTTGGGGAATTGATAGCCTTCTTTGATGTGGTTACCAAGCACAGGTGTAAGACACAAGATTAGCTGGGCAGGCAGGGAAATGTGGAAACACTACAATCAAATGAAAAATCTACATTGCCTTTCCTGTGGAAGACAACTCAGCAGGCACTTTCTAAGTTCATCTGTCAATGAACTTAATCAATACTGGATTAGGAGAAAATTAGCCTGGCTCCTATTTGGAAAATTGCTCCAATTTCCATCAGTTCATCATTTTATAAGCAATGCTTGAGACATAGTTTTATTTTACCTCTTTGTTCAACAAAACATCATGGTCCTCTAAGGGGACTTCAGAGAGAGAGATAGAGAGAGAGGGAGAGAGAGAGAGAGAGAGAGAGAGAGAGAGAGAGAGAGAGAGAGAGAGAGAGAGAGAGAGAGAGAGAGAGAGAGAGAGAGAGAGAGAGAGAGAGAGAGAGGCAAAGACAGAGACATAGAGAGACAGAGAGAGACAGAGAGAGAGAGACAGATTGATATAAAATCTTAAAGATTATTTATTAGGTTGCACATATCCATAGATACTGTAGACCATGCTTCTTTATGGATAACCTAAAATAAATTTATATACTGTAAAGCCATTGAAATAACTGAATTTATATTCAAAGGTATATAAATAATAAATACTATATTGGCAACTATAGAATAAATAGAATTTAATGGAAGAACTTTGAGTTCTTGGACTTGAAATAAAAAAAAACAAATGAAGAAAATGGTTCACTTTTTCTCTGACATTACTTAAAATGCATCACTATAACAAAATCATTTAATCATCCTGAGCTTCACTCTGTTCATTTGAAAAATGGGGATGTTAATAATATTTTACCTCCTTAAAGGGCAGTAGTCAGATGCAAATAGATAAAATATTTAAAGTATTATGTACATTTTAAAAGCCATACATTATCAGCTATAAAAATATAGTCTTCATTTTTCATCAAAATTTTTGTTTCTGTTGTCAAATATTTTCACTGACTAAAGGAGATGGCCAGAACCATACTTATGTAAATGAGAGAATTATTGAATTAATCAGAGAATTCATGATGTTATAGAGCATATTATATCTATATCTATGTATAAAATATATATTTAATTTATTAGTTTAAAAATACCTTGTTTAAGTCATTGGCAACTTCTAAAATGAAATGAAAAAAATTGTTAATATATTTTGGTAGTACATGACCCTAACTTGATTTCATTCCTGTTTCCAAATGAATGCTACACATTTAAATTATTTATCAAAAGATTTACATAATATTTATTTCAACTCTAAAATTATGTATGCTTATTATAACTGTTTAAAGTTATTCTGTTAGAGATTCCTTCCTTAACTTTGAAGGGCATGAGTACACTTATAGAAATTATATATTTATAGCTTATTTTCTCTAGCAAGGTGAACTTGGAAATTTTACTAACAGTATTTCGAAGGTATCCTTATCAAACACACAACACTTAAAATTTTTGAATAGTTTAAGTTCTACAATAAAAGAAACAGAAAAAACTCATATCTGAGTGAATAGAAAAACAAGCTCCACCCACCTCCATGTAGAGTAGGCCAATCTCTTTTCTATGGAACTATAAGATTTTTTAAAATTAAGAGTATCACTTTGGAAAAGGATCAAGCAAGGGAGAAATCCATGGTTCTCTTCCATATCTGTCTTCTGTATCTCAGATTGGAAACTCTTTCCATAAGGATTCATTTGTTTGGCTTCTTCTTTCATTCATTACTGGCATGAATTGAGTTTCCTCAATACTACTACTCCTGTACTGCTCTCTTCTTACTGAGGGTGCTTATTGTCTCCTTTCTGTGTAACTCACTGACTCCTCTGTTGATAGACTATGAAATGATTATATCCATGTCTCAGCTAATGATGCTATGTTATTTCCCAACTCTGGGGAATGAATACCCCTAGCCTTTCAAAATATTTTATGTCTGGTTCCCATAATCCTATACTTCATAAAACAGATAAGTTTAGGGCATTGAGGAAATGTTTCTTTTATCAAAATACTAAAAGAGGGACCTTTTTATTATTTCAGTTTGGTTCCTAGTAAATTCATATCTGTTTACTTTCTTTACCTCATTTCCAACCATACATAGATGATATATCATATCACTTATATGAACTCTATTATTTGTGTGTCACATGTTTTAGAAGAGTACTGCCACTTTCCTTCCATTGGTCTTTCTCCAGAATGACTGGGATGGTTAATGAAAATTATCATTGCCCTTTTTTTCCCCAGAGTTGCCTATAACATAGATGGGAAAACAGCAGCTATTTTGGATAATGTCATAAAAATATGAAAAAAGGGGGAAAGCAATACTTATTAGGTCTGTGTTAGAGGAAGAATTCATGACCAATCAAGAGCTAAAGAGGATTATGAGAAAATAAAAATTTAGAATTCAATATATATATAAAACTTTTAAACATATACAATGAAAATCAATGCAGGTGAAATTATAAGAATTTCTAATTCAGATTTTTTTCCAGCAACTTTGTGTGATAAAGGATTTGTACTCAAAATATCTAAGGACATTATTCAAATTTAAAGACTATAAATTATTCTCTAATAGTAAAATGATAAAAGGATAGGAACAGGAATAAATGCAAGCTAAGGACAAATATGAAGAATATAAAGAAATGCAAATTTTAAAATCATTCATCCATGACTTTACATATATGAGAATAGCATAAAAGAATAAAAATGGAAACAAAGAGATCATGGGACAAAAAAGGGAACAATGTATTTTTGTTGGTAGAGTTAAGTATTGTGATAGCCATTCTAGAAAGTAATTGGTAACTATTCCTCAGAAGTCATTAACTTTTATTTGATCTAACAATATATCCTCTAGACCAATATTTAAAAAGAGATCAAAGAAAAAGAGAAGATATTATTTGTACAAAAATATTTAAAATCACTTTTATTGTAATTATAAAATGTAGATTTTTAAGGGGATGATAATAAATTATGAAAGTAATAAACTAAACATGGTACATGAATTTAGTGTAATAATATTTTACCATGGAAATAATGAAGGGTTGGCTTTAGAAAACACTCAAAAGACTTGTATGAATGGATGCAAAGTCAATTGAGTAGCACAAGGGAAACAATTCATACAATAATTAATTCATTGTAAAGTTAAGCAATTTTAAGAGATTTAAGAACTTGGATAAATGAAATGACTCTTATCTATTACCCATATACTGGGAGGTGTTTGAATCAAGATGTAGAATGAGACATACATTTTTGTACATTGATAATGTGGAAATTTGTTTTATTAAAATGTAAATATTTACTCGATGTTTTTGTTCCATTTTTCTAAATTGCATGTTTCATTGACTGAGAGAAAATAAATTGTTTTTAGATTGAAAAATTAAACAAAATAAAACATGCATAAAAAAGGCCATAAACATAGAAAAACAAGACAAATTTGAAAGCTACAGGCTGATTATGAACATTCACATTTATGTACATATAATACATGAATTAAATATATGTATGCATGTATACATGTATACACATATATCCATTTTGCGGTAAAGTTGCTACTAGAGAAGAGGAAGCATTATCTAATTCTATGTTAATCATTTCTCAGTCACTCATTTATGCTATACTTAATGCTAAAAAGCCCCAAATCTAAAAATTAGTTCATCCTTCTGCATCTGAGTTACTGTACTTTCTGAAACTTTTCCCTGATATGAAGTAATCAAAAGGTACTGTCCTTTAACAGAACTAATGCCACATACAGTGATTCATCCCCCATTCACAGCAAAAACATTCAAAATCCTGTGTTGGATAAATTGAATATGAATTCATTTTGTAGAATGAAAGTTGTGAAACCTTACTATATAATCCCATGACATAACTGCTTATTGAATGGCTTATGGAAGATGTACTCAGCATGGTTCCTGACATAATAAAAAAAGGAATCCTCATAAATTTCATATATCTGAAACAAATTCATGTCCTTTTTATAAAGCAAAGGACAAGTCAAATTCCTAGAAGATTTGTACAGTTCCAAGAGCATTAAAATTTTTCTAAGAAATAGCTTCATGCAGTGCCTTAGCAGAGAATTAGCTGTTCCCAATATAATAGACTGTTTTAAATCTAAGCAAAATCATACACATGAACACACATCTACACAAACATACACAATGGAAATTTTATGAAATTGGCAGGATATAGAGATAAACAGCAATGGATGCAGTTTAAGATGTAGTAAAAAACATGAAGAACCAAATTCCCTATTTATTTTCTAGACATTTTCTAGTTTGAAATGGACTTCAGAAACTATCTAATTTAATAGAATCCCTTCACACAAGAATCTTTTTTCTAATTTTCCCAAGAAGTGTTTATCCAATCACTGCATCAAGACCCCGGTAATGGGAGAATTAACTATAATTTGGTACCTACATGGGTGGTAGATGGAAGAAATATAGAAATAAGTTCATCAACAGGATAACGTTAACTCCCTCTCACATCCCCAAAAAATTCTATGGTAGGAAAGGAATAAAATACTTGGTAAGATCTAAAGTTTTAAAGTTTAGATCAAAGATCAAGTGACATCAGGAAATATAGTTTTTTAGAAATGCTAAATCAGAAGACGGTGGCTTAGAAGCTGCGAAAGTTCAGACCTCAGACACCCTTCCTTACCAATCACAAACTGAGTGCTCCTAGGACACTGAAATTCAAGCTGAACAACAGGACAGACCTGGGGAACCCTCCTCCCATACCTGGATCAAAAGCTATGGCCCCCCAAAAGCCCAAACCCTAGATCACTCGGATCTAAGGGGCAGGCAGAAGGAAGGTCCCAGGACCCATCCCCCCCAACCCAGAGTGCTGAGCCCACGGCAGCAGCTGGAACTTCATGGCTGGCAAAAGGGCCCCAGGGCTGGCTACTTTGAAGGACTCACCTTGAAAGCAACCTGAGCCAGTCTCTGAGATGCCCAACACAGATGGCAGGGAAACATAGAGAGAAGGGGGAAGCCTATAGCCCCCTGGCTGGGTCCTTCCAACTGAGTCTCAAGGGAGGTCCCAGCTTTAGGGCACCAGCTGAACCCAATCCCATCAGGAGCCCTCAGAGCTACTGAAAGGAGAGAAACCTTAGAGCCGGCAAAGGGGTTGCTCTAAAGAGCTTACCTTGAAAGCAACCTGGGCCAGTCTCCGGGAATTCAACACAGATTGTGGAGGAGGAGGTTTTTTGCTTTAGGGCTCATTCTGTCCAAACCAGCTGAACATAATCCCATCAGGAGCCCTCAGAACCCAGGGAGGCCATGACCCCTCTCCCCTTAGAAAGTAGAGCCTTCTGAAAGAACCAGCTGAATCTAATCCCATCAAAATTCTCCAGAATGCAAGGAAGCCCAGGCTCCCCACCCATCCTCATTGACTGCTGGACTTTAAGCCAATCAAAAGCCTCCAGAGGACAGGGAAGCTCAAAATTCCAGCAACCCTCCCCCCAGAGACTACACCAAGAGATCTTCTGTTAAAGCTCCAAAAGTCCCCAAAAAACAAAGAAAATGAGAGGAACAAGAGCACAGACAAATACGGGGAGTAAAGAAGGGGTGAATTTGAGCAAACAACAGAAAAAGAAGAAAGAAACTACAATAGACAGCTACTACTCAGCAAATGGAACAGAGGAAGAGAGATCAGCAAACAATAAACCAGAAATCCCAGCGAATTGGATATAGGCTGTGGAAGAACTCAAAATACAACTAAGAGAGGCTGAAGACAATTGGGAAAAGAACTTAAAAATTAAGATAAGTCATGTGGAAACATAGGCATTTGAACTAAAACAAAAAAATAGTGTCTTGAAAGCCAAAATCAACCAGCTGGAAAATGAGGCAAAGGAGATGAAAGATGAGGCAAAGGAGATTAAAGATGTGGTAAAGAGGATGAAAGATGATCTTCAAAGAAAATCAGACCAGAAGGAAAAAGACGACCAAAAAGCCAGAGATGACATCCAATCTTTAAGAACCAGAATACAACAACTAGAATTAAGTGACCTCACAAGGCAGCAGGACACTATAAAACAAAACAAAAAGAATGAAAAAATTGAGGAAAATGTGAAGCATCTCATTCACAAAACAGACGATTTAGAAAATAGTTCAAGAAGAGACAATCTAATAATAATTGGACTACCAGAAGACCACAACAAAAGAAAAAGCATGGACATAATACTAGAGGAAATTATCCAGGAAAACTGTCCCGAGATCCTAGAAAAAGAGGGGAAACTGGAGATTGAAAGAATCCACAGATCACACCCTGTATTTAATCCCCAACTGACAACACCAAGAAATGGTATAGCCAACCACAAAAACAATCGGATGAAAGTAAAGATATTACAAGCTGCCAAGAAGAAGCCATTCAGATACCATGGAAACATGGTGAGGTTAACACTGGATCTGGCTGTATCCACACTGAAGGACCGAAAGGCATGGAATACAATATTCCAGAAAGCAGGGGAACTACGTCTACAACCAAGAATAAAATACCCAACAAAACTGACTATATTCTTACAGGGGAAAGTATGGTCATTCAACACAACAGAAGAGTTCCAAGCATTCATAAATAAAAGACCAGATCTGAACAGAAAATTTGATGTCCAACCATAGAACTCAAGAGAATCATCAAAAGGTAATTAAAAAAGAGGGGAAAAAAACAAACAAAAAACAACAAAAATTTTATAAGAGATTCAATAAGTTAAAATGATATGTATCCCTATAAGAAAAGAGGTCATTGGTAACTCTTAAAAACTGTTGCTATCCTCTGAACAGCTAGAAGAATTACACTCAGAGGGAACAGTGACAAACTGTATAGGATGAAAGGACAAGACATAAATAGGTATATAGATATATACATACATAAATACATATACATGTGTATGTATATATATACATGACTAGAGCTAAAAAAGAAAAGAGGTTATGACTAAAATAAATGGGAAAAGAAACAAATGGGGTAAATTTATATGTCACAAAGAAGTTCATGGCGGGAAGGGTGGAGAACATCGATACACTGGAAGGGTAAAGAGGTTGGAGACAGGAAATACTCAACTCTTATGTACTTTGAAACTGACCCAAAGAGGGAAGAACAACCCAATCAATTGGGGAAGAGAATAGATTTGTGCCCTATAGGGGAGTAGAAGGGTAAAAAACAGACTGGTGGGGAGGGAAGCAGTACAAAGGAGGGAGAGGGTGGGGGAGAATTTTAAAAAGACTACAGGGGAAAATAAGGGAGGGAATAAGAAGGGAGGCGGTAGAAAGGGAAGTAAAATAAGGGAGGGAACGGGGGGGGGGGCTGACTATAAACAAACATTGGTATAGAAGGAAATAGTGAAAGAAGAAAAGGCAGGACCAGGAGTAGAAATCAAAATGCTGGGAAAGACACAGCTAGTAATCACAACTCTGAATGTGAATGGAATGAACTCACCCATAATACGCAAGTGAATAGCAGAGTGGATTAGAATCCAAAACCCTACCAGATGCTGTCTACAAGAAACACACATAAGGAAGGTAGGTACGCATAGGGTGAAAGTAAGAGGATGGAGCCAAACCTATTGGGCATCAAATGATAAAAAGAAGGCAGGAGTAGCAATCATGATATTGGACAAATCCAAGGTAAAAATAAATCTAGTTAAAAGAGATAGGGAAGGTAATTACATCCTGATAAAAGGCAGTATAGACAACGAGGAAATATCTGTACTCAATATGTATGCACCAAATGGCAGAGCATCCAAATTTTTAAAGGAGAAACTAGAGGAGCTCAAGGATGAAATAGATAGAAAAACTATACTAGTGGGAGATCTGAACCTTCCCCTACCTGAACTAGATAAATCAAATCAAAAAATAAATAAGAAAGCGTTGAGAGAAGCAAATGAAATCTTAGAAAAAATTAGTTAGTAGATGTATGGAGAAAAATAAATAGGGATAAAAAGGAATACACCTTCTTTTCAGCAGTACATGGTACATTCTCAAAAATTGACCATGTACTAGGGCACAAAATCATTGCAAACAAGTGCAAAAGGGCAGAAATAATAAATGCAACCTTCTCAGACCACAGGGCAATGAAAATAATAATTAGTAAGGGCACATGGATAGATAAATCAAACATTAATTGGAAATTAAACAATATGATTCTCCAAAACCAGCTGGTTAAAGAACAAATCATAGAAACGATTAATAAATTCATTGAAGAAAATGACAATGGTGAGACATCCTTTCAAAACCTATGGGATGCAGCCAAAGCAGTACTCAGGGGGAAATATATATCCTTGAGTTCATATATAAACAAATTAAGAAGGGCAGAGGTCAATGAATTGGGCATGCAAATTAAAAAACTAGAAAGTGAACAAATTAAAAATCCTCAGATGAAGACTCAATTAGAGATCCTAAAAATCAAAGAAGAAATTAATAAAATTGAATGTCAAAGAACTATTGATATAATAAATGAAACTAGAAGCTGGTACTTTGAAAATATAAATAAAATAGACAAAGTACTAGTCAGTCTAATTAAAAAAAGGAAAGAAAAAAACCAAATTGACAGTATCCAAGATGAAAAGGGCGACCTTACCTCTAATGAAGAGGAAATCAAGGCAATCATTAAAAACTACTATGCCCAATTATATGGCAAAAATATGGCAATCTAAGTGATATGGATGAATACCTACAAAAATATAAATTACCTAGACTAAAAGAAGAAGAAATAAATGACCTAAACAACCCCATATCAGAAAAAGAAATTGAACAAGCCATCAAAGAACTCCCTAAGAAAAAATCCCCAGTTCCAGATGGATTCACAAATGAATTCTATCAAACATTCAAAGAATAGCTAACCCCAATACTATACAAACTATTTGACAGAATAAACCAAGAAGGAGTTCTACCAAATTCTTTTTACGACACAAATATGGTACTGATTCCAAAACCAGGCAGGTTAAAAACAGAGAAAGAAAGCTATAGGCCAATGTCCGTAATGAATGTAGATGCAAAAATCTTAAATAGGATATAAGCAAAAAGACTCCAGCAAGTCATCACAAGGGTTATCCACTACAATCAGGTAGGATTCATTCCAGGAATACAAGGATGGTTCAATATTAGGAAAACCATCCACATAATTGACCATATAAACAAGCAAACCAACAAAAATCACACGATTATTTCAATAGATGCAGAAAAAGCCTTTGACAAAATACAACACCCATACCTATTGAAAACACTAGAAAGTATAGGAATAGAAGGGCCTTTCCTAAAAATAATAAACAGTATATACCTAAAACCATCAGCAAACATCATCCGCAGTGGGGAAAAACTCAAAGCCTTCCCCAAAGGATCAGGAGTCAAACAAGAATGCCCATTATCACCTTTATTATTTAATATTGTACTAGAAACACTAGCAGTAGCAATTAGAGAAGAAAAAGAAATTGAAGGTATTAAAATTGGCAATGAGGAGACCAAGCTGTCACTCTTTGCAGATGATATGATGATTTACTTAAAGAATCCCAGGGAATCAACCAAAAAGCTAATCGAAATAATCAACAACTTTAGCAAAGTTGCAGGATACAAAATAAACCCATATAAGTCATCAGCATTTCTATATATCTCCAACCCAGTTCAGCAGCAAGAATTAGAAAGAGAAATTCCATTTAAAGTCACCCGAGACAATATAAAATACTTAGGAATCTATCTGCCAAGACAAAGAAACTATATGAACACAACTACAAAACACTCTCCACACAATTAAAACTAGATCTAAACAATTGGAAAAACATTGATTGCTTATGGGTGGGACAAGCTAACATAATAAAAATGACCATCCTACCCAAACTTATCTATCTATTTAGTGCCATACCCATTGAACTATCAAAAAACTATTTTACTGAATTAGAGAAAACCATAACAAAGTTCATTTGAAAGAATAAAGGATCAAGGATATCCAGGGAAATAATGAAAAAAAAATACAAAGGAAAGTGGCCTTGTAGTCCCAGATCTCAAACTATATTACAAAGCAGTCATCAAAACAATTTGATACTGGCTAAGAGACAGAAAGGAGGATCAGTGGAATAGACTTGGGGTAAATGACGTCAATAAGACAGTCTTTGACAAACCCAAAGACCCCAGCTTTTGGGACAAATATCCAGTATTTGATAAAAACCGCTGGGAAAATTGGAAGACAGTGTGGTAGAGATTAGGTTTGGATCAACAACTCACAACATACACCAAGATAAACTCAGAATGGGCGAATGACTTGAATATAAAAAAGGAAACTATAAGTAAATTAGGTGAACACATAATAGTATACATGTCAGAACTTTGGGAAGGGAAAGATTTTAAAACCAAGCAAGACTTAGAAAGAGTCACAAAATGCAAAATAAATAATTTTGACTTCATAAAATTAAAAAAAGTTTTGTACAAACAAAACCAATGTAACTAAAATTAGAAGGAAAGCAACAAATTGGGAAACAATCTTCATAACAAAAACCTCTGACAAAGGTCTAATTACTCAAATCTATAAAGAGCTAAATCAATTATACAAAAATTCAAGCCATTCTCCAATTGATAAATGAGCAAGGAACATGAACAGGCAGTTTTCAGACAAAGAAATAAAACTATTAATAAGCACATGAAAAAGTGCTTTAAATCTCTTATAATCAGAGAGATGCAAATCAAAACAACTTTGAGGTATCACCTCACACCTAGCAGATTGTTCAACATGACAGCAAAGGAAAGTAATGAATGCTGGAGGGAATGTGGCAAAGTAGGGACATTAATGCATTGCTGGTGGAGTTGTGAATTGATCCAACCATTCTGGAGGGCAATTTGGAACTATGCCCAAAGGGCAATAAAAGACTGTCTGCCTTTTGATCCAGGCATAGCACTGCTGGGTTTGTCCCCCAAAGAGATAATAAGGAAAAAGACTTGTACAAAAATATTCATAGTTGCGCTCTTTGTGGTAGCCAAAAATTGGAAAATGAGGGGATGCCCTTCAATTGGGGAATGGCTGAACAAATTGTGGTATATGTTGGTGATGGAATACTATTGTGCTAAAAGGAATGATAAAGTGGAGGAATTCCATGGAGACTGGAACAACCTCCAGGAAGTGATGCAGAGTGAGAGGAACAGAACTAGGAGAACATTGTACACAGAGACTGACACATTGTGGTACAAGAGAACATAATGGAGTTCTCCAGTAATGGCTTTACAATGTCCCTGAACAACTTAAAGCGATCTATAAGGAAAAACAAAACTATCCTCAACCAGAGGACAAACTGAGGAAGTAAAAACACAGAGGAAAAGCAACTGCTTGACTACAGAGGTTGAGGGGACATGATTGAGGAGAGACGCTAAATGAGAGCCCTAATGCAAATACCAATAACAAGGAAATGGGTTCAGAGCAAGGACACCTGTGATAACCAGACAAATCACGTGTCGGCTAGGGAAGTGGTGGGGGGTTTGGTGGGGAGGAAAATAAAATTATCTCTTTCCAATGAACAATGTATGAAAATGACCAAATAAAATAATGTTTAAAAAATAAAAAAAAAAGAAATGCTAAATCAAAGGCACCTGAGGCAAAAGAAGAAAAAGGTAAGATGGAAACTGACATGAATGTTTGTATACAGGCTTTCCAAGGAGGAATATTTCTGGAATTGTTGACAAAAATATTTCATGTGCTTATGAAACAATCTTTAAAATCATCCTTCCCTTGTTTTCTGGTTTGCATTCTCAACTCTTGCTTTCTAACTGGCCAACTTGTTATTGTCCATTGATAAAAAATTATTAAATACCTTCTATATGTGCTAAGTTTGGGGGATACAAAGGCAGGTAAAAGACAAACCCTCTTATCAAGGAGTTCAACATACAATGTAGGAGATAACACACATGATTATCTATAAGTAAGGTTAAGAGAGGAAAAATTAATTATAATCAATAGGAAGGCATTTAAATTAATGGTGGTCAGGAAAGGAATCCTATAGAAGATATGATTTCAGCTGAGACTTGAAGGAAGCCAATGTCATTGGATTGAGGAGTGCATTGGGAAATGTAATATGTATGAAAGCTGGAAATACTCTGGGTGTTGTGATGATGGCTATGAATACTTTTGAATGCTGAAGAGAAAAGCATTTAAGTGATGTTAGAGATCCATGGTGGCAAACCTGTGGCAAATGTGCCGGAGGGAGCACTCAAAACTCACTTGGTGGGCATGCCTGCCATCACCCCACATCAGGATTACCAGAGTTTATTACTAGGAAGCCAGAGGGATGCAGGGCCAGGCTGCTTCCCTCCCCCTCTCCACCCACAGGTTTTGGTTTTCAATTTGGCACTCAGTTTCCTAAAGTTTTGTCATCACTGAAATAGATGGTTTAAAGAGAGGGATATTTATGCATCTGCTGTTTTTTTTGGAGAGTTTCTGATTTTAGAAAATTGATTTTTATAAGCTGAAAACCACATAACTAAAAACACATCTTTGCATGAAATATTCCTGATATCCAAGATATGTGAGAAATCAGAACATACACAGAGCAAATATTCATATTTATAAACACACACATAAGATTTTTCCAGAAGATTTACAGATTCTCAATGATCAAGGAAAAAGATGTTCAAAATCTCTACTGAAAAAGAGAAATGAAAAATTAAATAATGAAAAGGTTTAAATTATACCTCAAAATTTACAAGGATGAACAAAATTGGAAGTCAATTTTGGAGAGAATATAGTCACATTAATGCTATTTTTAGTTTTCTGAATTGGTCCAACCACTTTGAAAAACAATTTTATGTCACTGAATAAAATTGATCAACTATTCTGACTCTGACCCAGGAACTTCATTCATGAGCATATATCCTAAAATCAAATATTAAAAAAAATCTCCTATTTACTCAAATATTCTTAGTGGTACTTTTTGAGGCAGTGAGAAAAAGAAACTGAAAATAAGGAGTGTATGGCGGCTGAACAGACTTTGATATATGATGAAGCATCCAGTAATGTTAGTTCTCCCCTCTAGGGCCAAGCAAATAAGAGTAATCCTTCTTCTACTTGACAATCCTTCAAGTTACTGAAGCCTGATATCATGTCTATGCTTTGGTCTGCACCTCTCTAGGCTAAATGCCCATAGTTTCATCTCTTAAACTGACCCTTCTCTTCCATAGATACATTCTATCCCCTCACTGTTCTAGACATATTTCAATGAAAATATTTCATCTTGCTAATTTCCTTTAGAAAATATTATGCCTAGAACTGTACCCCAAACCAAATTTCATCGAAGTAGCATGGAGAATAGCTAAACTGTAACTTCCCTCATTCTGGACATTATGCTTCTATTAATACAACTGAATATTTTGAGATATAAAACATTAAGACATATGCTCATCCAAGGCCTTTGCCAGGATTGTGTGGTATGTCCTGCATGTAGTCTAAATAAAAGACAAATCAGCTATCAATAGGAAGATCCTCCAAATGTCCCTAAACACAGATTCTGTTTTACTAATTGCTTCAAATCCTAGAAAACTAAAATCTTGTTCATTAAATACACAATAATAAACTATGTCATCTAAATTGCAAAATGAATTAAAAGCTAGATGGACAACTAATTCAACTATCTACATCTTATACAATCAGGACAAATTTAAGCTGGAATAGTATTTGTATATTTGGGACTTTCATTGAGTAATGTTTCCTGTGATCCCAAATTAACTGATTCCATTAAAGCCAATATCTTTAAAAACAATTATTTTTGTGGTACCAGATGAATATGAATTATGGTGCACTAAGTTCTATAATGAGTCCTAGTGGTTGTCTCTCGGTGACAGAGAATGACAATTGTCTTTGTGTATTATCATCTACGGTGTACCCTCATGTGGCCTTGGAGTCCAAAGGCTGAGGTGCAAAGTTTGTGGCACATGGGGCATGGGACGCCTGTTGTTACGGGAGGTGCGGTTGTAGCCTGGTGTTGGCATTCACGCGCAGCGGCAAGACATCAACGTTGCTCATCTTCAAAGGTGGTGGCGGCATGGTTAATGTGAGTTCGCCAGCTGCTTCTGTCAGAGGCAGCAAGTACTAGTTGCTTTGATGTAATGCCAGCCCACTTCAAATTGGACTTTAGCTGATCCTTGAATCTTCTCTTTGGTCGGCCTTGTTTCCTGAGTCCAGCTGACAGTTCACCCTAGAATACCTGTCTTGGTATTCGCTGTGGGTCCATGAGGATGACATGTCCAGACCATCATAGCTGGGTTTTGAGGACCATGACTTCGATGCTGATGGAGTTGGCTCTGTCGAGGACTTCCTGGTTGGTGATTCGGTCCTGCCATCAGATCCTCATGATTGATCGGAGGGAGTGTTGGTGGAATTCTTCCAGCTGTTTCATGTGCTTCCGGTACAGTGTCCATGTCTCACAACCATACAGGGGTGAGCTGAGGACCACTGCGTTGTACACTTTGAGCTTCGTCGCAGTGCTTACACCTCTATGTTGGAGGACTTTGGAGCGCAGCTGCCTGAGTGCCTGGCTGGCCTTTTGGATCCTGGCATTGATCTCGTGGTCTAGGGACCCGTTGTTGGTGATGGTGCTGCCCAGGTACTTGAAAGTGTTGACATTAGAAAGCTGCGTGCCCTCGATTGTGGTGTATGGCTGGTTCATTGGCCTCCGTGGTGTGGGTTGGAACAACACCTCTGTTTTGCTGAGGCTGATAGTCAGGCCAAACAGTTTTGTTGTGGTGGAGAACCTGTCCACAATGGTTTGGAGTTGATTTTCTTGGTGGGACATGAGAGCACAGTCATCTGCGAAGAGAGCTTCCAGGATGAGTCTCTCTGTTGTCTTTGTTTTTGCAGTCAGGCAGTGAAGGTCGAATAGTGAGCCATCCAGTTGGTATTTGATATAGATGCCCAGGTCTAGATCTATCACAACATGTCATAATATTTGGGTGAAGGATAGGTTGAATAGTACTGGAGGGAGGACACAGCCTTGTTTCACGCCATTGGAGATGTTGAAGCGGTCAGAAGTCTCTCCACCAGATAGGACTTCCCCTGTCATGTCGACATGAAAGAGCTGGATCAGTTTGACGAATTTTGCTGGGCAACCGATCTTGCTAAGGATCAGCCAAAATGTGTCCCTGTTCACTGTGTCGAATGCCTTTATCAGATCTATGAAGACAATGTAGAGACTCAGGTTCTGCTCAAGGCATTTTTCCTGCATTTGCCTTACCATGAAGACCATGTCGATGGTGCTGCGATCTTGTCAGAAGCCACATTGTGATTCAGGCAGGTTCTGCTCTGAAACAGGTGACAGAAGTCTGTTGAGTATAACATGAGCTAGGATCTTTCCAGCAGTGGAGAGTAGTGAGATGCCTCTGTAGTTGTCACAGGCTGCTCGTGCGCCTTTGTTCTTGTATAGGGCTATGATGGAGGCATCTCTGAGTTCTGGGGGCATGTCTTCCTCTTCCCATATGCTGGTCAGCACTATGTGGAATGCCTAGAGCGCCTTTCCATTTAAGGCCTTGTACATCTCGGTTGGGATCCTGTCTTTACCAGGTGCCTTGCCTGCACTCATTTGTTTAATGGCTTTTTGGACTTCCTCTATTGAAGGAGGGATGTCAAGTTGTTCAATGGTGCGGTTTTGGGGGATCTGGTCAAGGGCCCTTTGGTTGACTGAAGAGGGTCAGTTGAGAAGCTGACTGAAGTGTTCTTCCCACCTGTTGCTGATGCAGTTTTTATCTTTTAGGAGAGTGTCACCTTCAGAGGATAGCAAGGGAGTGGAGGTGGGTTTTAATGGCCCATAGACAGGGCACTGAAAAATTGTTTGTATTTTTTCGTATCAGCAAAGCACTGGATTTCTTCTGCCTTTTTTTCCTGCCATCGGTCTTGCATCCTACTTATGAGTAATCTAAGGAAGATAGGGTATAACAATTGACAAATAACAAGAAAGAATTGAAAATTATTATAGTAGCAAGTAATTTCAATTCAGAAGACAATGATTTTAAAGCAAATACAAGAAAAGCCTATATGAAAAGTGGAAATTGGAAAGAAGCCCAACAAAAAATTCTTCAAGGAAATACAAAGAAAGAGATAAGAGTTGTAGAAGAGAAAATGGGAAGAAAATTTCAAGTTATACACATCTTATTTTTAAAAGTCTTAATGATTTGATAGAAAATGCATAAAATACTAAAAAACTTAAAAACAGAATTTTTGAAATTGTAAAAGGCATCAAAATTTACTTAGGTAAAGAAATACATAAAAAAGCAGAATTAAACAAATAAAAATGCTCAATAAAGAAAATAATACTTCAATAATTAGAATTGGGCAAGTGGAAGCTAACAATTTAATAAGACATCAAAAAACAAAGGATTGAGTGAGAGAAGGGGTTATGGAATGGTAGAATACAGAAAATTATTTAATATAAAAAAAAGATTAAAGATAGAGGTTTTTTATTGATTTTTTTACTAGAGAGGATAATGAGGGTATGTTGATTAATGCTTGAATTTCATTCTCATTGTAATTATTCAGAGAAAGAGAAATATATATTACAAATATGTTACACATATATCATATGCAGACATATATCAAATCTATATGTATATAGTCATGTGTGTATGTATATATGTACATACATGCATATATATAAATACACAGAGATATACATTTATATGAGTATAGAAATCTATAGGAGAGGAAAAGAATAAGAGAAATGGTGGTGGTGATAAAAAGGAAGTTATTACAGGAAGCTGTGGTCAGAAATAAAATCCACTTTTAAGGAGAGACAAGTTTAAAAAAGATTAAATAGGAGAAAATATAAATGAGAAAAATATTCAGTAATAGTGACTTTGAATACAAATGGGGCAAACTCATTCATAAAATGGAAGTAGATAACAGAATGAATTAGAAACCAGATTTCAAGAATATGTTGTTTAGAATTCCGGGTAAACATGACAGCAACCTAAAGGCAAGACTCATCCTCTCCTCAGCACTCACCAATATAGACTACCTCAAAAGACCAAAATATCCAAATTCATAAGAATGAAGGGACTCTACCTTAGGGTGCAGAATTGAAGGTATATGGGATTTGAGCATTTCCACATATAAGGGGGAGAAAAAGCTCCCACCCAAACCTGGACTGATGTACCCTCCCCCACCCCACCTAAGGAACCAGAGTCAGAGCCAGTGTGCCGGAATCATCAAGTGAGTAAGGGGCACCTCTAGGTCCTTGGCAGCTGACTAAGGCCACCAAAGAGAGAAGCTACACCTAAAACCCCAGCAGGTTGAAGAGCACAGACCGTGGAGTGCTTATGAGAAGATAATACAGAGAGGTAGCAAAGAGTAGAAGCTGTGGAGATTTGAGAGCTTTCCTCAGGCAAAAGTCTTGCTCCTTAACTCCATAAACAAAGAGCCTGCACATCTTACTCAGATTTCTGACTAAAAAGGGAAGGAAAAACCTCCAAAGTGATGGCAAATTATGCCCAGGATCAACAGTTGGAGAAACAGTTGGAAGCTACAAAAAGCAGGATAGACCAAAAGGAAAAGGAAACCAGTCTTTAAAATCCAGAATTAGGCAACTGGAAGCCAATGATCTTGCAAAACAACAAGGGATAATGAAGCAAAGTCAAAAGACTAACAAAATAGAAGAAAACATAAAATATCTCATTGATAAGATGACAGATCAGGAAAGCAGAGCAAGGAGAGACAATTTGAGAATCATTGCTCTACCTGAAAAGCCAGAAATAAACACAAATGTTGACATCATACTACAAGAAATCATCCAAGAAAACTGCCCTGATGTTCTTGAACAAGGGGGCAAAACAGACATTGAAAGAGTTCATAGAACATCCTCTACACTAAATCCTCAAAAGACAACTCCCAGGAATATAATTGCCAAATTCCAGAGCTTTCAAGCTAAGGAAAAAATTCTACAAGAAGCTAAAAAGAGACAATTCAGATACAAAGGAGCACCAATCAGGATCACACAAGACCTGGCAGCATCCATATTAAAGGACCACAAGCCTTGGAAGATGATATTTAGAAAGGCAAGAGAATTGGGTCTTCAAACAATGATCACCTATCCATTAAAAATGACTATATTCTTCCAGGGGAAATTATGGGCATTCAATAAAATAGAAGATTTCCAAGTATTTGTAAAGAAAATACTAGAATTAAGTGGAAGGTTTCATATCCAAACACAAAAATCAATAGAAAAATGAAAAGATAAATAAGAAAGAGAGGGAAAAGGGTAAAACGTTTTTTTACTCAAACTTTCTTCTTTAAGGACTACAATTAGATCAAATTATATATAGATTAATATGTGGGGAAATGTTATTTTAACTCTCAAAATTATATTCACTATTATAGTGATTAGAAGAATCATTCACAGGAAGAGATTGGGGTAATAAGTGCAATGATGTGATATGCAAAATAAAAAGAAAAAGGAAGGGGGGAATCGAAGATGGAACCAAGAGATACTTGAAGAAATAAAATAAATAGGATAATCTTTATCACACAAAGATATGCCTGGAGAGGGGAGGGGAAGAATACTCTTATAAGAAGGAGAGGAAGAGAGTGATAATAGGTAATACTTAAACCTTACTCTCAGTGAAATTAGTTCTGAGAAGGAAGAGAATATAGATCCATTGGGGTCTTGAATTCTATATTATCATACAGAGAAAGTGAGAATGGGAAACTAGGGGGTAGGGGGAAGAGAGTACAAAAAGGGAGAGAAAGAGAGAGAGGAGGAAACTTAATGGACCCTAAAAAAACAAGAAGGGAACCAAAAGTGAGGGAACAGAGAGGGAAGCATATTATAGGAGGGGATTAGGAGATTGATTAAAAGTAAACCACTGGTTTAAAAGGATGTAGCAAAAGAAGAAAGGACAGAACTCAGAGAGGAAACCAAAATGCTGGGTAATACACAAGTGACAATCATAACTTTGAATGTGAATGGGATGAACTCACCCTTAAAACGAAAACAAATAGGAGAGGGGATTAGAATCCAAAAATCCTACCATATGTTGTTTACAAGAAACACACCTGAGGTGGGTAGATACTCACAAGGTTAGAATTAAATAGATAATTTAAATGTTGGAGCAAAACCTATGGGGCCTCAACTGATAGAAAGAAAGAAAGAGTTGCAATCATGATATTTGACAAAGCCAAAGTAAAAATAGATCTGATTAAAAGGGATAGGGAAGGTAAATGCATCCTGATAAAAGGGAGTATAGACAATGAGGAAATATCAGTAATCAACATGTATACACCAAATTGTATATAACATCCACATTTCTAAAGGAGAAACTAGTGGAATTAAAGGAGAGAATAGATAGTAAAACTATACTAGTTGGAGACATGAACCTACCACTATCAAATTTAGATAAATCAAATAAATAAATAAATAAGAAAGAGGTAAAAGATATGAATGAAATCTTAGAAAAATTAGAGTTAATAGATATATGGACAAAAATAAATAGGGACAATAAGGAATACACCTTCTTTTCAGCAGCACATTGTACATTCACAAAAATTAACCATGTACTAGGTCATAAAAACATGGCAAACAAATGCAGAAAAGCAGAAATAATAAATGCAACCTTTGCTGATCATAACACAGTAAATCAATGATCAGTAAGGGTACATGGAGAGCCAAATAAAAAATAATTCCCAATTTATGATCCTCTAAAATTGGTTGGAGAACAAATCATAGAAAACATTAATAATTTCACTGAAGAAAATGACAATGATGAGACATCCTTTCAAAATCTATGGGATGCAGCCAAAGCAATACTTAGGGGAAAATTTATATTCCTGAGTTCATATATTAACAAATTAGGGTAGAGGTCAATGAATTGGAAATGGAAATCAAAAAATGTGAAAGTGAACATATTAAAAATCCCCAGAAGAAAACTAAATTAGAAATCCTAAAAATTACTGTAGAAATTAATAAAATCAAAAGTGAAAGAACTATTGAACTAATAAGTAATACTAGAAGCTGGCATTTTGAAAAAAAACAAACAAAATAGACAAAGTACTGGTCAATCTAATAAAAAAAAGGAAAGAAGAAAACCAAATTAACAGTATCATAGATGAAAAGGGAGACCTCACCTCCAAAGAAGACAAAATTAAAGAAATCATTAAAAACAATTTTGCCAATTATATGGCTATAAATATGCCAATCTAGATGATATGGATGAATATTTACAAAAATATAAATTGCCTAGACTAACAGAAGAAGAAATAGAACTGCTAAATAATCCCATATCGGAAAAGAAATTGAACAAGCCATCAAAGAGCTCCCTAAGAAAAGATCACCAGGACCTGATGGATTCACAAGTGAATTGTATTAAACATTCAAAAACCAGCTAATCCCAATACTATACAAACTATGTGACATAATAAGCAAGGAGAGAATTCTACCAAATTCCTTTTATGACAAAAATATGGTACTGATTCCAAAGCCAGGCAGGTCAATAATAGGGAAAGAAAAATATAGACCAATCTCCTTAATGAACATAGATGCAAAAATCTTAAATAGGATATAAGCAAAAAGACTCCAGCAAGTCATCATGAGGGTTATTCACTATGATCAAGTGGAATTTATACCAAGGATGCAAAGATGGTTCAATATTAGGAAAACCATCCATATAATTGACCATATCAACAAGCAAACCAACAAAAATCACATGACTATCTGAATAGAAACAGAAAACACCTTTGACGAAATACAAAACTCATTCCTATTGAAAACAGTAGAAAGTATAGGAAAAGAAGGGTCTTTCCTAAAAAAACAATAAACAGTATTTATCTAAAACCATCAGCCAACATGATCTGCAATGGGGATAATCTAGATCCATTGCCAATAAGATCAGGAATGACACAAGAATGCCCATTATCACCTTTATTATTTAACATTGAACCAGAAACACTTGCAGTAGCAATTAGAGATGAAAAAGAAATTGAAGGTATTAAAACTGGCAATGAGGAGGCTAAGCTATCACTCTTTGCAGATGACATGATGGTCTACTTTAAAGAATCCTAGAGAATCAACTAAAAAGCTAGTGGAAATAATCAACAAATTTAGCAAAGTTGGAGGACACAAAATAAACCCATATAAGTCGTCAGAATTTCTATATATCTCTACAGCAGCAAGAATTAGAAAGAGAAATTCCATTTAAAATTTCCCTAGCCAATATAAAATACTTGGGAATCTATCTGCTGAGACAAACACAGGAACTATATGAATACAACTACAAAACACTCTCCACACAATTAAAACTAGATCTAAACAATAGGAAAACCTTAACTGCTCATGGGTAGGAAGAGTTAACAATAAAAATGACCATCCTACCCAAACTTATTTACTTATTTAGTGCCATACCTACTTAACTACCAATTTTTTTTCCTGAGTTAGGAAAAAAAATAACAAAATTCATTTGGAAGAACAAAAGATCAAGAATATTCAGGGAAAGAATGAAAAAAATGTAAGGAAGGTGGCCTTCCAGTACCCGATCTCAAACTATACTATAAAGCAGTGGTCATCAAAATAATATGGTAGTAGCTAAGAGACAGAAAGGAGGATCAGTGGAATAGATTTAGGGTAAGTGACCTTAGCAAGACAGTCTATGATAAGCCCAAAGGTGCCAGCTTTTGGGTCAAAATCCACTATTTGATAAAAACTGCTGGGAAAATTGGAAGACATTGTGGGAGAAATTAGGTTCGGGTCAGGGAAAGGAAAGATTTTAAAACCAAGTAAAACTTAGAAAAAGTCACAAAATATAAAATAAATAATTTTCATTACATCAAATTAAAAAAGTTTTTGTAGAAACAAAACTAATGTAACTAAAACAACTCTGAGGTATTACCTCACACCTAGCAGATTGACTAACATGACAGCAAAAGAAAGTAATGAGTGCTGGAGGGGATGTGGCAAAATCAGGACATTAATTCATTGCTGGTGGAGTTGTGAATTGATCCAACCATTCTGGAGGGCAATTTGGAACTATGCCCAAATGGCACTAAAAGACTGTCTGCCTTTGATCCAGCCAAAACACTGCTGGGTTTGTACCCCAAAGAGATAATAAGGAAAAAGAAATGCACAAGAATATTCATAGCTGTGCTCTTTTTTGGTGGCAAAAAAATGGAAAATGAGCGACTGCCCTTCAATTGGGGAAATGGCTGAACAAATTGTGGTATATGTTGGTGATGGAATAGTATTGTGATCAAAGGAATAATAAAGTGGAGGAATTCCATGGAGACTTGAACTACCCCCAGGAAATGATGCAGAGCAAAAGGAGTAGAACCAGGAGAACATTGTACACAGAGACTGATACACTGTGGTACAATCAAATGTAATGGACTTCTCCATTAGTGGCAATGCAGTGATCATGAACAGCTCTGAGGGATCTATGAGAAAAAACAGTATTCACATTTGGAAGAAAAATTGTGGGAGTAAAAATACTGAAGAAAAACAACTACTTGATTACACGGGTCAAGGGGGATATGATTATGGATATAGACCCTAAATGAACATCCTAGTGCAAACACCAACAGTATGGAAATAGGTTCTGATCAAGGATATATGTAATACCCACTGGATTTGTGAGTTGACTACGGGAAGGGCTGGGGGAGGAAAGGGAGGAATAGAAAATGATTTTTGTAACCAAGGAATAATGTTTGAAATTGACCAAATAAAAAATTTTGTATAAAAGAATATGTTGTTTATAAGAAACACATTTGAAACAGCAAGGCACATTGAGAGTTAAAATAAGGGTTTGGAGATGGATCTGATCTGCTTCAGTTGAGGTTAAAAATATGTGAGGTTAAAAATATAATAGCAATAGAGATCCCCAAAACAGCAAAAATAAAGTTAGTTGAAAGAGACAATCAAAGAACCTACTTCTTGTTAAAAGTTACTGTAGACAATGAAGTAATCTCAAAAAACTATAGCTGGTTTCTTGTTATTTTTCAAATATTTATAGAAGTGAGTCAACTTTATTTAAAAATAATAGCCTTTCTCCAATTGATAAACCATCAAGGGATATATACAAGTAATTTTTAGAAGGCCAACTCTATTCATATTAAATATGTGCTCTAAATCCATATTCATTAGAGAAATACAAGTTAAGACTACTCTGAGGGGTAGAACTTACATGACAGAGAAGTTACAGGGACCTACCTGATCTCTACCAAGTTACTGTCAAAAAAACTATGATATAATATCATAGAATGAATTCTGGAGCAGCATAACCAACAATAAGTCATAGGGAAGTAATATTCTAGCCCCAAACAACTTACAAGGCTGGCATGAGTTATCTAGTACCCCAGGGTAGATGTGTAGTGCAGAGCAATGGACCAGGTCAGATACCTGACAGCAACTTGTCCTGGATACAGTTGAAGCAGCAGCAGAGGCTTCCAAAGCTTTCTGCCACAGATAGTAAGGGGATTGGGGTCAGACAACTGCTCAGAAGGAGATTAAATGAGTCCCTTTGCTGGCTATCGGTGCAAGAACCTTGTTCCAATGCCCATACACATACCCAGGTAGCAGTCCTGGGACAAGTTTCCAGGGTGAGGAGGAGAACTAGCACACACCAGCACTTGCAACCTACAAGGGATTTCTACTACAAGGGAGTAGAAGACTCTGGTCACAGTTTCAAGATGGAAAAGAGTGCTTGGGGTTTAATAGTCTAAAGGCCTTAGGTCTTGTCTGCGGGTAACCCCAAGTACAGTATAACCCAAATTCCACTAACATGCCCCCAAAAAACTAAAATAAAACTACCAACCCTTGAAAATATCTTCTAAACAACAATCATACATCCAAAACCAATTCTAACAACCAAGCTCAATCTCCTGTAAATAGGCAAAGGCTTAGAAGCAAAAAGCTACAAACCCAAAAATTATTAATAAAGAAAATAAGAAAACAATCATCATTTTAATCACTTTGGTATGGACTTTAACAATAATCTATGGTTTGAACAACCCTTGCTGTACTTCAACTACAAAAACCAATGATTACCCTCCACAAAAACTACACACTTAAAAAATCTTCAACCACGCCTTTATCGCCCTACCAGCACCATCTAACATTTCAGCCTAATGAAACTTTGGTTACCTTCTTGGAATTTCCCTAATTATTCAAATCCTAACAGGAATATTCATAGCCATACATTATGCAGCAGATACTCTTATAACCTTCTCATCAGTTGCCCATATCTGCTGAGATGTAAACTATGGCTGACTAATCTGAAATCTACACACCATCAATTTTTACTACACTATAGTTCTCTCTGCTACATCATACTGCTGACGGATATTGCTCTCAAGAATATCTTCTCTTAAAATACTTGATCCAGTGTCCTTTGGGCAGAATGTACCTGAAAATTAAAGTCATGGAATCTTTGCATTTACAAGTGTGATTTTTCACCACTATAATTTAAGCTTCATTGAAATCAATAAGGGTAAAGTATGATTGATGTCAATAAGTAGGGCGAATCTTAATGGGATGTGCACCATCATTTCTAATGGATGGAATCAAATAAAGCCTTGTCTTTATCCAAAACTGATCAGGAACCACAATCTCCATAAAGAATTCCTTACTCCTTTCTGCCCTGCCCCCACCATCTGAAAATATTTTTTTTTCCTCCTAATATTTCTGTGTAATTATATGTTGGGAGTTCTCATGTCTTTCAATTATTCTTTGCTTTGTTTTTGCCACATAGTCTGTAATCATCCCACTTTGAGATTCTTGACTCCCTATCTCATTCCCCATATTCCTTCTGGGATTTCAGACAGGGAATTCTGCTAGTTTATCATATAAAGAGAATCTAACCAAAAGGCCTTTCTTGGTTTCTAATATATGCTAACATATCCTTAGCCTCCATTCTGCCACTAGAACCTTGTTTTTTGTCGATATATGCTATATTACAGCCAAGACATAACCCATTGGTTCATACTTTGTGATAAAAGATATAAATGTAGAGGTTATTCCCAGAGAGAAAGAAAAAAATATGATTTTCATATTGAAAAAATATATCTGGCCTAACACAGCAAAACTTCTACACAGATCAAGTCCATGATAGTCTAATCTCTCCCATACAACTGCATTTTGACAAAGATGTTTTTGGTCCCTTTTGCTTATATTTTCTTATATTTCATTTGATTTTTTTCTACTTCAATATCATGAAATATGTTGCCACTTTGTTCCCTTCAAAACCAAACTAATAGTTTATAACAATTATGAAAATTTTCCTCTGTTAAGTCCTGATCTAATATTCTCTATGCATTTAAAGCAATTTACTTAGCTTCCTGATTCATTCTTAACTCTGTGCTACTTCATTTAGATAACATATTTCTTATGCAGTTCTATTCTTACAGAATTTCAGGCTCTACATAAGCTACATGCCAACTAAGAAGAGTCACTCTTCATGAATGAATTGCAATAAGGTTTGAGGAAATATTGCAGCTGGGAAACCATACTCGCCTTAGCTCAGGGCTAGTAATGTTTTGTTTTGTTTTCCTTCTAATTCAGGGGAAAAGAGCCAGAGGAGACTTCCTTGTTGCTAATCTTTGTAACTTTTGTTTTTCCTTCTGTGTGTAAGGATTAAATTTAATGGTTGAAAATAATTTTATGAAATGATGTGGTCACCAATATTTATTATATCTTAAGTCAGAAATTTAATTACAAATATTTACAAAATGGAGAGGAAACAATAAAGTAGAGAAATGTGAAGAAGTTAGAGAGATTATTTATCCTATCAACCTAAATGTTTATTCCAGGTCTGCTTAATCCAGGCAAAGATTAATTATTTCTCAACCAGGAAGGCTGGTGTTAAGTAACCACTCAGCCTCCTCCAATATGGAAGTTAGTCTCTTAGGAAATTAGGAAAGGAGTCAGCCTTTTACTCACCAAACAAAGTGATCCAGGAGTCAGAGTCTAAGTTGAAGCCAAGCTCCAAGCCCATGATTCAAGCTGCAGTCTTCAGTTAAGCTCCCTCAAAGACTCTCCCCAGACAGAAGAGGATCTCTTTGACTGACTTCTCAAAGACAATCTCCCACCAAGGAAATTTAGAGCTTGCTTTTATGGTGACTTCTTGTCCCTGCCCCTCTTCACAGGGGCCAATCACAGTTTCCAAATTGTCTAGCACTGTCCAGGAGGCAGTGTCTGCGGGATCAACTTCTCACCTTCTGAAGGTTAAGTTCTCATCTTCTGGAGAAGTGAATACTCATCCTGGCTGATTGAGTTTCTGAGAGTTCACTAAGTGGTTTGCCTGCTCCTCCACCTAGTTCAAGCTTGTGTTGATCCTATCAAAAATAGACTAAGGAGAGTTAAACCTGTCTTCACAATCTAGTGAGGTACTTAAGTTAGTGTTAACTCAGGATAAAGAATAAAGAATTCTCTTTCTCATGTGGCAACATGGATGTACAGTGTGAAGTAGGAAGCCACTGAATTCCAATCTTCTCATTTTATGGATAGTGATACTGTAGGAATAGTAAGGTCAAATGACTTGCCCAGAATCATTCAAGCATAAAGTATCTGATTCAGTATTCAAACCTTGGTCTACCTGACTTTAAGGATCAATTTACAAAACTACTATGCCTCAGTAAAAAAGGACATTTTAAAGCTGAACAAGTTGTCATATATTATTGTGATGCATTGCTCTTGTGCTATACGAAGTGACAAGTAAAGTGGTTTCAAAAAACCTACAAAAGTTTATTTAAATACAAAGTGAAGTTTGTAGAAGCAGAAGACTGTACACAGTAACTTTGATATTTTAGCAATCTTTAACTGTGAAAGACTTAGTTACTCAGTTCAATACAATGATCCAATACCATTCCAAAAAACTCCTCGTGAAATTCACCTCTGAAAAAGAATTGATGGACTCTTGATCGCAGATTGAATCATATTTTTTCACTTTATTTTTCTTGATTTTTAATATGGAAATGTGTTTACATAATTTCAAAGATATTATTGTTATAATATTCCTTGCCTTCTCACTGGCAGATGGAGGGGAGGGCAAGAGGTGAAAAATTTAGAAGTCAAAATTTTTAAAAATGAATGATAAAGACAAATATTTTTTACAGAAATAGATATTTTTAGGCTTCTTTTTGCCTATACTACAAAACAAGACTTCTTCAGTCTGTTATTCAAAGCTCTTCACAGTCTTTTTCATATATTTCCTGATTTTTTTCTTTATACTATACATTCCAGCATAGACTATAAGTATACTAAACAGAAACTATATACTATACATTCTAGAAACTGCTCTACTTATTCCCAAAGCTAAGCATCCTTCTCCCACCCCCTCTATGCCTTAAGAGAAGCTATATCAATTACCTGGAATATCCTATATGCCTTATCTCTGTCTTTTAGACTATTTGAATTCATAGAAGACAGCTCAGATATTACCTCTTATGAAAACCTTTATTGATTTCATAAACATTTCCTATATTTCTTTTCTTTTTATATCTTACTTCATACAATATACTCTGACTGCATTACAGTAGCATCCTTGTCATTCCATTAAGATATTCCATCACTCAAGGCATTTTTTTATTATCCTCCATGGGTTGAGTGCTCTCCCTCCTCATCTCCTCTTACAAAATTACCTGTCATCCCTTAAGTCCCTACTAAAATATTATTTTTGTCAGGAAGCTTTTCCTAAACTCTCTTAATTCTAGTGTCTATTCTTTTAAAATTATTGACTATTTGTCTTATACATTGCTTGTTTGTAGACATTTGTTTTGTTTTCATGTTGTCTCCTATATTCTTTGAGGGCAACGACTGTTTTTTGCCTATTTTTATTTTTTCAGCACTTAGAACAGTGCCTGGAACATAATAGATACTTAATAAATGTTTAATGGTTTCATTGACTCATTGATCTGTCTCTTTTTCCTCAAACTTTAATATATTTATTGAAAAATCTCACCCATCTTCCCATGTTCATTAGTAAAATGTAAGTTTCATGAAGGCAAGGATTATTCCTGATTTTATATGTATTTGTACCTAGGAAAATGCTTAATAATTGGCAGATACTTGATAAACTTTAGTCGAATCAAACTGAAATACTTTTAACCTTTATTAGAATTTCCTTTTCTCATATAAAGGAAATCATTAATGGATTCAATGATTAATTTCCTTGTTGGGGTTCCATAACAATGAGAAATAAATGGAATGAAAACAATGTTACATATTAAAATAGAATGTGGAGGATCTACTTTATTTTGTTTTGCCTTTTAGATTTTTAAGATTGCTACCTAAGCTTGCCTAATTATTAACCAAAGCTTTCTAAAATAATTAGATGAACAGGAAAAAGATACATCTAATATCAGGTATACAGAACTTGTATTACTAAGTATTAAATTAAGCAGCTACTTAGCAGGCAGGAGGCATGTGACATAAGTGATTCCTAAGTTCTTAGCTCTTTAGATTGCATAAAACCCTTGATGATTCATTATCCACTGCTGTCTTATTGATTTGCCCTTAAAATGTTCTTATGAAAAGCATATGCATTCTCAGAGTAAACAGTACATTTCCATTAGAAATGGAAAACAGATCACAGAAGTATAAACTTCTATCTATTTTAAGTTTAAAAAGTATGCCAGCATAAATAGATCATTCTGACTTTTACAAATAAGGTGTCTTAGATAAGGGCTATTTATTTAAAGCAAATTTCACTTATGCTCCTATTGTTTTGACTTTATACACATTACAACTTCTACCAATTGTAATAATAATAATTACAAATAAGAGACATTATGCTGAAGTGGATGGATAGCTGGCTAATAGCTATTGCTATAGCTATTATTCTTTATATATATATTATATCATATATTATATTACATACCTTGTCAATGTACAGATCCCTGGCCAGGGCATTTAACTTCTCAGTGCCCCAGGCACACAGGGGTGTATGGGGTGCTCAGGGAGGGGTAATATCTCTGGTATGGAGGGCTTGTCGTGCCTTTCTAGGGCAGCTCTCCAGCCACTGACCCTCACCTGACACCCAGCTCTCACTTGTGGCTCCCAGTAGCTGCTAGCATGTGGCAGCGACCACACCCCTGGCAATGGCTTCGACAGGCTGTCTAAACCTTGTGAGGGTAGCCATCGGGTCGTCATAGACACCTGGTGAACCAGGGCTTTGCTCACCCAGCATGTGAAGACTGCTTCGGCGGAATAGGTGGAAGAAATCAACAAGAGGTTCAACAGCGAAGATGGCGACCCAGCAAAGCACTGTGGAGAGCTCAGGGCATGTTGGAGCACAAAAGACAACACGGCCATCCAATGCAGCTGAGGAAGTCTCCAGGTGTAACGACTTTTCGTGCCAATGGACCCAGGCTTCCAACGCCGAGAGAGTGGGACTGTCTCTGTGCATGGACTTTTCCACTTACATCTTCATGCACAGGTGTCTTTGTGCACAAAAATGCACAAAGACAATCGTCATCCTGGGTTGGAGAGACAACCAACAACAAGCCCCAGGCAACTCCCTAAGACTCATAAGTACGGGGAAGATGTTGATATTCAGTGGAAGAGGAAATACTCTACCAAGAATTCACTACTCAAGTAAAATCACATGTTTAATAATAATAGTAGCAATAATAATAACAACAATAAATATAAAACTAAAAATAATAATCATGATAATAATAGAGAAGGATAATTAAGAGGCAGCAATAAAGAGTTTAACGTAAAGCAGAAAATTCCTAGACTAGTTTGTTTTTTTCCTTCAGAGACCTAGGAATAAACACAATTTGGCAGGACGAGGTGCTATATGTGAATGCAATAACATTAGAAAAAAATATTACTGAATTCCTAGCTGTTAATCCATACCCAAATATTGCCAACCAGTAACCCAATGTGTTTGTTCTTATATTGATATGAAATGGACTTACATGTTAATCAGATTGCTCACCTTTCAGGCTGTTTCATAAGAAGAAAAGAATGTTATTTCCACTTAAGTTGATTATCTGACTTGGAGTGGGTTAGGGTTTTACTATGATTCACTCATTTTAGGCACTATAAGTAATAGTCTCCATGGCACAGAGGTTAAGTGTCAAATAATTATAGAATAGGCAGCTAGAAAATAGAGGATGAAATGTCTTTCTCCCTCTTTGGCTTGCAGAAACTAATGACTTTTTAAAGTTAAAGCAGGAAGAATATCTATTGTTACTCACACTCTCTTTATTTCATCTTTCCTGATTTTGATTTTCCTTCCCATGGTTCTATTCATACAAAATACTGTTTCAGTCAAAGCTTCACAAAGACTTTGTTTTCTAGGTACTGGGCTTTGAAAATTTTATTATCTCACAGTCAAATATGAAATACATTACATTGCACCCCCGTATTTGCAATAAATATTTAGAAAATTGTTTATTTTATAAAAAAAGATAACATTCCTTGTTATCTTTATGGGAGATGATGAAATATTGTCTAAAGAAAATGACATTTTATTATTATTATTATTATTATTATTCAGGAAACTAAACACAACTTGTTTGACTTAAAATCATTTTTTTCTCTCATCAATAATTAATTAAACATGTTTGTGATGGTTATTGAAAGCTTTGCAATACTTTTTTCCCACTTGGGTAATTTTAGGTACATATATTTAAAGAGGAAAGGGGTTTGAGGCAAATTTAATTAGTAGTGGTATAATACAGACTGTGGTACAGAACATGAAGTGGACAGAACACTGGGCTTGGAATGAGGAAGACTCATGTATGACTCTGGAAAAGTCACTTAACTCTGTTTCCCTGGTTTTACTTATCTGTAAGATAAATTGGAGAAGCAAATGTCAAACCATTCCAGTATCTGCCAAGAAAACTTCCAACTGAGGTCAGGAGGAATCAGAGACAACTGAAACAACTAAACAACCACAACAACAAAAGCCCTCGTTAAGCAATCTTAGTACAATAGTAAACAATATTAAAATCTCAACATGACCCTGGACCTTGACGTTAAGTACTTACGTGACATTAGAGGGGATATAGATTAAATAACCCTCAGATAATCATTTACTGAAATTATCTGAGCAACTACAAAAACTGATGTCTTCTGTTTCAAAAGATTGGGACTATAAGACTTCTTTCAACATCCAATTCGAAGGACAGCTTGGTAGCACAGTGGATAGAGAGCCAGGCCTGGAGTCAGGAGGAGTGGGTTCAAACATGGCCCCAGACATTTCCTAGCTGTGTGACCCCATGAATGTCATTTAACCCCAATTGCCTAGTCCATATCACTCTTCCATCTTGGAAGTGATACTAAGACAGGAAGAAAGGACTTAAAAATAAAACAAAACAAAAATTGCCATGGTTTGAATTGAGTTTACAACAGGATCTTGTTTCAAATTTGACCTCACAAATTTCCTAGCTGTCTGAGTCTAGATGAATCACTAGCCCTTACCACTCTTCTGTCTGAGAATTGATACTAAGAAAGAAAGGGTTCTTTTTTTTTTTAATTAGTTCAGTTCTATAGAGAGATAGCACCATTCAGTTATTAAATGTTTCTTTATGGCGATCACTGTACTAAGCACTAAACACGTAAATACAAGAAAAAAGAAAGAAACACCTACCTACAAATACATGCCCTTGTGTTGTAACAGAGTAGGGTAAAGCTTCAAAAGGAGACAAAAAAGGAAAATTAGAGTGGCAAAGTTAAATGGGGCACTAGCATTCTAAGAGTAAAAGCATACCCAGAAATGAAATGAAAATAGGACAGCCTAGATCCTTTCCCAAGGTAGAAGCTGCCAGAGGAATCTACCATGGAGAGAATGGGAAGCCAAGAATATTCCACAATGAGAAAGTTATAGGAATAGGTAGATATTCCAGACTGAAGAGGAATGCTGAAAAATTTTCCAGGATGGTACTAGAGCTGAGCTTGGGTATTGAGATCTAAAAAGTTATAAACACAGCATATACCTTAAACCTATGTCCCACAAGTTATACTAGGAACTGGGGATACAGACTGGGAAAAATATGGAAATATTCCCTGACCTCAGAATGTTTATCTTCTAGATTCCTGAAATTATATTTAAATAATTTTGAGGGATATTAATATCATTAAAATAAAATCAAATAGTTTCAAATGAATTATGTAAAGTATGAAAAATAGATGCGAAAAAGTGAAAAGTTGTATATCTTAGTGCCTCTTTATAACAATATATGTCACTTTCAAAGGGAAATCATCCTCTTTTATTATTCTATTAATTCATCTTTTCATCAATAAGTATTTATTTTAAGCTAAAAACTATGCTACCTTTTGGGGGAGGAAAAAGAAATGAAATAGTCCATGGCCTCATACGCTTAGACTTTATATTAGTATAGTTGATTTTCATTATTCAAAAATTCTATATTTTCAAAACTGTTTACTAACTAAAATTTATTTGTAACCTCCAAATCAATACTAGCAGTCCTTTCATAGTCATTCACAAATATTCACAGAGCTGTAAAAAAAAAAATTGTTGCCCAATGCACAGGTTCCCAAATAAGGTCACACAATGTGATGCTCTGCCTCTTTATTTTAGTTCTCATTTATTAAGAATAGGCCATTTTGCGGTCTATTTTCTCACATTACTTGACCTTCTGTTCTTTTGTTCCTGATTTTGTTATTTAAAATGGTCCTGAACATAATACTAAAGATCTGTCTAGCATTTCTAAGCACAAGAAGACTGTGATGAGCTTCCTGTAGAAAATGCAAAAGTATTTTAGATCAAGCTTTTTCAGTCATGAGTTACAATATTGGTGGCTATTAGTCCAAACAACAAAAGGGTCCATTCAGAAAAAGGAAAAGAAACTTTATTGATGTGTAGGTGAGGCTACTCAGGAAAGTAAATGTCATTATCAGACATTTCCCTAACTCTATATTTCCCCTTTATGTATTCACTCTTTCAGTTTTTCCATTACTTTAAAGAACATTACTTTCTCAAAAGATGAGAAATAACTCTAGGCATAAAATAGATACCTAGTATATTTTAAAAGGTAATTATGGGGGGGGGGAAGCTGGGTAGCTCAGTGAATTGAGAGCCAGGGCCAGAGATAGGGAGGTCCTAGGTTCAAATCTGGCCTCTGACACTTCCTGTGTGACCTTGGGCAAGTCACTTAACCCCCATTGCCTTACCCTTACCACTCTTCTGCCTTGGAACCAATATGCAGTATTGATTCCAAGATGGAAGGTAAGGGTTTTAAAAAACATAATTATGGGGGAAAAGAGAAGTTGAATGAGAATTTTCAAAATCCCTCATATAGGAGATGACATATAAGCTGAGCTTTGAAGGAAATTAGAAATTCTAAGAGGTCAAGGTGGGAAGGGAATACATCAGAGGCATGGGGGATATTCCACAAAAAGACAAAGACACAGGCAATATAATGTCATGCATAACCACTAGCAAGACTAATTTGGCCATTTCAGAGTACCTGAAAGGGAGGTATATATAATAAGCCTGGAGAAGTAGGTTGAAACAAGTTTTGTGCATGGCTTTAAATGTCAAAGAAAAGCCTTTGTATTTGATCCAAAAGGTAATAAGGAGCCAATTAGTAGGGGAGTGACATGGTCAGACTTGTGTTATAGAAATACCATTTGGGAAGTTATGTGGAAGATAAATGTCAGAGGAGAGACTTGAATTAGGAAGAAGTAGAAAACAACTGTCATTGTCAGTGGAAGATGTGATAAGAACCCGAGCTTTTAATTCATTCATAATTTTCATAATTGTTCTCAACAAACATTCCCTCTATCTCTTCTTTCACTTCAGAAGAAAAGGTCTACAGTTTTAACTTTTTCATGAGAAACACAAATCTAGTCATCAAGTAACGGATTGGTATATTTTTCTCTAGACCTAGATGATGTAAAATCTCTGTTTACTTCTTTAATCCGTCCAGTACCAAAACACAAATTTGCCACTTCTATTCCTGATCCATATAATTTAATGTAAAAAAAAGAGGCTGCAATAACCAAAATTAATTAAAATATTTTATTTTATTTTCTCAAAATTTTTATTTTATTATTTATTTATATTTTTATTAAAACAATGAAAATAAAATAATTTGTCCTGAAGACTAAGATTTATTTTAAATAAATAATGTTATAAACATATAAATAAAAACTAAAATTTTATATTTATATTTGTTTATAAGTAAATAAAGGAAAAATCCTTTCCCTTATGCAAATAATCAATTAATAATCTGAGATTCAATATATTTATAACTTAATTGATCTGCTCATGATCATACAACTAGCATATTCTAGCTCATGATGCATGACTCTTGGATTAGACCCAGATCATCTTAACTTCAATAAAAACTTATACTTCATCCACTATGTCATGCTATCTCTCAAGTAAAATAGCAAGAGATAGATATTTTCAAGGCACTAAAATGGTACAAGAAAAATCTATTCTCATCCTTTTTTAGGAATCATTATTACCACCCTGTTAAGAATACTTAATAGGAACTGGTTGTATAGCACAATGACCAGAGACAATGAGAGCCAAGAATATCAGCATTCCAAGTGAATGATTCTCTGCCTTTATAAAGTCCACCAATGGAATAAAATTCGATGCCACTAGTCTAACTCAAAGATCTATTTCTGTACTCTATACTCTATTTTCTATATCCTAATGCGAAGGATATTTTCTATTTCATTGTGTTTTAAGAGAAGGTGTTTTCTGCAAAATTAAAGAAGAAATGAAAATATGTTGCCTTATATACACCTGAATATGGGGCGTTCAAAAGGGACAAAACCTCCTAACTTAGACTTTTCTGAGCCCTTTTAAGGATTGTTCATTGACTTTTGATGTTAACCTTTCACCAAACTTTTGCCTGTGGAAAGAGTTTTGTGGTTGCGTTTATATAATTCTTGTGTTTGTCTTGGTAGATTGATTCCTAAATATTTTATGTTGTCTAAAGTGATTATAAATGGAGTTTCTCTTCCTAACTCTTGCTGCTGTTTTTTGTTGGATATATATATATATAGAAATGCTGATGACTTATGTGGGTTTATTTTGTATCCTGCAACTTTGCTGAAGTTGTTGATTATTTCCACTAGCTTTTTAGTTGATTCTCTAGGATTGTTTAAGTAGACCATCATATCACACAAAGGGTGATAGCTTGATCTACTCATTTCCTATTTTAATACCTTCAATTTATTTTTCTTCTCTAATTGCTACTGCTAGTGTTTCTAGTACAATGTTAAATAATGGAGGTGATAATGGGCATTCTTGTGTCACTCCTGATCTTATTGAGAAGGCTTCTAGTTTATACCCATTGCAGATGATGTTGGCTGATGGTTTTTAATTTGTTGTTGTTATTGTTGCTGTTGTTGTTTTTAGTTTTTAAAACATTGTTTTATTTGGTCATTTTCATTCATTGTTCATTGGAAACAGATCATTTTCTTTTCCTCCCCCCACCCTTCCGCCAACAAATCCCTAGCCGACAGGCAATTCATCTGGGTATCACATGTGTCCCTGCTCTGAACCCATTTCCTTGTTGTTGGTATTTGCATTAGGGTGTTCATTTAGAGTCTCTCCTCATTCATGTCCCCTCAATCCCTGTAGTCAAACAGTTGCTTTTCCTTGGTGTTTTTACTCCCACAATTTGTCCTTTGCTTGTGGATAGTGTTTTTTTTTCTCCTAGATCCCTGCAGAATGTTAAGGGACATTGTATTGACACTAATGGAGAAGTCCATTAAGTTCGATTGTACCACAGTGTATCAGTCTCTGTGTACAATGTTTTCCTGGCTCTACTCCTTTCGCTCTGCATCACATCCCGGAGGTTGTTCCAGTCTCCATGGAATTCCTCCACTTTATTATTCCTTTTAACACAATAGTATTCCATCACCAACATATACCACAATTTGTTCAGCCATTCTCCAATTGAAGGGCATCCCCCTCATTTTCCAATTTTTGGCCACCACAAAGAGCACAGCTATGAATATTCTTGTACAAGTCTTTTTTTCCTGATTATCTCTTTGGGGTACAGACCCAGCAGTGCTATGGTTGGATCAAAGGGCAGACAATCTTTTATTGCCCTTTGGGCATAGTTCCAAATTGCCCTCCAGAATGGTTGGATCAATTCACAACTCCACCAGCAATGAATTAGTGTCCCCACTTTGCCACATCTCCTCCAGCATTCATTACTTTCCTTTGCTGTCATGTTAGCCAATCTGCTAGGTGTGAGGTGATACCTCAGAGTTGTTTTGATTTGCATCTCTCTGATTATAAGAGATCTAGAACACTTTTTCATGTGCTTATTAATAGTTTTGATTTCTTTGTCTGAAAATTGCCTATTCATGTCCCTTACCCATTTTTCAATTGGAGAATGGCTTGATTTTTTGTACAACTGGTTTAGCTCTTTATAGATTTGAGTAATTAGACCTTTGTCAGAGGTTTTTGTTATGAAGATTGTTTCCCAATTTGTTGCTTTCCTTCTAATTTTAGTTACATTGGTTTTGTTTGTACAAAACCTTTTTAATTTGATGTAGTCAAAATTATTTATTTTGCATTTTGTGACTCTTTCTAAGTCTTGCTTGGTTTTAAAATCTTTCCCTTCCTATAGGTCTGACATGTATACTATTCTGTGTTCACTTAATTTACTTATAGTATCCTTCTTTATATTCAAGTCATTCACCCATTCTGAGTTTATCTTGGTGTAGGTTGTGAGGTGTTGATCCAAACCTAATCTCTCCTACACTGTCTTCCAATTTTCTTAGCAGTTTTTATCAAATACTGGATTTTTGTCCCAAAAGCTGGGGTCTTTGGGTTTGTCAAAGACTGTCTTACTGAGGTCATTTACCCCAAGTCTATTCCACTGATTGCTGATGGTTTTAAATATGTACCGTTTATCATTTTTAGAAAAGGCCCTTCTATTCCTACACTTACAGAGTTATCAATAGGAATCAGTGTTATATTTTGTCAAAGGTTTATTCTGCATCAATTTAGATAATGTATTATAAAGGGGAGATTAAGTTGTACTCAGGGGATTCAGCCTTTCAATATTGAGAGGGAGAAAGGAGAGGCAAGAACCTCCCTTCTCAAAGCGGGGTTCAGGGGAGAAAGCTGATGTTTAGGGTTGACTCAGAGAGAGGAGAAAGCTGATGTTTAGGGTTGACTCAGAGAGAGGAGAGGTGGTTTGAAGATTTTTCCCTCCTGCCTTCCCTCCTTAGATAAAGCCGCTCTCCCCAATTCACTCTTGTCACTCTTGTCCCCCCCTCCACTACTCAAGACCAAAGGGTCTTCCCCTATCCGTTCACTCACTCGGCTTGGGGAATAGATAACTTTTAATGTCAACTCAATCAGGTAATTCAAAAGGAATAATGGGCAGGGAAGAATGGGAAAGGAATGTGGGGAAAAAGGTGTCCCTGTCTCTATCTAAACCCTTTTCCTCCCTCCTCGAGTCTGGTGGAACTCAGGCCTTGGCAGCCTGAGCCTCCTGAGAGAAAATCAGGTTGACTCACTCCTGGGCAATAGGAGCTGAGGTAAAGTCTGTTCAGGTTTCTCTTCAGAAGTCCCTTCAATTGGAAAGTGTTGGGGGGGGGGAGATTTGTAGTCATCAGCAGGAAAAATGGGTAACCCTCAGGAGAAAGTCTTTTTTTAGCCCTCTCTCTTCAGCTTCTCAAGACTGAGCCCAACTTCTCTCCCAGCCAGAGTCTTCTCTTCCTCAAGATTCCTATCCCTTGGGTCCCTCCCCCATGGAGGTGATCAATTTCATACATTCTTCAGCCTGGTACTTTTTCTTTAGTGCCAGCCTCTGTCACAAATCTTCCATTTCCTGTTGTTCACATGGTGCCACCCTGGCACCACCCTGTATGTCTATTCTAATTCATCTATGTTACTTATTATTCCCATCTAATATCCCCCCCTCCAAAAATAATATATCTTATCCTAATATTGTGCAGGGTCATACAGCTGAGAAGTGTCTGAGGCCAGATTTGAATGTAGGCAAAATATTTTTTCATAATTAACCTAATTTCCTCTTCATTACAGGTGAGGTTGCCCTTTTCATCTTTGTTACTGTTAATTTGATTTTCTTCTTTGCTTTTTCATTGGATTAACCAGTACATCATTTTATTTGTCTTTTCAAAGTACTAGCTCCTAGTCTTATTTATTAATTCAATAGTTCATTTACTTTCATTTTTATTAATTTCTCCTTTAATTTTTAGAATTCCTATTTAGTTTTTATATGGGGATTTTACATTTGTTCTCTTTCTAGTTTTTTAATTTGCATATCCAATTTATTGACCTCTTCCCTCTCTGATTTGTTGATATATGCACTCAGGGATATGAATTGTCCCCTGAGTACTGCTTTGGTTGCATCATGTACTATCAAAACTGAAATGGGAATTCCTCATGAAGCATCATGTTCTTCCATTTCATCCTAAAAAAAAAGAAAAATCAAATGAACTGAAATAAAAAAATAATGAGTTCAATTAATGAAATATTTTTAAGAGATGCACAGAGATGTTTAAAAAATTTGTCATATAACTTCATATTATGGCTAATAATAACTATGGTCACTTTAGAGGAAAAATCCATATTTTTTTCATTGTTCACTTCCAATGTGATTTTATTGGCTTTTTGCCATAAGAAAAATACTTTTCTTCTACCCTCAATACAAATGTCACTTTGAGAAAGAAATATAATTGAAACAAAGTTGATTGAAAGCTTCTTCCTCACTTTTCAACCTTTTGTTCATCAATTTACTGTGAATCACTACTCTTGATATTACAGAAGTAATGCTTTCTCTATATAATGGAATTAGAAATGTAGAGGAAGAGAAATGGATACTCAATTATATCTATCCTAGCACTACTCAATAGACTTTTATCACTATTCTACTTCTACCTGACTGGAGAACAAAGTGCTTCTAAGAGGACAAAAGAATTAACTAGATATATCTCCCAGTACTTTTTTCTTTCATTGAAGTTCTTCTCTTGTATGTTAAGCACAATTTCTTAATCATCAACTACCTGTTATTTGTAATCTTCCTTACTTGATATCTTAATGCTAATCTGCAGTTATATTATATTTTAAGTGTGTGTGTGTGTGTGTGTGTGTGTGTGTATGTGTGTGTATATATCTTTTGGATAATTTGGATGTGTGTATCTATATAGATATGTGTATATATCCTGTTGTCTAATCTAAATCTATTATCTATCAGGAGGTAGATAGCATATTTCATCACAGGTCCTAGACTAATGGAGAGTTAATGTCTTCATCAGAGTTCTTACAGTTTTCAAACTTATTTGGTTTTTTACCATATGAATTATTCTTGTGATTCTTCTCAATTCACTTTGAATGATTTCATATAAATATTTTTTCAAGTTTCTAGGAAACTAACCTGTCCTAGCCTATCCATCAGGCTTTCTGTTTATCTACTGGCACAATAGAATAGAATTGCTTTATTATTAATATAATTTTTCCTCCATTCCATATTGATGAGTGCCACCTTTGTTTCTAGTTCTAGGAAACAAAAAAAGAGCTGCTATAACTAATTTAATAAATTAATATAATTTCTTATTTCTTTGGTCTCTGAAAAATAAGTCAAATAGTGGGACCACTGAGTCAAAAGATATGTATAGTTTAATGAATTTGGTGTCATAATTCCAAATTGCTTTTCAGAATTGCTATACCAATTCATAGTTCCAACATTTCAAAGCCTATAAAACAATAATTTACATGTTTGTTTGTTTTTTTCCCTTCCTATAAGATTTGAACATTTTACTAGTAATATCTCAGAGTTACATTAATTTGCATTTATCTAATCATGATTGATTTAAAGCATTTTTCTTCATATGACTATTGATGTCTTATATTCCCTCAATTTAAAATAATTTCATTATTATTTTTTCTTTTTTTTTAATTTAAACATTATTTTATTTGGTCATTTTCAAACAATATTCCTTGGAAACAAAGATCCTTTTCTTTCCCCCCCCCCTCCCAACTCTCCTACCCTAGCCAACGCACATTTCCACTGGGTATCACATGTGTCCTTCATTAAAACCCATTTCCCTGTTGTTGGTATTTGTATTAGGGTGTTCATTTAGAGTCTCTCCTCATTCATGTCCCCTCAATCCCTGTAGTCAAACACTTGCTTTTCTTTGGTGTTTTTACTCCCACAATTTGTCCTTTGCTTGTGGATAGTGTTTTTTTTTTTCTCCTAGATCCCTGCAGAATGTTAAGGGACATTGTATTGACACTAATGGAGAAGTCCATTAAGTTTGATTGTACCACAGTGTATCAGTCTCTGTGTACAATGTTTTCCTGGCTCTGTTCCTTTCGCTCTGTATCACATCCTGGAGGTTGTTCCAGTCTCCATGGAATTCCTCCACTTTATTATTCCTTTTAGCACAATAGTATTCCATCACCAACATATACCACAATTTGTTCAGCCATTCTCCAATTGATGGGCATCCCCTCATTTTCCAATTTTTGGCCACCAAAAAGAGCGCAGCTATGAATATTCTTGTACATGTCTTTTTCCTGATTATCTCTTTGGGTTACAAGCCCAGTAGTGCTATGGCTGGATCAAAGGGCAGACAATCTTTTATCACCCTTTGGGCATAGGTCCAAATTGCCCTCCAGAATGGTTGGATCAATTCATAACTCCACCAGCAATGAATTAATTTCCCTACTTTGCCACACCCCCTCCAGCACTCATTACTTTCCTTTGCTATCATGTTAGCCAATCTGCTAGGTGTGAGGTGATACCTCAGAGTTGTTTTGATTTGCATCTCTCTGATTATAAGAGATTTAGAGCACTTTTTCATGTGCTTCTTAATAGTTTTGATTTCTTTGTCTGAAAACTGCCTGTTCATGTTCCTTGCCCATTTATCAATTGGAGAATGGCTTTAATTTTTGTATAATTGATTTAGCTCTTTATAGATTTGAGTAATTAGACCTTTGTCAGAGGATTTTGTTATGAAAATTGTTTCCCAATTTGTTGCTTCCCTTCTCAATTTGGTTACATTGGTTTTGTTTGTTCAAAAACTTTTAATTTGATGTAATCAAAATTATTTATTTTACGTTTTTTGATTCTATGTCTTGCTTGGTTTTAAAATCTTTCCCTTCCCACAGGTCTTACATGTATACTAGTCTGTGTTTGCCTAATTTACTTATAGTTTCCTTCTTTATGTTCAAGTCATTCACCCATTCTGAGTTTATCTTGGTGTAGGGTGTGAGGTATTGATACAAACCTAATCTCTCCCACACTCTTGCAGTTTTCCCACCAGTATTTGTCAAATAATGGTTTTTTGTCCCAGAAGCTGGGATCTTTGGGTTTGTCATATACTGTCTTACTGGGGTCAATTACCCCAAGTCTACTCCAATGATCATCTTTTCTGTATCTTAGCCAGTACCAAATTGTTTTGATGACCACTGCTTTATAATAGAGTTTGAGATCTATGACTGCAAGGCCTACTCCTTTGTATTATTTTTTTCATTATTTCCCTAAATTTCCTTGACTCTTTGTTCTTCCAAATGAACTTTGTTACGGTTTTTTCTAAATCAGTAAATTTTTTTTTTTTGGAAATTCAATGGGTATAATACTAAATAAATGAATAAGCTTGGGTAGGATGGTCATTTTTATTATGTTAACTCATCCTACCCATGAGCAGTTAATTTTTTTCCAATTTCTCATGTCTAGTTTTAGTTGTGTGGAGAGTGTTTTGTAGTTGTATTCATATAGTTCCTGTGTTTGTCTCGTGAATTGATTCCTAAGTATTTTATTTTGTCTAAGGTAATTTTGAATAGGATTTCTCTTTCTAATTCTTGCCACTGAGCTGTTTTGGAAATATATAGAAATGCTGATGACTTATGCGGGTTTACTTTGTAACCTACAACTTTGCTAAAGTTGTTGATTATTTTGACTAGCTTTTTGGTTGATTCTCTAGGATTCTTTAAGTAGACCATCATATTATCCACAAAGAGTGATAACTTGGTCTCCTCCTTGCCTATTTTAATGCCTTCAATTTCTTTTTCTTCTCTAATTGCTACTGCTAGTGTTTCTAGTATAATGTTAAATAATAGAGGTGATAATGGGCATCCTTGTTTCACTCCTGATCTTCTTGGGAATGCATCTAGTTTATCCTCATTGCAGATGATGTTAGTTGATGGTTTTAGATATATACTGTTTATTGTTTTTAGGAACAACCCTTCTTTCCTATGCTTTCTAGTGTTTTTAATAGGAATAGGTATTTTATTTTATCAAAGGCTTTTTCTGCATCTATTGAGATAATCATGTGATTTTTGTCTGTTTGTTTGTTGACATGGTTATTTATGTGGATGGATTTCCTAATATTGAAACAGCCCTGCATTTCTGGTATAAATCCTACTTGATCATAGTGAATGACCCTCCTGATCACTTGCTGGAGTCTTTTTGCTAGTATTGTATTTAAGATTTTTGCATCTCTATTCATTAGGGAGATTGGTCTATAGTTTCCTTTCTCCATTTTTGACCTGCCTGGCTTTGGAATCAGCACCATGTTTGTGTCATAAAAGGAATTTGGTAGAACTCCCTTTGCTTATTATGTCAAATAGTTTGTATAGTATTGGGATTACCTGTTCTGTGAATGGTTGGTAGAATTCACTTGTGAATCCATCAGGCCTGGAGGATTTTTTTTAGGGAGTTCTTTGATGGTCTGTTGGATTTCTTTTTCTGATATGGGATTATTTAAGAAATCTATTTCTTCTTCTGTTAGTCTAGGCAATTTTTATTTTTGTAAGTATTCATCCATTTCACCTACATTGGTATATTTTTGACATATAGTTGGGAAAAGTAGTTTTTAATGATTACCTTAATTTCCTCTTCATTGGGGGTGAGGTCCCCATTTTCATCTTTGATGATGTTAATTGGACTTTCTTCTTTCCTTTTTTTAAATTAGATTGACCAATACATGCTCTATTTTGTCTATTTTTTCAAAGTACCAGCTTCTAGTCTTGTTTATTAGTTTAATATTTCTATCACTTTTGATTTTTTTTAATTTCTCCCTTAATTTTTAGGATCTCTAGTTTGGTTTTCTTCTGGGGGGCTTTAATTTGTTAGCTTTAAAGTTTTTTTTTTGATTTGCATTTCCAATTCCTTGATGTCTGTCCTCCATAATTTGTTAATATATGCACTCAGGGATATGAATTCCCTCCTCCCTTTTTCTTTCTTTCCCCCCTTTCACCAAATCATCTTGATGCCCCAATCTTTCCTTATGCATGATTCTTCTAACTACTATTATGATGTATACAATTTTTGAGAGTTACACATTAAATTTCCCCCACATATTAATATATAATTTGATATAAATGTAGTCCTTATAAAAGAGAGTTTGAATTAAATAAAAAGATAAGATTTTTCTCCTTTTCCCTTTCTTTCATATTTACCTTTTCATGTTTTTCTTGCTCCCTGTGATTGGATGTCAAATTTTCCACTAAGTTCTGGTCTTTTCTTAGCAAATACTTGGAAATATTCTATTTTGTTGAATGCCCATACTTTCCCCTGGAAGTATATAGTCAGTTTTCATGGGTAGTTGATTCTTGGTTGGAGACTCAGATCTCTTGCCTTTCTAAATATCGTGTTCCATGCTTTGTGGTCTATTAGCATGTTAGCTGCTAAATCATGTGTGATCCTTATGGGAGCTCCTCTACATCTGAAGCTCTTTTTCTTGGCTTCTTATAAGATTTCCTCCTTAGCTTGGAAGCTCTTGAATTTGGGGATTACATTCCTAGGGGTTGTCTTTTGGGGATTTAGTATAGAGGGTGTTCTATGAACCCCTTCTATTTCTATTTTTCCCCCTTGCTTGAGAACACTGGAGCAATTCTCTTCTATAATTTCCTGTAGTATGGCATCGAGGTTTTGTTTATCTCTGGTTTTTCGGGCATACCAATGATTCTCAAGTTGTGTCTCCTTCCTCTGTTTTCCTGGTCTGTTACCTTGTCAGTGAGATATTTTATGTTTTCTTCTAATTCATTAATTTTTTGGCTTTGCTTTATTAATTCTTGCTGTTTTGCAAGATCGTTCTCTTCCAGTTGCTTAATTCTGGTATTTAGGGACTGGTTTTGCTTTTCAGCTTGGTCTGCCTTTCTGTTAGAGGCTTCCTGCTCTTTCTTCAATTGTGAGGACTTGTCTGTCAGGCTGATGAACTCTTTCTGAATTTTTTCCCATTTTTCTTGCCAGAAGGTTTCCATCTTTTGGATAAACCCCGATTTGAGTTCTTCCAGAATGTGTGGATATTTTCCATTTTGGGGGGCATGTTTTGATTTTGTTTGAATTTCATTCTCTTTCTCTTCTTTTCCTTGGGTATTCCCACCATAAAAGTTTTCAATAGTCACTTTTATCCCTTTCTTCTCTGAGATTTGATTTTGGGGCGTGTGAGCTATACCTTTGGTGGTTTTTTCCCCCTTTCCTTTTTGGTTCGATGTCTGGGTGATATGGGCGGGTTTTCTGTGGATTTAGATTGCCTCAGACTAGTTCTTCCCAGCCTCCATGGTTTGTTAGCGTGTCCGCCCCAGTGCTCTGTGTTCTCTTCTCACTAGTGCGCAGAAATCTCCTATGAAACTACTGTGATGGGTGGATCTCTGCTAGTCCCTGTCAGTTTCCAGGGAGCCTGGCATGCCCCCCCCCCACTACAGCAAGGGGTGACACTTCGGCTTTAGGTAGTTTTTACAGATTCTCGAGACTCCACACTGTTCGCAGTTTGCAGGGTCCCACAGTCTACACGCTCTGCAGTGCGCAGGGTTCTCCCATGAAACTGACTTGAGATGTCATTCCCTAGCAGTCTTTATATCCCAAGGACCCTGGTGTGTCCCCCCAGACAGAGACTTTCCTCACTCACTCGCTGTCCCAGTGAGCGCTCTGAGCCCCTACTCTGGTTCTATGGGGGAGGGGAGGGAAGGGCAGTTCATTTCGTGGTTTTGTGCAAGCTTTTCCTCCTTCTTATAGGTATCATATATATCATAGGTATCATATATCTTATAGGTATAGATATCTTATAGGTATCTTATAGGTGGGGTTCAAACCCCACATACCTTTGTTTCTGTGGGGGTACTGAAGAGTCCCTCTGTTCTTCCAAAGATGATTTTTATGCTCTTTTGAGGTAATCTATTTCCTTTGGTGCCGGGGAGAGGAAGTGATTCGCGTCTAGATTGCAGCCATTGTAGTTTACCCGGAAGTCCAAAATACTTTCATTCTTAATGAGTCATATATTTTTTTTAAAACAGTCTCTCTTAATTCTTCCATTTCATCCCATCTTCCTTATATTATATTCATTTTAAAGATGTGCTATTTTACATCCATAATATATCTTCTACTCCCAAACTCATCTCACAGTTAAGAACCTCATCAACTCACACTAGACCTCTTTCAATAACCTATTAACCACCTACTGGCTCAAATCACTCCTTTATACCCCAAATTGGTATTGATATATTTCAGGCCATATCACTCCTTTGCTCTCAAAGTTCCAATGGCTCCCTTTTGTTTCTCTAGCATTTTAAATCCTTAATAATAAAATTCTCATCAGTCTTTTTAAAGTAATGGTAAATTAATCTCTCACTCTCACTATATTTTAGATAAATTGACTTGTTGATTTACCTCATACATGCAATTTCCTCTACACTCCTTTTAAAAATATTGATGTTTTATTTTTATATCACATTAATAGATTACTTCCCAATAGATAAGACAAACTTCTCTAATAAAAAAAGGGACAAATCAAAATAGAAATGACTTTGCCACATATAGAAGGGCATAATTCAGTCCATACCTAAAGCATGTTTTCCTGTCAATTTTAATTACTTTGCTTTTCTTAATGAGGAGAAATGGGTTTTCTGTCATTCTCACTTCCTAACCCTTTGGACAAAAAGGAGAGATGATCAAATTCCTTATAAGAAATACATGCAAGTCAAGAAAAAAAATTTGCTCTTTAGCTATACAAAGTTATTTGTTTCATTCTACATACTGTGTATTCTATCTATATATACTCTATAATCTCTCTTTCAGAAAGTGGATAGTATATGTCATCATTAATTGTTTTAATCATGAAAGGTTATAACATTTATGATTATCCTTATGGCTTTCAAAGTTGTTTGTCTTTATAATGCTATTATTATTTTATTAATTATTCTCTTGGTTCTGTTCAATTCGTTCTTCATCAATTCATTAAAATCTTCAAATGGGTTCCTTTTATAATATCGATGCTCTGTTATGAGTTATTCTGATAGTTCATGCATTCTTGTCTTAATCAATTCACATGTGACTTTCCTTATCTCTTTGAAGCAATCCATTTCCTTATCTTTTAGATACAAGTTATATTCCATCATATCTATAATCTGCAACTTATTAATATGCTCTTCAAAAGATGGACATACCTTTAGTTTCCAGGTTTTTGTCACCACAAAAAGAGCTGCTGTAGTTATTCTTATTATACTTATAGGACCTTCCTATTTCTTTGATCTTTTTTATCTCTGAGTCAGGCAGTAATATAGCAGAATAAGGGGACATAAAAAGGGATGTAATTCAAAATTATTCTATAGAATGGTTCTATTCATTCATAGTATAACAAGAGCGCATCACCATGCTTGTTTTCCCACAATTCTAAAAATATTTCTAATTTTCCATTACTTGGATATTTTTAGCAATCTAATTAATATGATATAGATGTTCAGAACTTCCTTAATTTTCAATTCTTTAGTTTTTAGTAATTTGGAGAATTTTAAATCAATTATATGTGTGCGTATACATATATATCACAATTCTATTATGATGTATGAAATATTACTGTGTGATAACTAAAAATTAAAAGGATGTTAAAAGTGGGAAAGGAATTATGAGGACTTTGTTTTTAAAAAACAAATTCTTATCTGTAATTGTGCAAATTCTTCTTTTTATGGCACAATGTGAAAAGGGTAAGAACTTGTGTGTGTCTGACTTTGTCCTATGAAATAACTGGACCACCATCACTAACTTACTTTATATTCTCATATTTCTCATTTTCTTCATGATTAATATTTAAGTCCCAGGAAAGAACACCTCTAAAGCCCTTTCAGTATAGATGTAGGATGTACTCAATTGGAAATCAAATTGAAGTTTTCTGAAATTTTCATTTATAATCATCAGCAATGGTTAGAATATAATCTCAATCTCATTTTTAATCTCAAATGAAATATCCTATGCATAAATATAATAATGCATTACATATATAGTTCCTTCATATTCCTCTCATATTAACTATATAGTTCAGATCAATAGCACTATAAGTGATCATTGTCTTCTGAGAGAGACTGCTCATTAAAAAGAAAATTGTCAAAGTGACAAATTATTCAAAGGGGAAAAGTGCTTTGAAAAACATTTAAGAAAAGATTTGTTGTTTCTTTCCTCTGTTAAGCTAGCAAAATAATTTATTGTAATTGAAGAGGCAAAATTTTTTTCTAATCATTTGTATGTCATTCAATTCAAATTTATTTCACTGTATAACAGATTATTAACCTGTTTATCATGTTTGTTTTCCTAATCATTTGAATGGTTTTCTTAATCAAGCCCTCATACAGTCTTTTGACCAGGATTTTGACTTCCTGAAGGCTACTCAATTTAGTTTCAACAGAGTTAAGATTGTTTTATGGAGTATTAAGCATTATTTCTTTCCAGTTAATCATGAACTGGCATGATCTATCTTCAGTGTCAGCATCAGCCAGGTTAAATACATTGCCCATCACATCTCTGAAGAGGAAATTGTGATATATGAATTTAATGGATAATATCACATCATACGGAAAGGCAAACACAAAAACCCAGCAAAAATTGTATGAGATGCTGCAGATTGAAAAGGAAAACCACAATAATAGTATATATTGTGACCACAATAATGTAAATGAAAACAATATTTAACTACAATAACCAGATCAAATGTAGTGGCTTGTCTTGGTTTCAGGCATTCAAAGAAGCAATTTCCATTCCTCCTCTCATTAGAAGAGTAGATGTTGGACTATGAATATTCAAAGTTACATAGGTTGTATTTTTTTTCTTCCCTCGATGATGTCCTCTCTACCTTCAAAACAGGTCTCATGCCCCCTGCTTAGGACAGAGCCCAACGCATAGCAGTTACTTAAGAAATGCTTCTTGAGCTACAATGAAATGAATATCATGATAGTAGTTTTCATGGGGAGAAATTAAAGCTTTCTATAATCATATGAAATAATATTACAAATCACTACTGATTAGAGAAATGAAAATTAAAATAACTAAAAGAAATCACCTGATACCTATCAGATTGGCTGATAGAAAAAAAAGAAAAATGATAAATGTAGGAGGGGGTGTGGAACAAAATGGGACATTAATACACTGTTTGTGGAACTCTGAACTGATAATAACCATTCTGGAGAGCAATATGGAACCACATACAAAGGTCATAAAACTATTCATATACTTTGACCCAGTAATTGCTACTATTGAGTTTGTATCCCAAAGAGATAAGAGATAAGGGAAAAGGGCTGACCAGTACAAAATATTTTAGCAGTTCTTTTTGTAGTGGCAAAGAATTGGAATTAGGGGTTTTTCATCACTTGGGGAATGAATGAACAAGTTAAGGAATACGGTTGTGATGGAATGCTATTAAGCTATAAGAAATGACAACAGGATGAGTTCAGAAGAACATTGAAAGACTTACATGAATTGATGCAAATAGGAGTGAGCAGAACCAGGAGAATAATGTATATAGTAACAGAAATAATATATAATGATTAACTATGAAGGACTAAATGATTATCAGAAAGCAAGCTTTTGGGGGGCAGATGAATAGCTCAGTGGATTGAGAGCCAGGACTAGAGATGAGAGGTCTTGGATTCAAATCTGACCTCAGACACTTCCCATTTGTGTGACCCTGAGCAAGTGATGTAACCCCTATTGCCTAGTCCTTACTGCTCTTCTGCCTTGGAAACAAGACACAGTATTGATTCCAAGATGGAAGGTAAGGGTTTAAAAAAAAGAAAGAAAGATTCCAAGATAACCACAACAAAATTATGATGAAAAATTTTTTCTGTGGCAAAAGAAGGAACTGTTTCAATATGATTACAGGTAAAAGCAAGCCATCTTTCACTTCATGAGTTGGTGGGGGTTTTTTTTGGGGGGGAGAAATGTGATATGTGTCTTCTATCATGAAATGAGTAATATAGAAATATATATATTGCATGAAATCACTGTTATAATCTATATTGGGCTATCTATTACCTCTGGGAGGGATGGAAGAAAGGAGAGAGGGAGAAAATATGCATTCTAAAATGTCAGAAAACAATTGTCAAAAATCATTTTCATGCATAATTGAAAAAACAAATAATAAAGTAAATTATGTCTTCACCATTACACGGTTGAATAAAAGTTATAGGGAATGAGAACAAATCATGCTAGTGAGGCTAAATTCTTTGAGTTCTGACAGTTATTTTCTTCTCTTCTGATCTCTTATTGTAGCATTTCCCTTTGCTCCTGGTGGCCTCCATCTCACAAATATGTACTACTGGTTATAAGAAGGGTGTGGATGACTCAGAAACAAATCTATCATCCATAGTGAACAAGCTAATCCTTAGCTTGGATATTGACCATTGCATTTTTTTTTGAAGGACAGCATATTTATTTTAGAGTACTGGGTTTCTTTGCTCTATTGCTATGACAAAAACAAATCTAAGTTTAATATATGTTTCTTCTATTCAGCATTATGAAAAACTGGATGGGGACAGAATACTCTAAAAGAGAATGCCTGACATATTGTGGCATTGATAAATCATTCAACTCCTCACCAAGTTAACATCTGTCTTCAGTAAAGTTTCATAGCCAGTATTCGGTTGCAAGAAATTTACCTTCCAAAGACATGTCATTTGATTTTCTATATAGTTTCAGCAGCATCAGCCAAGTCCATATCATCATCATAGAACAAAATTAGAGTACTCTCTAGTGACAGTACAAACTTTCATTTCTTTGAAATGATTCCCAAATGATATCTCTTCATCCCTGTTGTTTCTCTCAAGAACCATACCCACGTCTGCACCTGCTAGCTAGATATTTACACCTGGATGCAATATTGGTACTTAAAAACAAATCACCTTCTGAACTAAACTCATCATCTTTTCTACCAAAAGAACTCTGATTTCTGAGTTAACCTAAATTCATTCTTTTATCCTCAGTGCTTAGCACAATGTTGGGCACACAGTAGGTTCTTAATATATACTTCTTCATTTGGTAATATAGTACAAAAGCACTTATTTGGCATCTCCTAAATGTCAAGAGATGTTAGGCACTGTAAATAAGATAATAGTTTCACATTTGTAAAATGCTTTTCATTTATAAAGTATTTTCTTCACTGCAGCCCTAGATAGCATGTAGTTCAAATATCACTATCAATTATCCATATGCAAGTAAATTTTTTTAATTTCCTGGATAGAGTACTGATCACTGAGTTCCAAAGACCCAAGCTCCATCTCTGAGTAAGTGGTACAACATTTGGAATAAATGATTTGGTCTCTCAGTGTCCTAGACAACTCTCTGAGACTATATCTTGCAGAAAAGATTACCGTACATGGGTATTGCCTATTCCAGTGAAATCACAGGTTCCATTTCCATCTAGCAGTAGGTTGACTTCCATGAAAAAGAAAACAATAAATAAGTAAAATGCTTTGCTCAGGGTAACCTAGCTCATAACTAAGATTTAGGATTCAGATCACAGCTGCAGACTACCAGATTTGGTGTTCTTTTGTGTATTCATATTAATGATTCTACCATTCTCCTAGGTAACCATGCTCAAAATCTTCAAATCATGTGGGATTTCCCTTTTTATCTCTCTTTCTCTTATACCTACCTTCTTACCAATCAGCCATCAAAATGTGTCAATTCTACATATACAGAATCACAGAAGTAAGACTTGGGTAGTAGGGAGCCTCAGAGGCCATCTACCTTAACAGGAAAAGAATCTACTCTGCCATAATGCTGGAAAATAGTCATCCAAGCAATGCTTGAAGAATGCTCATGAAAGGGAAACCATCACTTCCCATTAAATCCAATCAACCATGAGGATATTTTTTTTTTAATTTTAGAACCTTTTTTTAATATTTGTGAAATCAAATACACCTGACATTCATTGTTCTCATTTGTGTATCCAAAATGACTCTCCTATGCTTGCCTCCTCCTTTTTATTCTCAGTTACCATTCTAATTTAGACCAAAATTACATAATAATGATTATAGCAATCATCCAATTTATCTCTCCATCTCTAGTAAGACTATTCACTTTTTCCTCCTTCAAAGCAATCGATAGCCCCCCATAACCCACCAAATAAAAACTAAAATTTTTAATCTCTCCTTCAGAGTTCTTTGTAATCAGTCCCTACCTTAACTTGTCAAGTTTACCTTCTACTACTCTTATGTAATAATATTCATCCCAGGGGATGAGTTGTAGTCACTTTAGCATTCCTAGAGTCTTACAACTTTTTTTCCTTTGCTCATTTCACTCACTCACCTAGAATATTCTCATTCCATTTGTTAATTAACAAGCATTTATTAAGTAACTATGTGCGAGAGGGACCTTGCTTTGAGTAAAGAGAACAAAGAAAAAAGGAAACAACCCTTAATATCTAGGGAATCCAAAAAAGTGCTTATAAAAATCATATTAATTATCCAACGCAGAACAGAAATGTTAACTCCTCAATGAAGTTTTCTGGTTTTCTGGTATTTTAATACCTTTCCACAAGGTACACAAGATCAAAAGATTCTATTCCCTTCTTCAAGCTCTCTTAGATAATGTATTATTTGGACATGCATTATATTTCTCTAAGTAAGCACAACATCCCATCTGGAACTACTCACATTAGCAGGTCAAATACACCAAGAATGTCAACTCTTCTGACTTAGGGATCTAGGAATGTATTTTTACAGCTTGAATTTTATATCTTTTGCTTTCATATCCCCTACCAATATACTCTCTAGATGTAACCAACTAGACATCTACTTTACAGATATATTTACTAAGAATAACATTATAACATTACAAAATATTTCTCAAAACATGTATTCTGCCTGTATATACGAAAAACTCCTTTCCCACAAAAGGAATAAATTCTTCTAGAGTGATGGTTGCCACTCTCTGGATCACTGCATAACTGATTTACTCTGCTATTATTTTATTCTTTTTATATATCACCCAGCAGGTCTGAATTTATCTTCCCAACCAGTCACAAGATTTCTGTGTGGCATCATCTGCTTTTCAGCCAAAGGCCTACAGTTCTTTGGTCTTTTCAAATTGATTTAGTGTCTAAATCATATTTTTGTCATTTGTCTTAATAAAGTTATAGGGAGGTTTCTTAATACCTAGATTACTATAAAGATCCTTAATACCTAGGTTAGTAGTTTACCAATTGTTGGGCAACAAGATAAACTCCATATTTGTACCTTCTTCCAGTTAAACATTTGCAGTTTTCAGAAAATCAAATTATATACTATTGTGTAAGTTCATAACCTCAAATCCTGGATAAATCTCTAGTGAATTGGGAAGGGATGATAGAAACAATTTTATTTGCAATTGTCTGCTTCTTCTAAAATTTCTAGGAAAATTTCTATGTGGCACAGATCACAACAATCAAATTAACATTCTTTCATACTTCTAAATACATGGTAATATATCCCAACAGAAAGGCATGATATTACAAAATTTCCATTAGTTCTTAGTTCTCATTAAAACCTATGAAGTTCTTCTCTAAACCAAAAGAGAGAGAGAGATTTATTATTTTATTACTTATTAATTTTAATATTAAAAGAAAGAAACTCAGCAAAGATCCAAGAGTGTTATGAGGGTGAAGGAAACATTTAATTGTTAAGCTCCTACTATATGCCAACCACACTACAAATATCTCCCATTGATCCTCACAATAATCTTTTGAGTTAGATATTATTATGATCCCCATTTTACAATTGAGAAAATTGAGGAACACAAATTTTATGTAACTTGTCCAAGTATATAAATATTAAATGTCTAAAAATAAATTTGAACATATCTTCCTCATCCCGAGCATAGCATTCTAGCCTCTGTGCAACCGAGTTTCCTGATATGGGTTTCAGCAACTGGGGCCAATTTCTTGGCATTTCTCATCCAACTTACAAACCTTATCTTATGGATCTACAGTCCATAATGATCACAAACAAGTTCTATGAACTCACACTATAATAATAAAAGCAATCAAGGTTTGCTAAAAAAGGCCCAATAATTTTAATTATGCCAGTATGAGTTATAATAGTGTGTTCTATAGTTATAGTGGTAGTCTCTCAGTAACCAAGTGTCAACATGGAATTTAGGAATCCCAAACTTGTTACCTAGTGAGATTTGATGAACCCCAATTTTAGATTTAGCTTGTAGACTGGAGACCCCAAAACTTGTCCTTGTTCCCTGTTCCCATGGAATCTACCCTGAAGGGAAATGATAATTCTGGTTGGGTGAGATAAGCATATGCTAAGGACATTCTTTGTTTTAGGTAGAGTCCCCTATTGTATTAAAACCTCTCTCAGGAAGGTCAGACTTGGGCATGAACCATCTTTTAGTAACTTTGTAAGCAGCCCCCTTCTCTTGCACCCTAGCTTCTAGCTTGATTGTATTTTGTCAGTGTAGTTTGAACACTCCCATTTTCCTTGTAGCCATAGTAATGTCAATCATCTTTCCCTGCCCCTAGATTTCCCAAAGGGTATATTAGGTTCCCCAAATTCTTTTGTTCCTCGGAGTTGTCATCTAGCCTTGTGGCGCTCCCTAGGGATAACATCCCCAGAGTCCAGGGTTTGCACCCTGAAAAAGTTGTGGCACCAACTCTGAGAAAAGGGCCAAATTGGACTTATCCCTATCCTGATTAAAGACTTGGTTTTTCTGACTATTTAATAGTTCTGTGTTATTTCCAAGTTAACACGACGATTGTCTTTGTGTGTTTTCATCTATGGTGTATAGATGAGTGTGCACAAAGACACCTGTGCATGAAGATTTAAGTGGAAAAGTTGATGCACAGGGACAGTTCCACTCTCGGCTTTGGAAGCCTGGGTCCATTGGCACGAAAAGTTGTTACACCTGGAGACTTCCTCAGCTGCATTGGATGGCCATGTTGTCCTTTGTGCTCCAACACGCCCTAAGCACTCCCCAGTGCCTTGCTGCATCGCCACCTCAGCCGTTGAAACTTCTTATTGGTTTCTTCCACCTGTTCGACCGAAGCAGTCTTCACATGCTGGGTGAGCAAAGCCCTGGTTCACCAGGGGTCTACGACCCTATGGCTACCCTCACAACGTTTAGCCGGCCTGTCGAAGCCATTGCCTGGGGTGTGGCCGCTGCTGCATGCTAGCAGCTCCTGGGAGCCACAAGTGAGAGCTTGGTGTCAGATGGGAGTCAGAGGTTGGAGAGCTGCCCTAAGAGGGCAGGACAAGTGCTCCATACCAGAGATACTACCCCTTCCTGAGCACCCCATATACCCCATAGTGTGTTCTAAGCATACTGAAAAAGTTGGGTGATCTTGAGCACATGGGTACAATATTACAATAGTATAAATAAACTAGAATTCAAGAAAGGAAAAGTTTTCCAGAAGAAAGTGTTCTGATTCATAAACACTTTGGGTAAAAGACTTTGTTTTTACTGTCTAAAACAAAGGAGAAAAATATTCAGGTTCTTTTGTGGATCTCAGCAAAAAAAGCATGTCAAAGAAATGGACCCTTCAGTAGGAAATCACCCCCAGCATTCCCTTCACATGCAAAGCCTACTTGAAATTTCATTCTTCAACAGACAGGAACCCACTTAGCCCTATTCTCCATTGGGTCAATTGGCTATTTAGGATTCTAGGAGTTAACCCAGAGGTACATGGGTTCCAAGTACTATTGATCCATTGCCTATGCTTAACATAAATGCCAATCAGAAAGGCTTAAATTAGCTTTTAGAAAAGTTACTTTCTAAGTTGGCATAATAATAAGAATTAGTACAAAATTTTCTCACAAAACTTGAGATACCTCCCTTGCTTATATCAGTTCTCTGGGGAATGTGATTTTGATTTGAAAGTACAGTGATAATGAAAGTGAGGATAGAATGGAGAGCACACATTGAACCAAAATGTACCTCATAGCTTTGGTACCTTGAAGTTTTGTTTTTCTTGCTTTGTAGGATCCCTATGAAAGTTTCCCTGCTTATAAGGGCTGTGCTGGGCTCTAATGATAGGTGCTTTTGTCTACCACTTAGCACAGCCACATTGTAAGTGTTTCATTGATGTTTGAATATTTGACTTGAATCCATATTTAGCATACCCTCCCTGTCATGACATCATAGTCCTCTGATTACTCTATTTGTACATGCTCCTTCTAGGGACTGTAATTACTCCTGTCACAAATACTGATATTGTCTCTCACTGAACGATACATTTCTGGATCTCCTGATCTCAAGAGATTACTTGGGCATGCCCATGAAATGATACTCATTTGCTTGAGTTTAGGGAGAGCCAATGTAGAAATAAAAGAATACTGGTTTCAGTGGCTAAATTCTGTCTATGTTGGGAGAGGTGTTGTTAGAAAGGAGTAGAAGAGAAAGAATGCCCTGGCATTCCCTACACAAGTGCACTTTATGAGGATATCTATTTGGTCTTTTTCAAAACACAAAGAAAATTTTCTTAAGTGATGTTTCATACTCCATGTTTTAACATATCATTATATTAACTGGGAAGACAACACAGATGAGGCGTAGTGTTCAAAGAGGTATACTTTGGCCCAGCAAGCAACAGAAATGTGGAAGAGGGCTACATGGTAGTAGACTGATGCACCATTGGAGAAAATGACAGAATTGGTTGATTATGAATCTGATGGAGGCAAGCAGGGCAGGATGGAGAGTTCATTGCAAAGTTGATTGGAGCATAGGGAGGGAATTAGAATATGGCTACACCAGGTGACAGTTACTATTTCTCTTTGTTTTATTATAGACCAACTTGCTAAGGCCATAGATTGGATCTTGCCTTTATTTGTTATGCTATTACTGCACAGGGAGCTGTTATAACTGGGTGTGGAACATTTACATATTGTGCTAAACCTCATTAATTCACACCAGTGACAGAGAGAATGCATGTTTCCAAACTCTCAAGTTTGGGCATGAATGTTTTTGCATATCAATTGAGCTTAGTTATAATACTAAATGTCTACTACCTAGTTCATTTCTCAAAAAAAATGGAAATGTTCATGATGTGGATTATTGATTTTTAAATATTATAATTCCTCATACTTTTGTGTAAATGACCTAAAGCATATTTCATATGATAAAAGAAGTTCTGTTTGTGACAGCACCACTCTCTGCTTGGTTAAATTTCTCCAAGTAAGTCTACTAAATATTGTGTTTGGTATTAAAGTAAACCTTTGCAAATTAGTTATTGATAATTACTCAGGTATATGTTCTTTCTCTAGGAACAATTACAAAAATCCCAAAATGGTGCTTCGTTCAGCAAAATGAATATTTATTCCATCAATGTAGAACTTTCTATTCTCCCTCTCCCCAATTAAAAAAATAAACCCAACAAAACTGAACAAAAAAGAGCAAACATGAAAGAACAACAACAATAGGAACAGCAATAATGAGCTCCTTCTAGCAGTGAGTCACTTTGAAAAAGCAGTGTTGTACAGTGGGGAGAGCACTAGAGTTGGCCTCAGAGGATGGGTCCAAATCCCAACTCCTCCATTTACTATTAATGAAAGCTAAAGCAAGCACCTTCACTGTTATTGAATTGAAGTTTCCTCATAGGAAAATAGTCTCTGAAAATTATTTTTTATTTTTAAAATAATATTTTTTGCCTATATAAACAAATTTTAACATTCACTTTAAAAAAATATTGAGTTTCAAATTCTCTTTTTCTCATCTACTTCCCCATCCCTGAGATGATAAGCAATTTGATATAGGTTATACATGTACAATCATGTAAAACATATTTCCATCCTAAGTATGTTGTGAAAAAGAGAGACTAAAATAAATATATCCAAAAAATAAGTAAAAAATAGTATTCTTCAGTTTGCATTGAGAATTCACCAGTTTCCCCTTGCCCACTCTGGTTGCAGTTAGCATTTGTCTTGTGTCCTCTGAAATTGTCTTAGATGATTGTATTGCTGAGCATAGCTATTGACAATATTGCTGTTATTGTGTAAAATGGTTTCCTTTTTCTTTGACATTTACTTTGCATCAGTTCATGTCATATTTCAGGATTTTCTGAAATTATCCTTTTCATTGTTTCTTGTAGTATGTTGATATCCCATTACAATTATACAACTAGATGGACATCCTTCAATTTGCAATTCTTTGCCACCACAAAAAGAGTTGTTATAAGTATTTTTGTATAAATAAGTCCTTTTTCCTTTTTAAAGTCTCTTTGGGATAAAAATCTAGTAGTGGTATTTCAGAGTTAAAGGCTATGAACTTTCTGAAAATTCCAAATCTATGGTTCTCTCAATTAGTTTGTTAGAGGGTTTAATTTTACTTTTTTGTTTAGTTGTGTCCAACTCTCTGTGGCTCCAACTCTGTGGATGTTCTTGGCAGAGATCCTGAAGTTCTTTGTCATTTCTTTCTCCACTCAACTTAGGACCATCATAAATGAAATGCAGAAAATTCATCTCTAACACATTTTCTATGCATCATTTCAAATGCATCATTTCCATATTGATTGGTCCTGCTAGAGTTTCTTTTCTCCCAAAGTAACATTCAGTACTCCAGGGTCCCTTCACATATTGAGAAGACATCAGAGAAGGACTTTAGTGGAAACTTCAAATAAGGAGATGAAAAAATATGGATAAAATGGTTTAGAGGACATATCACCATACTTTCCTATTAAGCAAAATTAGTGAATTTTAAAGCCTACAAACCAACAAAGGTAAGGTGATAACATGGCTAGAATTCATCTTAGAATCAAGTATATATGGCTTAAAATCCTGACTCACACAATTGTGTGCTGTATGACCTTAGGTAAGTCACTCCACTTTGAGTATCCTGTGCAATTTTCTAAAACTATAAATTACAGACAATTTAGCAAACTTCATTTGCTAAAGGGAGTTTAGGTACCAAGACTCACAGCCTACTGTAATCACAGATTCAGATGAGAGACAGACAGACAGACAGAGACCAAGAGACATATAAAGAAAGAGACAGAGGGAAGACAGAGAAACAAAGACATGAAGATAGAAGAAAATACAGATAGAGACAGAAAAAGAGTCATAAACAATGAGACAGAAAGAAAAAAGAGACAGAAACAGAGTACATTAATTATGATAGCTGATAAATCCCAAATGCATATATTTTATGTAATATTCTATTCCCATTCCGTTTCATTTAATAGTTTTGAAAGGTTAATGTGAACCTGGTTGACTGAAGACTAGCCTGCTTTGTTTTACCTTGTTTTGCATTCAATTGGACACATTTATAGGGAAGGAACAATGAACAAAATTTGTGAGCCTCATCTTTTCTACTCTTAAGAAAATGCATTCCACTTCATTTTCCACTGAACAAATTTACAGTGAAAATGTCTGCTAATTTGAGTACTTTGGTTGGAATCACCACTCTGGGATGTAATGGGTTCTTTCTCTCTGGTGAGAGGGCTTCAAGTGAAGATGAGGGTCATCACTTGCTGAGGATGTTGTAAAGGGTATTTGTTCAATTCTTAGGTCTCTTTCAACAAAGGAATTGTATGATTCTGTGACTGTGACACATTCTTGCTTCCTGAAAGACCGAACCACATCCATAGAACTTTACTCTATTAAATCTTTAAAAAAATAAAGCAAATGAATGACTTATAATTAATTTTCTTGTCACTTCGCAACCTTTTAGGGTTCATACCTAGATTCTGACTTGCAGGTCATATTCTGGGACAATTCGAGTCAATTGGCAGAAAAAACATTATATTATATTTGTGATGCAACTCAAAGGATTGAGTCCATTTTACCTTTACAGTTTATTTTCAAAAGATAATACAACTGTCAGGTGTCCTGAAGATCTCTTTTTCAATTCATGACCCTTTTGCAACTGATAAAAGGATCATGGAGGTGAATTAGTTTATGAAGTGTCACACAGGAACGAAAGATTTAATAAACAAATCCAATTCTTTTGGCTCCAATAGAGAGTTATTGTTATTTTATTGATAAAATTTCTGCCTGTCTTGACTTCTTCTTGATGCTTATAATTAGACTCTCTTGAAAAGTGTCCTCTGCTTGTCTTATAGATGAATTGCTGACATCAGTGCTAGCCTCAGATACCTTGAGGATGTAAATAAGAGACTCAAAGCAAAGCACTTATAAAAGTATACTTAGATACTGTTGTCATACAGGGCAAGGAAATATATTTTTATATATGTACATATGCATATGTATTATACTTCCAGTTCTGAGTCAAATGGGTTAATCGGAGCACCATAACATTCGCTTTTCTTCCTTTTTAGGAATGGTGGTCAACACAACTAATGCAAAGTGGAGGTCTGAAAAAGTAGAGGGCAGCCTTTGTGTGGTCATTCTTTGTCATCATCAGGGGGACACTAAGAATTATGTCATGAATAAAAAACAAATTAATTTTATGTCTGGAACAAAGAAACCTTCAAATTCTAACTGCTTTCATGGTGAAGATTACTCTCTATCAGGAAGTCCTGATTCCCAAGATGCTATCTTATTCCCCCTTATGAAATTTAGTTAGTCCTGTCTATTGCCTACCATAATGCCCAGGTCAGTATTTTCTTGTCACTTCCATTTCTTCATGTGTAGTCTCCCTGTCCTCATCAACTCTAGTCATCATCCTTAATATGACCACCTAACCCTTGATTCTGACAACATACTTTCATTTCGTGAGCTTGTAATTTAGATAGTCATGGAGTTGATTGACTCAGTAGTTATACTTCCATCAAATATGCTATAGAGATTGAGGAATGTTCATTTTCTAGGCTCTAGGCCATCAGGCACACTGTGGCTGAACATAAGCCAATACAACTCAGCTTGGGAACCAAAACATTATCATAGATTTCAGGAGACTCCTGAAAAGCTGGACTGAGTGAGCAAAACTAAATAAAGCTGAACTATTTCTGTCTCCACTTTGGGGCCTATACAACATTGTGGACATATTCCAATAGTCATTCCAGCAGCTATTTTTAGACATCTCTTCTTAAGATTGGCCAAAGACTAACACTGAGAATGATTCTAGAATCGAGGACAAAACAGAACTGTGAGGACCTTAAAACTTATAATGTAAAACTTTATGCCTTGTCATGATAATCTGGTTCACAGTCATTGTTTCCTTAAAATTATTTTTTAAAAGCAATTGAGTTTATTCATAACTATTTTATTTTACTTAGATTGTGATTTCATCTATATAGGAATCTCCAGGTCAAGAAATCCCACATAAATGCATAGTGGCATCAACTCTACATGTCATATAGATGTTATATGACATATATGCATGTCATAGAGATATTATTGGTGGAGAGAGGTTTCATGAATTACCAAAGAATATTCAGTCAAAATGTGAAACTTTAACATGGGAATTACTGATGCTCTCTAGCCACTATACAAGTGTTTCTTGGAGGAAATCAGAAGTTGCAATGCATATAGCACAGAACTTGGAATCAAAACTATCTGAGTTTAAATCTATCTTGAAATAGTTTCTACCTGAGTGCTGCTGGTAATGTCACTTATCCTCTATTTGCCAACATATTCTTAATTATAAAATGCAATCAGAAGAGTAACTATTTCCCAGGGTTATTTTGAGAAGGAAAAGAGATAATATGTGTAAAGTAGTTAGTACAATATATGGAACACAATATATACTGGAAATGGTCATTGTCTTTTATTTTCCCTTCTTCCCTCCCTCTCTCCATTCCTTCCTTCCTTTCTTGTTTCCTTCCTTCCTTTTCTTCTTTTCTCCCTTCCTTCCTTCATCTCTCCCTCTCTCCCTTCTTCCATCTTCCCTTTCTCCTTCCCTTATTTTCTCCCTATCTTCCTCCCTTCTTTTCCTCCATCATTCTCTTCTTCCTTCCTCCCACCAATTTTCTTCCTTATAAAAATATAGATTGACAATTTTTCATCATTTAGAGGAAAGAAACATTAAAATAGTAAAGATAATGAATACAAACAGTATTCAGCATAAAAGAGGATGATATATTTCTTTCCTGTAGCAAACACATTTTTCTTTGTAACTGGGGAACAGCAGGAGTATGATGTGCTAAAAAGGATTGAACAGTGGCTTCATTATTTCTTAAAATTTTGAGTCTCAATTTTACTTAGTTAATAGTAAACACCAGGAATAGATGTGATTCTTCTTCCCAATAATTATCTAGTATCTATGCACTTATTTTGTATATGCTTTTGTATGTAAATGTTCTACCTTCTCATAAAATATAAGCTTTTTGAGAAAAGGAATGGGGCCAATAACAATCCTTTTAATAATCAGTGCCCAATACAATGTCTGATACAGAGCATCTCCCTAATAAAAATGTATTGACTGATTGATTAATAGATATGCATGAATAACTAACACCTACAGAGATAAAATATAAAATTGGAAAGGTTTAATAAAGTCACATGGAAGAACAGATGGGACAAAAGATTATCTAGGGAGAGTAGTTCAAAGTGTCTAGATATGAAATTAAAAGTTAAACTAAGTTGCTAACTATAGAGTGTATAAAACATTAATGGATTAAAATATGATTAGTAGTAAATACTATCTTTAACTGAAAATAGGATCCTATTCTTTTCATTCTTACCTAAATTCATTCATTCATCCTTTAAATAAATCAAGAAACATTTATTAAGGATCTACTATGTATCAGGCATCATGATGTTTCAAAAACAAAAGTAAGACAGTATCTGACTTCAACACACTTATAAAATACTGAAAAGATTAATAGTGTACCTGGATAAACAACTATAGATAGAAGAAAATAGATACAGATTTAACAGATATGAGTATATATGCATTTGTACATACACCCATGTCCATCTGCATATGAAAACGGGAAAACATTTATAACCCTAACTAATGAAAGATCAGAAAAATAGCTGTGAAAAACTGATATCACAGAATTTCTCATATTCTCATGGTGTATATATATATATATTTGTTTATATTTATACTCTTTAATAAAAAGCTATAATTATTTTGAGTAGATCATTTGAGAACCTAGTAACCATTGATTTTTAAAGGTAGTTTATTGGTAGACACTTCAACATAAGACACTAATAATGCTTGGCAGCAACTACAAAGAACTTCAGAATTAAAGTCCTAGAAGGCATTATTAACATCATGCAGATTCAATCTTGCTATGAAGGGCCTTGCATATCCTTCTAGGAAGCTTTTCTTGAAATTAAATCATTTTCTCCATGAACACAAGGAAATGACCTTTGGGAGAGGCTCACTAACAGATGCAAAATATTATTCCATCTCTATTCCTACTGAAAGGACCAAATAGACAATTCTGAATTTGTTTTGGTGAGGAAAAAAAGTGTGCTGAACAAATTAAATTTAATGCAACTTCTATGTTCAGTCAATATTCTCCTCCACATCCTCACAGTCACTAGAGACTCAGTTGGTTGTCTTTCATTTTTAAATTATTAGACTAATTCGCTAAGATTTTCATTTAACTCTCACTCACTTTGAGTGATGCACTGTTTTAAAATTCATTCAATTTCATTTATATCTCATACCTCACTTAGAATAACTGTAATAATCTAACTCTACACACACACACACACACACACACACACACACACACACACACACACAAAGACAGACAGAGACAGCAAGTAAAACAGAAAGGGAGAGAAATACAGAAAGAAAATACTCAGTGGAAGAAATAGAAAGTGAGAGAGAAAGAGAAAGAAGAAAGAGAGAAAGGAAGCCTGACAGAGCCAGTGACAGAAATAATAGTAATTGCTTTAGAGAGTTCTTGTGAAGGACAAATGGGACAATGTAAATAATGTGCTAACTTCAAAATGTCATTGAGATGTTTATTGTTTATCATTGTTGTTGTTATTTGTGTAGTGCTGTCATTGTTGCAACTGTGCAATTTTTATTATTTCTTTGCAACAACTCCAAGAATAAGATGGGGAGAGGAATAAAACACAAACAAATTTGGGGAGTTGAGAAGGAATTAGCCTTGTTATGTTTTCATGTTAGAGTCTCGGAAATTGGAAACGAGAGAGTCTAAAGAGTCTAATGACGTGTTAGATTATCTATCTAAAATATACATACACAGAATCATACACATATACACATATGTATATGTGAGAATGTCTCCACATGTGTATTTGTATTATATAGATGCAACTAGGTATCACAATGGTGAATGCTATGCCTGGAGTCAGGAAAACCTGAAATGAAATTCATCCTCAGACACATACTAGCTGTGTGACCTTGGACAAGTCACTTAATCCAGTTTGCCTCCGTTTTGTCATCTGTATAGTGAGCTGGAAAAGGAAATGGTAAACGCCATAACTTCTTTGCTAAGAAAATTCTAAAAGGAATCATAAAGAGTAAGACATGACAGAAAATGATGAAAATAAATTTATATAAATGCAGATATGCATATACAGATATACCCATACATACTTGTGTTTGAATTTTTTCAGATTACTATTTCAGGACATTGAGATGTGTTAAATCTATCATTATTTGCACGTTAAAGAAAAATACAAAATTCATCCTGGCACTTTTATCACCTGTATGAAAAAGATTAAATACATGAAAAGCTAATACATGTCTATAAGCAGAAAATGGAATTTCAATTTTTACTTGATATCTTATTTGGCAACAAGTCAAAACTTCCCTTCTTATAAAAAAGAAAATGTAAATTTCTCCTAGTGCATTTCGGAGATGATGCTAATAACTCTAGACAGTCAAACCTTTATATTCTTATTCCCTTTTAAATCAAACTAGATTGAAAATACATGGCCATTTATAATATATATATATATATATATATATAAATACCATTTGTATCATTCCTCTTAAATTATAAAATACAGATATAGATTAAGATAGATCTTTGATACACACAAGTATGTATATATATGTGTGTGTATGAGTGTTTATGTGCTGCGATTATAATAATGAATATATGAACATGTGTCTATACATCCACATATATATGTGCATACATGTGCCAAGCAATTAGGCCCCCAATGAAAAGGGCAAAGTGAAAACCACTGGTTACTAGGCTCTATTCATTGTAATCTTCTCCCTCAACACAAACTATGATCTTTCTATAATTTAGTAATTGACATCCTCTGAGAAGTTTCCTTCTGTAAAGCACTACATCCAGGAAGAACACTGTGAGCATATTTGCTGCATGTCAGGCAAGAAACCTTGGAAACGCATGGCACCAGCTGATGAACAAATAGCGTTCCTGCCATGAGTATGTTTGATAGCAGTTAAGCTTGGCAAACTTGGGAGTAAACGTATAAGCAAATACATTTTACTTCCACATGAAAAAATGGGGTGTAGAGGGAATCTTGCCAGTCTCATAGACTAAACCAGATGGCCCTGGAGAAGGCAATTGCTGACAGCTTACACAGGCTGTTTTGCTAGCCATACATCAATGGCAATACATGCACAATCCAAAGTTTCTAGAAAAATAGAAATGGCATGTCCTTTCCTTCTACAGACTGAAATAGCCAAGTGAATCGCGTTTCATTACCTGAAACTTCAGCTCTCTACACAAGAGATATGCCTCTGGTACATACTAGCTGTATGATCCTGGGCAAGTCACTTAATATTTCAATGCACTAGATAGCTTCGTATTATTATGAGTTGTAGAGGAGTCACTGACTTTACCAAATTTCCTTAACCTTCAGTTCTCTCTACCAAAAAAAAATGAAAAGTCCATTCCAAATCTCTACACACACACACACACACACACACACACACACACACACACACACACACACACACACACACACACCAGGCAAACAGAAAAATAAAGAGTAAGTTGTCAACATATGTCCAAAGATTTAGATGATTCTTTCAATAAAATCTAGGAGATACTTCATAGATGTCAAGTTGCTTTTTGAGAGTCTGCATGTTGTAAAACACTTGTCTTTGAGTTAAACCAGAGTTCAACAGTTTCCTCTGACACATTTTGATATGAATTTCTCTGGATGTTACTTCTCTTTTCTCTAACATGGGGGAAAATACATTTCATGATAATTAGATGAATATTGTCATTTCTATTCAAATAATAATGTTATTTGCAAAACATAAGGACCTTGAAAAGTGTTAGCTAGTGAAAATATTGTTATTATATTCCCATTTAGAGGCAATTTGCCAGGAAGAAAAATGATTAAGATTAGGTCTTAAAGAAAATTAAACATACCAAGAATGAAAAATAATATTGTATCAAAAATATTTATAGTGAAGGCAAACATATTTGGAATTGATGTGAAGAATAGGATCACAATATCATGGGCTCAAATACTTTAAAGTTGAAAGGGATTTCAGCAGTCTTTTTATATAAAACTCTCATTTGATATATTAATAACCTGGGATTCAAAAAAAAAAGGATGATCTTCCCATGGTCAAATAGCTAATAAGTAGCACAGTTCACATGCAAATCCAGGTCCTCTGGCTAAAAACCCAGTATCTTTTCTATTCTACTGTTATCTTATGTTTCCATTAAATTGCTATTTAAAAAGTGATTGCCAAGAATTTCAAATGCATTTGAATTAAAATATTGAATGACATTAAACATACCCTCTCTACAATGCTTTAGAAAAGTGTTCTGAAAAATAACTATTTTTCCTCTTTACCAGTTTTATAGATGTGAAATATCACAGGAAATCCATATGTATTCTAATGAATTGGGGAGAATTTAATAAAAAAAATAGCTTCTGAACTTTTCTCTTTTTTTATCCTAAAGAGTAAGAGTAGGTGAGAGAACAGTGGGATAGCAGAAAACATTCATTATTGTTCAATATGTAGCGCAGCAGGAAGGGAAATTAAAGCCTAACAGTGGAGGGTAGCAGCAGTGGTATCATTAAAATCAGCATTTTTTTCTTTGTGGGAGTTGAATCACCCAAGGGGACTAGAAGCCTAGTATGACCTGACTTCTTTGATTTCCCTAAGTAAATATAGAAAAAATCAAGACTAGATGAATGAATTGCAGGTAGAAATCACCTGGCTTGATATATCTGGCTAAAGAGCCTATGCTCATTGCCTGTGTAGATTTAAGGCTATTTCTTGTATGTGCTATATCTAATAACACACATGAGGTGACTTGATTTCTCTGGATCTTAATTATAAAGACACAATTAAATCTACCAGATATGTAGAACAGAAGCCAGAGATGAAAAGCAAAAGACTTAATAAAAGAATATCAGCCATAATTAACTTGAAGAGAGATGGCAGAATGTCCTGTCATAATCTAAATATTAAATGAACAATGACATTTTATGAAAAGAATGAAGGAACCTAAGGGTTTGCTAAGTTTATTAAGTACATAATTCCTGAAATATTGAAAGGTTTTACAGAATCATAAAACTTTAGAAATGATTTGAAGATGGAAGGGAAAGAATTCCACTGAGCTCTACCAATATTCCTCTCTAAAATAGCACCTCAAATGCAATTCTGGAATACTAGAATGAACAACAGGTCAGAGCAAAAACCTTCTCACCCAGGAAAACTTAGGAGATAGGGAAAAGAGATCTGTGGCATGGAGGAGGGACTTACCAGAAACCCACATGAATGAAACAACATTAATGGGACCAGGTAGTGGCAAATGAAGGAGTTTTCAAGCCAGAGATAGTAAGATACATGAAAAATGGCCAGAAAGATATTATACAGAACCTCTATTCTAATACTGGACACAAGACTGAATATTAATTGGCTAATCAATTGACTATACCCACTTCTGGGACATAGTTCAGGGGCAGAAAGAAGCACTTTTAATTAAAAGAGACCAGAAGCACTGAGGACAGTATCACTTTTGGTTATAAAGGGGAAAAGGCCTTGAGAAGCAGTAGAAAATGACATGTCAAGATATTAAGGATTCTCCCTAGTTTTGGATAAGGGTATACACTAAAAGGAGTGATGATTCCTCTCTTCAGATAACACAATCTTGGAAGCATCAAAATTTCCAAACCTCCTTAACTAATTCTGAAAGCATCAGCATGAAAAAATTAAATAAATAAAATAATAGGGGAAAATGTGAAATATTTCACCAGAAAAAAAATAGAGGAAGATATTTTTTTTTAAAAAATATCATCTGAAACCATGATAAAATAGTCTAGACCCATATTAGTAAAGAAGTAGCACACTTGCCCTGGTGCCATGAAGGGAGCTATTTCTTTTCCTTTCTGCACTGTGCCTGAAGACAATTTTCACATGTCTCACCCCTCTGTCCAAAAGACACACATGAACACTTCCTTCCTCTGCTCTCTGGGTAATGCAGGGGGCTCACAGGTGGCTTGAAGGTTCAGTTTGGTCACATGATCTCTAAAAGGTTCACTAACACTGGTCTAGATACTATATTTCAAGAAATAATCAAGGAATGATGCCCCAGCTTCTTAGACCTGGAAAATAAAAATGAAAGTGAAAAAAATTACCAATCACTACATGAAAGAAAATCCACAAATTTAAAACCACAGAAATATTTATCAAAATCCAGAAATCCAATGTCAAAGAGAAAATATTTCAAGCAGCAAGAAAAAACTATTTAAAAACTATGGGATCATAATCTTGATCACATAAAATTTAGCTAATACTATTACAAAGGAGCAGAGGGCTTGAAGTATGATAATCTGGAAGGCAAAAAAAGTAGAAATTACAACCAAGAATATCCTATCCAGCAAAACTGAGTATAATCCTTTATGGTGAGGACATGGACATGCAATGAATAAAAGACTTAAATATTCCTGATGAAAAGACCAGAACTGAAATGTAAATTAAGTATTCAAATACAGGACATAATAGAAGTATAAAAAGTTAAACAGGATAAAGAAAGCATAGGGGATATAATAACCTTAACCTTTTTACTTTTCTTTATGTGCAACTTATAAAATTTAATTTTTAGCACACTTTACAAGGATTCTACATTAAGAGGGGGTCATGGAAATGAGTTGATTAGGTTAAAATTTTTTTAAATGGATAAAAAAGAACAATGATGTCTAGGGAGAAGGGAAATGGGAATGGAAGAATAGAAAAAAATATCTCACAAAAAAGGTGCAATGAAGAGATTTTACACTGGAGAGGGAAATAATCAGTGAGTTGGGCAAGACTTGAACCTCACTCTTGCATAAAGTGATTAAAAGAGAAATATATACATATACATATATATATATATAAACTCAAACAGGTATAGAACTCTCTCTTACTCAACAGTGAAATAGGAAAGGGGAGGAATATAGAGTGATAAAAGGAGTACAGATAAAAGAAGAAACTGATAAGAAAGAAAACAAACATTAGAGGAAAGGGAGAATAAAGTGAATGGAAGATGAATAAACAAAAGAAAATAATATGGGGGGAAATGTACAATTAATAATTGTTACTATGAATATGAATGGGATGAAGTCACCCATAAAATGGAAGTGGATAGTAAAGTGAATCAGAAACAAGAATCCCAATACTTGGGTTAAGAAATCACCATTTGGAAAAATTGCTTGGAAAACTAGGAAGTACTTTGGAAAAGTACCTATTTATACAAAAACTTTTGTAGCAGCTCTTTTTGTAGTGACCCAAAAATGGAAACTGAAGAGATATACTTCAAATGGAGAGTGGGTGAACAAGTATTAGTATATGATTGCCACAAAATATTACTTTGTCATGAGAAATGAAAAACAATATGAGTACAAAAACCTGGAAAGATTTCTATGAAGTGGTTTGAAGTAAAGTAAGCAAAACCAGGAGAATATTGTGTACAATAACAATAGTGTATGATGATAAATTATTAATGACAACTCTTGTCAATAAAGCAATGATCAAGGACAACTCCAAGAGAATAATGATGAAAAAAACTATCCATTTCCATAGAAGGAACTGATGGAATCTGAATAGAGACTGAAATATACCATCCTTCACGTTATTTGCTTAACAATCATTTTCTCTAATGTAAGCAACATGTCTTGTTTCACAGCATGTTAATTATGCAAATATTTTGTATGATAACATATGAACAACTTAAATCATATTACTTGCTTCTTAGGGAGGGGGAAGGGCAAGGGAGAAGAAGAGAACTTGGATTACAAAATGTCAGAAAACAATTATCTAAAATTATATCAATACAATCTGTAAAAAATTAAATATTTTTGAAAATCATTTTGGCAAAAACTCTGTACAGACTAATGTCTTCAACCACATACCAAGATAAGGTCAAAATGGTTAAATGATTTAGTTATATATGCTGATACCATAAATAAACTAGAATAGCATGGAAAATGAACTCATAAGCTCTCTATATAAAGGAAGAGTTTAATGAACAAACAAGAGATAGTGAGGACCACAGCAAGTAAAATAGATGATTCTGATTCAATGAAATTAAAAAGGGCTTGTAAAAATAAATTTACATAGCGAAAATTTAATGGAAAAGAAAAAATGGAAAAGTAACTTACAAAACTTTTCTCTGATAAAGACCTTTTGTCTCAAATATATAGACAGCTGAACCAAATGTATAAGAATACTAGTCATTCCACAATTATTAAATTGTCAAAGGATATGAACAATTTTCAGAAGAAATTAAAGTTTTTAATAGTCACATAAAATGCTTTCAACACTATTTAATAAAGAAATACAAATAAAAAAACCTCTGATATGCCAATGCAAGCCTATCATATTAGTCAAAATGACTGAAAAGGAAATTATAAATGCTGGAGGCAATGTAGAAAACTTTGTATGCTATTGCACTATGGATAGAATGAAGAATTAGTCTAACTATTCTGGAAAACAGGTTGGGACCATGACCAAAGGGCTATAAAACTGTGCCAACCATTCAATCCATCAATATCACTTCCAGATCTGTAGTACCTAGTAATAATCAAAAAGAATGGAGTCTGTTTGTTTTTTTGTTTGTTTTTTTTAGTTGATTATTCATGTCTTAATTTTCTTGATCTTATTTCAAGTTTCCTTGGCAAAAATATTGGAAAAGTTTGACATTTCCTTCTCTAGCTCATCTTATAGATTAGGAAACTGAGAAAAAGAGTTAAGTGACTTACCTATGGTCATACAGCTTGTAAGTATATGATGCAAGATTTGACTCATATCCTCTGACTCCAGACCTGGCACTCTATCCACTGTTTCTAATTGTAGGAGCTTTTTTCCCCAAGTTTAAAGGAATTGGAAACTGAAGGGATAACCATTAGTTGGGTAATGCTGAACAAGTTGTGGTATGTGAGTATTATGGAATACTATTTTATTATAAGAAATGATTAGCAGAAAGGTTTCAGGAAGAATCTGGAAAACCTTATATAAATTCATGCAAATGAAGTGAGCAAAACAAGGAGAACTTTGCCAACAGTAACAGTAATAGAATAAGGATGATCATTGTGAAAGACTTAGCTATTGATATAAAAAAAAATGATCCAAGGCAACTTCAGAAAACTTATAATGAAAAATGTTATTTACCTTCAAAGAGAGAAGTGATTAACTCTGAATGAAATTAAATATACTTTTAAACCTTTTCTTCCCTTATTTTATTTTTATCTTTTTTGCAAAATAACTAATATGAGAATATGTTTTTAAGATATGACATGTATTTGTTGATGGTCAGTCATTTTCAGTTCTGCCTGACTCTGTTATCCCATTTTTAGTTTTCTTGGCAAAGATAGTGGAGTGATTTTGCCATTTCCTTCTGCAGTCCATTTTTCAATTGAGGAATCTGAAGCAGAGTTACATAACTTGCCCCGAATCATACATTAGTTAACAAATGTCTGAGACCAGATCCGAACTCAGGAAAATGAGTCTTCCTGACTCCAGAATGAGCACAAAATTCATTAAACCACTGATATGCACAATTACTGCCCATTCACACATATAACATATATCAAATTATTTGCCTTCACAAAAAGGAAGGAGAGAAATTGGAATTCAAAAATATTTTAAATAGTTAAATATAATTGGGAATTATTTCTTGAAATACATTTTTTAAATTACCAAAAATTAGTAGGATTCTTCAGGACGTCTTTGAGAAGGTAGATGAAGGTAGATGGGCAAACTTGTGATTGATGGGTATAAGGTATTACAAGTGAGAAAGCTCTCTTCAAATTCAGATCAGTACCTACTCTAGATTTAGATTTTTAGAGAGTTACATGAAGCTCTTAGACGTGTAGTCTCTTAGGCCAAATAGATTCTATTTGAATTGGTATTTGAAACCAAATTTAATTCTCAAAGACTGGAAAGTCATCTATCCTGTTCTGGGATACCACAAATGATGGGAAAATGATCAACTCTTGAGGTAGCCAATTTCAGATTTCACTTTGCACAGTTTTAGATGTTATGCTATTTTTTCCCATAGTTCCCTTGTCTTGTAGAATCCTCTCCAAGTTAGTTTATTTTTCTGAACTCAAAATTTAATATATCCAAAACAAATCATTTACCAAAAATAAAATTCACAAATACATGATTAATATAACATCTAAATTTGAATGAAAATCTAAGAACAATTGCACTTAAGAATAGAAATGCATGGACTACCCTGAGTTGTGAAAGGCAAATTTGCCTTCACTAATATGGAAACTAATTCATGTATTTACCCTCAAAGCAATCTGGAGCAAAGAAAAAATTTTAAATTCATTACTCATTTTGATATAACTCTTTACTCTCAGTTCTAGCTGAGACCTGAAATGGGAGCAGCAATACATTGCAAAAGAAAAACATTGTTCTTATGATATACACCTCTTATTTTAAAGGAGAAAAAAGAACTGTTATGCACCCCATTCTTTTATCCCATTAAGCTGTTTTCCCAAATAATTAAAATTGTGTTTAAAAGACAATATAAATATGTCTGATGATGACTTGGTTTACTTCACTTCAAGCATGTCTGACCCCAAAAATTGTTTAAAATATCTCAAACTCAGTTTTCTCTTCTAAGAATGAAAATAATGTCTAGTCACTCATTTCGCCATGCTATTATTGCTCTGGGGATCAAATTATATATTACCTCTTATATTGTGTATGTTGTAAACCTATAAGATTATATGTTACTACAATTTGGGCCCCAGAGGAATATAGATATATGTATTTTTAAATATGTGTACAGATATGTATAGACATTTGCATATGCATAGATGTTTGTATATATGTATATATGTACTCCAGTCAAAAACATTTATTAAGGGTCTACTATGTGCCAGACACTGTGAAAAGCACTATGCATACAAAAAAAAAGATTAAAATAGTCCCTGTCTAGGAGAAGTCAAAAATCTAAGTGGGGGAGGAGAGGGGACAACAAGAAAATATGTATGATCAGGCTATATACAGTACAAATAGGATATAATAAAGTGAAGGTACTAAGATTTAGAGGATTTGGGAAAGGCTTCCTAAAGAAGATGTTATTATATATCGTACTTAAAAGAGACCATGGATGTTTATATATATATTTGTATGTGTGCATAAATACATATATATTTCCATACCCAAATGTACATTTTCATATGTTTGCATATAGACAGACAAATGAGAAAGAGGAGAACAAGAACGAGGGGGGGGGAGAGAGAGAGGAATATGAAAAACATTCATGTAGATGGCCTATTGTACAGGCAACATATCATCTTCAACTGAATGGAAAATCCATAAAGCTAGGCTATCAACATATTTGGTGTCCAAATTATATGTGGGCAATTATTTGGGGCTAGAAAAAAATTTGAAGTGAGGGTCCAAGATTGCTTTTGGCAAATAGGGGCGTTACTCTCAATGAAACCAAGCTACTTCTTGAAACAAAGCCCCCTATTTTAAAGTTCACATTTTAAATGGGTATTATTTGGAAAGAAATCATGGGACCTGACAATATTGAATGCATCATAATGTCTGAAGCCTAATGGACAATGGAGAAATAAACAAGAGGTGTAACTTTGGGTTACAGAGTATTATCAAAAATAATATAGTCAAAAATTAGAGTACAAAATATCAGCCAGGACATTGGTAACTGCAAAAAGAGTTGGAGGGAAAATTTGGATGAGCCAAGTGGTATATGGGAACTTATATGATAAAATACCTAACTTTGTGTATCCAGAATATTGAGTAGATACTCTAGGAAGAGTTTCAAGCATATTCCAAGGCACAGGTGCACCAAGAAAGGAATGAAAAGTTGGGTTATCATATGAATGTTTACAAGGTGTGCTAGCATCACTGAATATAAAAATCTTTGAACTGATGAAGGATACATTAGAAAAGAGGGATCTAGGGGCAGTTACATATCATAGCAACTACAGTGCCAAGCCTGGACTAGAGACGACCTGGGTTTAAATCTGGCATCACATTCTTTCTAGCCTCGTTTTCCTGGACATTTGTCTAGCCCTTGTCTTTCTGTCTTAAAAATAAAGTTATTTTGGTTATATATATATATGGTTAAAAAAAAGAAAGATGACATTTGAGTATAGAAATGACAGCAAATAAGCACTCCCTGTTAGAAAGTAGGAATTAATGTAATGTGATTTGAAGGAAGTTATCCTGAGATTTCCCTAAAGGACTGAATGAAATAATATTTGTAAAATGAAGAAATGCAGTCAGATTTGGTTTCTTCTCTGCTAATACTGGATTACACCCAAGATTGAAAGGAAATGTTCAATGTCTCAAATAACAAGTAGAGAGGTTAAGGATACTATTTAATCAGGGGATCTAGATAGCACAGAAAATAAGAGTGCAAGACCTAGAGTGGGAGGATCTGTGTTTGAATATGACCTCACATACTTCTTAACTGTGACCCTAGGCAAGTCACTTAACTCTACTTGGCTAATCCTAACTATTCAGTCTTAGACTACATACTTAATATCAATTCTAAGAGAGAAGGTAAGGATTATTTTTTAAGACTGGAATATATTCAGACTTCTTTGAGTGCATACAAACAGACATAATATGATTATGCACATACATTTGTGTATGCATATACATAATATATGTATATAAAACTACATGTAATACATATAAATATATATCCTATATATGTAATAAATAAAACACATAACCAATAAATGTAATATATAACATATATCTCTATATATTTAAAAATATTTGGAATGAACGTCATGTTTATATAACACATTAAAGTTTAAACAGCACAATAAATCTGTATGTATCTATAGTGATTTATAAATGATGACGTATCATATAAATATAACACTGGTTTACATAAAATTGAAATTCATATAATACTTTGTTTACAGAACATTTTCTATGCATATGTGTATATGTTTCTATTTTCATATATAAATGCATATGCATGTGTGTATTTCTGCTTTGAAGTCACCATTCAAATAGATTCAGGAAAAGGCAACCACATTTCCACTTCTATCTTTACTTAACATGATTCAAGTATATTTTTATGCTTATCATGATGTTATATTGGAGCAGATATTTGTAAGGTAGCTTATTTTTTCTGTCTTCTCTAACCTCTATACATCAGAACTCATGATCCTCCTTTGTAATAGTTCAGTACTTCAATGGGCTCTTGACATATATCTACATACATATAAATACTCAAATACAGAAAATGGTGTGATAGTAAATATTTTTTAAATCAGCTCTTAGATATATACATACATGTAAATATACACACATAGAGAGATCTATCTATATCTCTATGTGTATATCTCTATCTTCTCCATCAGGTAGGTGGCACAGTGTTAGGAAACTCCTCTTCCTGAATGTAAATTTGGTCTCAGACTCTTACTACCTTTGTGACTTTGGAGAAGTCACTTAACCTTGTTTGCCTCACTTCCTCAGCTTTAAAATAAACTGGAGAAGGAAATAGCAAATCATTTCAGTATCTTTGGAATGCTTCACAAATTTCCATACCATCCTTGAGCAGAGACCATGCTTATCTTGTCTATATCAGACTAATTTTAGTATATGTGCCACCAAAGCAAGCACCACGCCAATATCTTTGGAAAGAAAACCCAAATGGGGTCATGAAGAATCGGCCATGTCTGAAAAACAACTCAACAACAATAACATATATATGTATGTATGTGTGTATTTCTGTGGATCTTTATGTATATCTTGACATTAAGTATAATATGTTTTATTAACATTTTCTCTATCGTTTATTATAAAGAGTTATAACAGTGTTATAAATAATCAGCAAAACAATAAAGCAAGGCCTGGTTTGTAGTGTTTGACAATTTCTGTAATGTAAACACTCACACAGAATATCTACCAATTGGCTCATGTGAGTCAGTTTGAAATCTCTCCAGACCACCTCCCCTTTTATGATCAAATTTAATAATTATGTTTAAGTTTACTTTTATATCTGCACAAGACAGCACAGAAACATTATACACATAACTTGGGCAAGCTTATAAAATATGTAAGCTTATATCTATATTTGTCTATCTATACAGGTGTGTGTGTATACATGCACAGAAACAACGATGGTGCATCTTAACTACTCATCTCTGATGGAGCCACAATGATCAATGATAAGGACATGATACCAAAGGGATGGACTAAATACGTCAATAGTGTTAACAGACTTTCATCCAATGCTGACATGACTGTATACCTCAGGGTAAAGCCAATCCCTTTCTTGCTGAACTTCTAAATTAAAAAAGAAGTTTGGAATGCCATCAGGCTATGCTTGTGTGGCAAAGCTACTAATGTACTAATGATGCTAATTCTATTCCAGCATAGATTTACAAGGCAAGGGTCCCATTGCTTATACAAAAACTGACTAAAAACTTCTGGGTTATATGTCAAGAGCAGGTTCTTCCCCAGAAAATCAAGGATGTCTCCATATTTCATGTCCATGAAAGGGAAATGAAATAAATTGTCTTATGACAATTGCAGGGGCATCTTTTAGTCATTAATGGCATGATTCTTGCCAAAGTTGCCTTTAATGAGCTGCTCATTCACCTAGAAGATGGACATCTATCCCAGAACCAATATGGATAAAGAAATGGATGAGAAATGGTTGATGATATGGTGTTTGTTGCCCAATAATTCTAGAAGAAAAGCCAGGAGCAGAAGAGAGGTCTGTACACAAAAAGAAGTAATTTGATCAAGGCTTTTTAAAATGTCATTCATGAGGACCTGTGAAAGAGTAATACAAAAATTTGGTTGCTCAGAAAAGTTCATCATTATTGTATGCCAGTTTTGTGATGGCATCATTGCATGGATCCTAGTAACTGGTGATGCTTTTATAATTTTCCAGTCACCAGTAGAATGAAGTGAGGCCCTGTGTTTGCTCCCATGCTTTTTAGCATGGTGCTTTTAGCTATGCTGTCGGATACCTTCAATGAGGATGAAAAAAACCCATCAAGGTCAGCTATCACAGTGACTGTAAATTAATTAACTTGGAAAGACTGAAAATCTTGAGGCAGCTAGGTGACTTAGTGGATAAAAAGCTGGACCTATAGATGGGAGATCCTGAGTTCAAATTTGGCCTCAGACACTTCCTATCTGTATGACCTTGGACAAGTCTCTTAACCACAATTCCCTAGCCCTTACAACTCTTCTGTCTTGGAACCAATACTTAGTATTGATTTTAAGACAGAATGGAAGGGTTTTCAAAAAAGAAAAGGCTATAAGTCTGGATTAAAGTGGAGAAACAGTTGGTGAACAACTACTTGTTCAATGATGATTACGCACTCAGTAAATGTTGACCTATCAACTAATATTAAGAAAACTCTGGCTCTCCTACAGGCAACACCTCATCATCTATATGTGTAACTATTAGTTACAGGAAATGGAGAAATTTTTAATACTCTGGAGAATTATACTTTCCAGAGATGTACACACAGATAATGAGGTTGTTGCCTGCATTGCTAGATCTAGCTCAGTGTTTGGGAAGCTCTAAAGGAATATGTGGGAGAGAAGAGATATTAGACTGCCTACCAAACTGAAGGTCTACAAAACCAATGTGCTGACCCCATTGCTATATGCCTATGAAACTTGGACAGTTACTAGTACCATCTGAGGAAACTGAATTGCTTCCATTTGAATTGTTTTAGGAAGATTTTGAAGATCATCTGGCAAGACAAAGTACCAGAGCACTGAATCCTTTCTCGAGCTGAACTATCAAGTATTCAACCACCACTGGAGAACATAACCCCTATGGGCTGGCCATTGGTTAGAATGTCCAACACGCACTCACCTAAAAGACAATTTTACTGAGAATTCACACAAGGAAAATGCTCAAATAGAGGTCAAAAGAAGAGATAAAAGGATACTCTCAAGGTCTCTCTAGGGAACTTTGGTACCAGTTATGGGACGTGGGAGACACTGGCACAGGAATGTCAAGAATGCTGTGCCTGCTTCCAAAAAGATGTGATCTATTAGTAAAGAAGAATATCAGAACTCAAAATAAACCTGAGATATGTGAATTTAGGGATAGTTCCATCTCAAATGTTCATATGGAATATCTGTGCCCAAATCATGGTAGGTAGACCAAGCTTCTGTTGGTCTGATGGGTCATAGTTGGATGTTCTATACATTGATATTAATATCATAATGTCATTTTGGTCCTCTTTGAGTATAAAAGATTAATGACTGAATTACCAGCCACCTCAGTTTCCTCATCCCTAAAATGGAGATACAAATATCACCCATCTCTCAGGGTTGTGGTGAGGATCAAATGAGATAATAATTATAAAACCTTTAGTACTGTTCCTGGAAAAAAGTAAGGACTATATAAATATTACCTTTTATTAATATAATATTCATTCCATTTTACACTGGTAAAGGATAAACTGATCACTTCTAATCTTACCACCATTCTGCTAACTAAAATCTTGATACTTACTACTTCACACAGCCTCCTCTCTCGCATTGGACAGATCAGGGATGGAGTATTAAGTCCTCAATGCCTATCTTTAAAGAGGGTAGAAACTGTATTTTTCACTCCACTTTGCAACAGCTACTCTCTATATGGTTTCAATTCCATGGACCAAATGCCCTTATGCCCATCATGTCCACTTCCACTTGCACTCCCTACCTCTTTTTGTGTGTTGTTTCACTCTTTAAAATATAACTTCTTGAAAACAAGGATTGTCTTTCCTTTCATTAATTGAATCTCTTGCCCTTAGCACAGTGTCTGGTATATAATACATGATTAATAAGTGTATGTTCAGTTGGATATCCTTACTTATAGAAAGACATGCATATATATATATAATATATATACATATATATACACACACATAAACTGGAATAGGAATAGTAGTTATTATTATTAAACAGATGGTGTCTTTTACCAAAATTGTAGACATAATTTATAAAAGGAACTAAAACCCTCCTAGAGGGCATATTTTGCCAATTCATATTTCAATAACTATCAATATCACAATAAATTTAGTTACTGTTAGGCAAATTAATCCCCATTTGTTATTGTGATCAATATGTAATGTGAGGAACACATAGATAGTAAGTATCTGAAAGGAGATTTGAACTCAGGTATATGAGTCTTCCTGACTCCAGGCCCAGAACTCTACCCACCCAATAGTCAGAACTGTAATACAATGGTCTAAGTAATAATTCATCTTTACAACTCAACATAGAACAGTCTGTCCATTGTCATTACATCTTTCATATTTAGTATATGATATATTTTTCTCAAGTAAACATGAAAACATTTTAACTAATTCATTTCATTGTTCTTCTCAAAGCAATGCTGCATATTCCTTTTAATATTCTGAAGCTGTTGCAATTTCAGGGTTTACCTTATTATAAAGAACATTCAATTCCAAGCTCAATATCTTCCACACTGAAAAAAGTTAATTATTTCATTCTATTGGTTTGGAAGATGATGCCTTTTCAACTTCAAATATCAATGAAAAATCCTTACCATTCATTCAGGCAAATAATATAGATAAGAATAGGTAACATTTATATAAAATTTATGATGTGTCAGTACTCTGCTTAGTGCTCTATAATTATTATCTTATCTGAGGCTCAAAAAACAACAACATGGAAGGCAAGTATTATTATTATCCCCATTTTACAGTTAAGGAAACAGGCAGATGGAAATTAATTTACTGACTTAGTTTTTCACAACTAGGAAGTATCTAAGGCTGGATCTGAACTGTGGTGTTCTTGACTCCAGGTTTAGGACCCTTCCCCCACCAAAATTTAGATAGCTAGCTATACAATATATATTTTCACATTTGTCATGTTGTGAAAAAAGAGGCATATTGCCTATAATAGAAAAAAAGTTCATGGAGGACTTAAAGTAAAGAAAAGTATGTTATGATTTGCATTTGGACTCCTTCTGTTGTTTCTATGGTGGTGGATATCCTTTTGTTGTCATGAATCAATTGGAGTTTCTCTGTATAACTGAAAATCTGGTACACTAAAAAAGAACTACATTTCACAGAAGCCCATAGACTTCTTGTCTTTACGTACATCCTGTAGACAATAGCAAGTGGACAGTCCTCTTGGGACTCTTTGGCTTGATGACAGAGAGCTTGGTGGTGGTAAGGTAGGCATCTGAACTAGTTGATCAGCCATGGGAACGTAGTCTTTATTTTGTATCCCTTTTATTCCTTTATTTCTAACGATCATTAATAAATCTCCTAAATATATTTTATTATTGACATTTAATTTTAATTTTTACATTGATGACAACCATGAAGAGATGAGAAAAAAACTCAATTTTTTAAAGATAGCCTAGATAAAAATTTTAAGCCACATTTCTCTTGCCAAGGCTTTTTGCCCATCCTACCTACCCTCACAAACTCTGAACTCTCTTTGGAGCCACTGGCTTTTACTTTCCTACTTTTTGCCCAGTCACTCTCCCTACTGGCCAGGTTATTTTTAGCTGGGGAACTCTTGGCGAAGAGGAGATAAGTCACTTCTCTAACAGATCTGCTTGAGCCCATGTTCCTCAGTTCCTCACTGCTGCCTCTGGTGTTGCTGATACTGCTGACAATCCAGCTTCCTGGGTTGTCCCAACCATCCACTCCTGACCTTCTTGATTCCAATCTCTCCTTTTCCTGATCCTGTTCCAGCCACAGCCCTAGGCCCTGACCCTGGTAGCTGCCCCTGTTGTTGATCCATTTGCTGCTGCTGATTGCTGCCATCAAGAAGCTGGAAGCCCTTGGAACCACTCCCTAAGCAACTGGTAAAAAAGACCTGGGTGTGCTTTCCCTAGGCAATAATTAGCCTCCATGTGTCAGAGGACTTGAAGTTTGCTTTAAGATTTAATTTGGTTGGTTTTAAGTTCATATATTAATCTAATAAATACTATTCTGTTACACTGAATAATTTTAATCTACTGTGTTTTAACTACTGTTACATTCTTTTACGGGGTGTATGGGGTGCTCAGGGAGGAGTAGTATCTCTGGTATGGAGGGCTTGTTGTGCCCTCCTAGGGCAGCTCTCCAGCCTCTGACCCCCACCTGACACCCAGCTCTCACTTGTGGCTCCTAGTAGCTGCTATCATGTGGCAGCGGCCACACCCCGGGCAATGGCTTCAACAGGCTGGCTAAACCTTGTGAGAGTAGCCATCAGATTGTTGTTAACCCCTGGTTAACTAAGGCTTTGCTCACCCAGCATGTGAAGACTGCTCCTGGCAAACAGACGGAAGAAACCAATAAGAAGGTTCATCAGCTGAGAGGGCGATGCAGCAAAGCACTGTGGAGTGCTTAGGGCATGTTGGAGCACAAAAGACAACACAGCCATCCAATGCAGCTGAGGAAGTCTCCAGGTGTAATGATTTTTCGTGCCACTGGACCCAGGCTTCCAACTTCGAGAGAGTAGGACTGTCTCTGTGCATTGACCTTTCCACTTAAATCTCCTTCACACACAAGTGTTTTTGTGCACACTCATCTACATCACAGATGAAAGCGCACAAAGAAGGTCGTCATTCTCAGTTACTGAGAGACTATTACTAATATTCTTTTACCTTTACCCTGTTACTGTACTGAACAAATATTGAATAAGCCAATAAAAACTAGCATTTTTCTCCCATTTTGGCTTTGTAAATTGTCACATAGATGATGGGACTTCATCAAAACTTGTTACAATTGTATAACAACCTTTGGAAAATTTAATGAGCTAAATATCTCAAATTGATTTTTAGTGGTCTTTAGACATCATTTTTAGATTTTTTTCCAACAACTCTGACTGATGATTTTGCCTACCTCTGAGTTATTTGTAAGAAGAGGTAAAGGGTCCCTTTCAGTAGCTGAACTGAGTTAGTGGTAGTCTCTCGGTGACTGAGAATGATTATTGTCTTTGTGCATTATCATCTATTGATGTACCCTCATGTGGCTTTGAAGTCCAAAGGGTGAGGCACAGAGTTTGTGGCACATGGGGCATGGGACGCCAGTTGTTATGGAAGGTGTGGTTGTAGCCTGGTGTCGGCGTTCATGCATAGCGGCAAGACGTCTACATCACTCATCTTCAAAGGTGGTGGCGGCATGGTTAATGTGGGTTTGCCACCTGCTTCTGACAGAGTCAGCAAGTTCTAGTTGCTTTGGTGTAATGCCAGCCCACTTCAAGTTGGACTTCAGCTGATCCTTGAATCTTTTCTCTGGTCGGCCTTGTTTCCTGAGTCCAGCTGACAGTTCACCATAGAATACCTGTCTTGGTATTCGCTGTGCATCCATGTGGATGACGTGTCCAGACCATTGTAGCTGGGTTTTGAGGACCATGACTTCGATGCTGGTGGAGTTGGCTCTGTCGAGGACTTCCTGGTTGGTGATATGGTCCTGCCATCGGATCCTCATAATTGACTGGAGAGAGCGTTGGTGGAATTGCTCCAGCTGTTTCATGTGCTTCCGGTACAGTGTCCATGTCTCGCAGCCGTATAGGAGAATGTTCTCCTTCTTTTGCTACCTTCACTTTGCATCACTTCATATAAGTTTTTTTTTTTACTTTTTTGTGATCATCTTCATTATCCTCTATTACAGCACAATAGGATTCTATTACAACACCAAATTGTTCAGAACTATTCTCCAAGTAATGAACATTCCTTCAATTTCTAGTTCTTTGCCACCACAAAAGAGTTGCTACAAATGTTTTTGTACATAAACATTCATTTCCCTATCTTTAATCACTTCAGGATACAGACCTAGTAGTGATATTGCTGTGACAATATTTCTATCTCTTTCAACACAAATTTTAAAAAAATGAATCTCTTATCTCATTTATTCAGGACTTCCCCTTGAAGTAATATAGATCCAACATCCAATAAGAGAGAGAATGATTGTGTAATAGTTAAAATTAAATTATCAGGCTGCTACTAGCTTTAGTAGCTTTATTACATCAAAGTGGTGATAGTGTAACAGTTAAAATTTTAGGGAAACTGAGGCAGGTAGAAATTAGTTTCTCTCTGCAAGGAGTATTATATTTTTAGAGGTTTATTGAAGATTAAAATATAAAGAAAATACAAGTAAGAGCAGCACGTGTCTCAGCCCAAAGAGCCTATTCACGACTACTCACATCTTGCCTGCAAGGTGGAGAGCCGCGTCTGCTCATAAATAAAAAAGCAGAAGTAGGAAAGAGGAGAGACCACCAAAAGCCTTTCCAATCAGTTTAAATACCCCATCTTGATCTCAGCCCAGGTGAGAATTCAACGATATTACAAATCATTCTGGGGAAGTGGAGCAAGGACTTATGGGGATTGAAGTCCTGGATTCAAATCTCCAGTTTTACATCACCTCCTTTTGATACTCTGGGAAGAAAGACTTCCTCAAAGGATCATAAAAACATAATCAATTTAAAGATTACAATAATTTGAGTATAAGAGTAAAAAACAAAACAAAACAGAACCAATAATTGCTGGATGCATTGACAAAAAGCCACTTAGGGGGCTTTGGCATGAAAGTATACATACAAATAAATGTTCAAACAACCACAACCAAAGTTCAATTTGGATTTCTCTTTTGTGCAGCTTTTCATCTGGAGGCATTTTCATGGTGTCTTCTCCAACAGTTCAGTTTCTGGATTCAGAGAGGTAGAATCTTTCTTTACCTAAAATTCTTCTAAAAAGGAATTTAAACTTTGCAATTTAGATAATGATATTTTTTTACATTCCCCCATTAAGAGGGTGATTGAAAAATACAGAATCACTTAGGGATGCATGGCTGAGATATGAGGTATATGAAACAATTGGCAAGAGAAATTAAAAAGATATCAGAAAAATCCAAAAGAAAAGAAAAATTTCTGGATGATAATATAGACTATCAAAGTCTTATGTGTAAAAATTCTAAGTAAAAGAAAAATAAATCTATAACAGGTCCTTTAATCAGGGCCCAATCAAAATGATCTAAGCAATGATGCATTTACCTGGTCAGTAGCCAGGACTACAGAAAGGTACCACACTATGAAAGACAGAAAAGGGACCAGATTATAGGAGCCAAGTTTGAGATACTTGGTAGAATGTGGAACAAGGAAGGCCTGCCTTTAACACATGTTAAACAGCCGCAACCTTGAACCCCAAACATGTTCAAGTCTTCTTTGTCTAAGCTCAAAGTTACATCAATTTCACCAGGATTGGTTCGTCTCTTTGACCTTGTGCTCAATTGGCACTATGCAGTTTAGCTTTGTGCTTCTTTGGCACTGTGTAATGGCTCTTTTGTGTATATCTTGTCCTGGAATTAGACAGAATCATTAAGCAAAGTCCCATAATTTTTTAAAAATAATTAGTGGCATCATTTTTATAGTCTCTAGCTTTTTGGGCATGCATGCATTGACAAATGTATTTTAAATTTATAGTACTGAAAAGTCAAAAAGTTAAAGAAAATCTTAATGCTGGTGACATGTGCTTCAAATATAAAAGAGGAGAGGGAAATATAGGAAAGAGGTAAGGAGCTGCTTAGTTAAATACCCTCATTGCCATTTGATAGAATGAAGCTCACCATTTACAGGGATTCCCTCAGGTTCCAATCTCCAGCCAGATGAATGCAAAGGAAAGTCAGAGCAGTCACTGGTTCTCAGCTTATAAGTTGCCCGCTTCACAGCTCAGGAACCAATCATAGTTTCTTAATTTGCCTGCTACCACTCAGGGAAGGGGGGAGTGCCTTTGGAAGCAATTTCCCATCTCATTGGTTTCAACTTCCTTTCTTTGAGGGCCTGTCTATCCCTGCACATCTCAGTGGTAAATGACCTCTAGGTTACTGATTGGTAACATCAAAGTGACATAATGGGTAGGAGAAGTTCCCTTTCCACAGTAGGAACAAATTAGTTCCTTTTAACATATGCTAATCAAATAAATAGAATTAAGTAAAAATGAAGTATACTTTAACTATATTTGACAATGTGTTCAACATTCTATCCTCATAGTTGGCCACTCTGTCATGCAAAGGGATTTAGATTTATCTATCAATTCTCCTGAACATTCATTGTTTTTTCTAATTACTCAGACAAAATCTTCCTTCTAGGCATCTTTTAATTCAAATTATGGTAGTACTGTATAATAGTTATATAGAATTGCTTATTTTACTATCCATATGATTAAACATTTTTCTTATTTTCTAAATTCTAATTAATCTAATTCTAAATTAATTCCATTTATTAATTTCTTGAAACACAGTTCAATTCTATTTCATTTTTATTCTGTAAACTTTTAAAAATTCTTCAGCTTATAAGCATTTTGTTTCCAGTTATCATCCACTACCAAATAGGTTACTGTGAATATGCTAGTATATATTAAGGCTTTGTTTTTCTCTTTGAATATGTTGGGATGTATGTGTTGTCATGTATTTACTGAGGCAAAAAATATAGGCAGGTTAATAACTGTTCTTTCCTAATACCAATATTTGGAATGATTGTATAAATGTACAAGTCCACCATCAATTTATTAATATCTATCTGCATCAGCATTTCAAATATTTTTTATTTGGGGTTGTTGTGATAATCTTCAAGTCTGAGATGAGTGCTCAGTTATTGTGTTTTAAAATTATTTTTATTTATTTCAGAAAATCTCACAAAATTTATTTCACAAAATGTTTCCTAGTTACATCTAAAAATATAAATATAAAATTTGTTTTTAAATTTTGAAATACAAATCCCCTAATTCTTTAATTTTATTAAATAGTCATTTTTTCTTTTGAAGGAATCATATTTAGTTTTACTGGTTAGATTATTATAAGTTCTAATTCTAGTTCTTTTGTCCTTTGGAATATCATATTCCTGGTCCTCTACTCCTTTAACATAAAAGTTTCCAAATCTTGTATGATACTGACTGTGACATGATGAAATTTGAATCATTTCTTTCTAGCTGTAGAAATATTTTTGTTTTTAACCAGGAGTTCTAGAATTTTGCTAAAACAGAAGTTTTAATTTTGGTAAATATTTCAGTAAGTGACAAGAAGATTTTTTTTCCAGTTTCTTTTTTATATTTGGTTCAAGTTTTCTTTGATAATTTCTTGAATGAATCTAGGTTCTTTCTTTGATAATAGATTTCATATATTTCAATAATTGCTAATTTATCTCTATTCAATCTATTTTACAAGTTAAATGTTTTCCCAATGAGATATTTCATATTTTCTTCTATTTTTCCATTCTTTTGGCTTCATTTTGTTGTTAACAGAAGGTTTTTCTGTAATTTTTTTCTGACCAATTGCTAAACCCACTGTCATCTGAAGATATAAGTGATTTTATTATGTTTTACCTATGTTGTTTTATTTTTTATATGATATTTGTAGCATTAAATTATATAAACAAATTTGAAAAGTTTCTCAAGGACCTCTACTCACTGCTTCATTTTACAGAAGGAACAGATTATCATAGAAGTTAGGTGACTTATTCAATGTCACAATTTGGTTTGCTTGTTTTACCTCTCCTTCTTTTGGGAAACCTCATATAATAATAATTATTTTTTTTACATTTTAAGCAATACTCTTAGTCTTACATGCATGCTTAAGATTATATAAAAGAAGTGTGCTTCAATATCTATGACTTTTCTGGATTTTTAAGATAAATGAGTGCCATAATTCATCAAAAGTTTTTTTTTAATGAATCTTTCATGGCATATGAATGCAACTTTGTCATGCATTCATTATTTTCTGTATATATCCCTATAACCTCTTTGAAAAAGTTTTTAATGCTTATATAAATATTTCTTAATGAAATTATTCTATAATTCTTTCTTTATTAATTTGATTCCTAAATGGTAAGCACTACTACAAAGTATTTTATTATTAGCAATATGACAGGAAAAATGCTTTGCCTTCTAAATGAATCATATATAAATGCATTCATGGATACTTGACACTAAGTAAGTTTCAGAAATTCCTTCACATCTACTAGCACAAACACAATGCAGTTGCCAAAAAATAAAAAGAAAGGAAAAAAAAGAAGAGAAGAAAAAAAACATCTTGACTTCTACAAATATTGAAATTTTGACTTAGTGGCCCCCCAAATTATATTTTAATTCAAATCCCAAATTGGGTTCCTGTTCCAATAAAAGAATGTCTTTTCAGTAACCAAAAACAAAGATAAGATAAGACCAAAAGGGTTTGAGGACTTTGCACTAGACATACTAAACTTCCATAAGAAAGAAGTAAATATATGGAGTTAACTTTCAAAAAACTAAAACTAAAGCATATTCCTTGATGTCTTGATAAAGAAAGGCAGGAGCTGAAAGGGTAACTTAGAAAGTTGTTACTGTCTGCCACATACATGAGGGTTTGATAAACCTTGCCAAGGATTTATTTTTCCCAAACTCTATTTTGACTTTTTTCATTTCCTGTGGTGTGTGGTGACGTTGGTGATTCACACAGTACAAATGTTTTCTTTAAATATATTTTTCATCAGTTAAGTAAAGAAGGAGGAGCAGTGTGCCAGAGAGACTTTAGAGTAGACTGAAGAGTCAAAATATAATTAATCTTAAAAAATGAATAACCATTTGTTTTATATCCCCTATATTGTATACTCACATAATTACTCCCCAATATGAGTATATACATAGAATCATATAAATATATACCAATATTCTTATGTACATGCATATATGGACATATGTCACAAATCAATTCCAAACATGTTTATTAAGGGCTGACTGCATGCTAATCATTTTGTCTAGTTGCTATTGCTCATATATATATATATATGTATGTATATACATATATATATTTAGAACTTTCTTCTCCTAAGAGATTTAAATCCTCTGGAGTCAGTGATCTGTACATATGCAAAAACAAAACAAAACAAAACAAAAACTTGTATGTTAGAATTTAGGAGCTGATGGGGTCAAGATGGAATTTGGAATAAAATATTCAAATAATAGTTGAGAAATAGTTGAAAGAAGCCTCTTTTTTGTGAGGGAGTACTAACTTCAGGAAATGCTACATGGAAGAGTTAGCTCTAAGGCTTAACTTTAAAGGAAAATGAGAATTTTTAAAGAGGAGATAGAAAGGAGAAATAAAATAAAAATAAAATAAAAATGCTCTGGGTAAATGATTGGTGGCTTTAGCTGATGGCATATTTAGTTCACAGAAGAGTGAATAATCCAGATTTTATGGGACATTGATTTATGGATGGAGGTAAAAAAATAAAAATTTAAATTTTATTGGGGAAATATTGATGAGAGTGCCAAATGCTAGAACAAAATTTATAATTTATCAGAAATACAATAGAATAATAATGAGTGGGTGGGGGGTTGAGAACAGAAATGAACTGGTCAGATTTGTGCCTAAGGAAAATTATTTAGCTGTATTAAGAGTAGATTAGGAGGAGTAGCATAATGGCTCAATATATTGAGAACCCAGACCTAGAGATAGTAAGTCATAGGTTCAAATCTGCCTTCAGAAACTTTCTAGCTGTGTGAACTTGGGCAAGTCACTTAATCCCTTTTGCCTAGCCCTTACAAAGCCCTTCTGATTTGGAACCAATCCACAATATAGATTCTATGATGGAAGGCAATGTTTGTTTGTTTGTTTGTTTTAAGTGTAGATTAGGGAAAGGATCTACCAAAGACAACAATAATAAGTAGGATGATGTTACAACCATAAAAAAAATTGAAATCTCAGCTAAGATGGCCATAAGTGGTGAGAAGAAAATGGATATAAGAGAATATTTTTATTTAGAATCTGTAGGATTTTTTACTTGGCTAGATTAGACTTAAACTGAATAGGTACTTTCAAATATCATTCAGTGTTTTGAAACAAGAAAACTGAGGGGATTGCAATGTCCTTCACAGAAACAGAGCATTTTGAACAGAGAAGTATTATTTAGGAATGATGAATTCATTTGGGACATTTTGATTTTTTTTCAACCTCGACATATAGATGGAGCTATACAGAAGAATTTTTATGCATATATGGGGCTAAATGAGTGCGGAAAGAGATTAAAAATAATGAGAGATCCATTTTGATATAAATGAACACATGGAAGTTGATGACAAAGAATCTAAAGAAGAAAAAGACACAGAATTATTACAAATACATATATCCCTGCTTAAATAATGTCAGATCCATGATGGTTCATCAAAGGAAATTAAGAAGTACCTGTCAAATGGATAGAAAGAGGATTAGAGGAAGAGTAACAAAGATATAATGGTTAACAAAGTCGACCTTCAGAAAGGTGAAGACAATGATAAATGAGAAAAAGACCTTTGAATTTAACAGTTAAGAAGTCACTGAGAACTTTTGAGAGAAGAGTTTCAGTAAAATAGGGGGATCTGAAACAAAATTGAAAGGGCCTGAGGAATGAGTAGTTAATGAGAGAGTAAGTATATAAAGCAAGTGTAGATTATTTATTCTAGATTCTTGGGATCATCAAATCAAAGATTAAGAGTTGGAAGAAAACAAATCATTTGGCCAAATTATTCGATTTTAGAGATAAGGAAACTGAGAATTAGAAAGGTTAGGAATTAAACCCAAGGACACCTACACATAGATCTTTATTATCCAAAGTACCAGCCCCTGTCTCTTGACAAAATTCTTGATGATTAAAAATCTTGAATTCAGAAATATTTTAAAAGGTTTGCATTTTGTTAGTCAATGCACCTTCTACATATCTATATAAAATATAAAAATAATTCATATAAATGAGGGGAGCTGGGTGGTTCAATGGATAGAGTCTGTCCTGAAGATGTGAGGAGTCAGTTTCAAATCAGGCATGAGACACTTCTTTAGCTGTGTGACCCTGGGCAAGTCATTTAACCCCAACTGCCTAGCCCTTATTGCTCTTCTGCCTTGGAACTGATACTTATTAATGATTTTAAGATGAGAAGATAAGAGTTTTACATATATATATATATATATATATGTGTATATGTGTGTGTGTGTGTGTGTGTGTAGGGAGTGAGATGAGAAAAAATAGATTTACTGTAAGTTGATATATATTCAGTCCACATATTTTTAAAAAATTCTTACTATACTCTTATTCTCTATTTTATTAAAGTTAATTATGTACCCAACAAAAATATGCTTGTGAATATCAATTCATAAATCCTTTACAATAGCTCTACAAGATCCAAAAGGGTACTACAAAAATGATGGTGAGCAATGATCTTACCCAAATCAGCATTTCAAGTCTATTCCTCTACTACCGATGACTACAAAATGTACTACCTGAGTGACTCTGGGAAAGTTATATCCTCATTCTTTATCTATTTCATCAATTGTAAGACAGACTTCTGTAAAATGGAGAGGTGACTAGAAGTCCTTGAGAGCCTTTTCAAATTTATTTATATAATTTAATGCTACACATATCACATAAAAATGAAAACAACATAGGTAAAACATAACAAAATCATTTATATCTTCAGATGACATAGTGGATTTAGAAATTGGTCAGAAAAAATTACAGAAAAACCTATTAGCCTTATGCATGCAATGCATAAATATAACCTATAACATTATAACAGGAGCAGATCATGTTTAGCAACTCCATCATTTATAATGACTTCTGAGTCATATTTCAAAGGTAGAGCAGAATACTTTCATTTAAGCCACAGTGGAAACCCTGAAGGGCAAATATATAGCAATTCTATGACCTTTATCCACTTCTACACCATACTTTAAGGGAAAGGTAGAACACTTTTGGTCAAGAAATGGTAGAATCCCTTTGGGATACTTCTTCTTGTGCAAAGTGATGGATCCTGAACAAAGGTATTATTGCTGGTCCCAGGGGAACAGGGTTCCTGAGAAGCAATATTGATTGCAATTCCAAGGAATTATTGGCTTTTCCTTGATAAGGTCTGGCCGGCAGAACAGGACAACAGTGACCATAACCGCCCCCCCCCCCCCCGTGTCAGTTACAAGGCACCAAAACTTCCAATCCTCCAGTAACTCTGAAAACAGGAGTATAAAAAAGTCTAAATCTTGAGAACTTGTCCCTGCAGTCCATGCCAGAAACAGAGTCCAATACTAACAAAGTTACAAATCAGAAAATCACTTATGTTACCTCAGTCTCTACATCGAATATCCTATAATCTATTCTTGATTGTATTTACTACTGTCTACTGACTGATCATGACATTAACTATATAGTAATTCCAGAGAAGTTACATCATAATACCTTATTTATTTGTGTCTAAATTGAAGAAATAGAATTTATGATTTCTACCTTACGAACTTACTAATAGAAAAGTGCCTTATAAATTCTAAAGTACTATATAGTGATTCTTTATTATTCTTTACTATTTAATTTGAATTTGTCTGTGTGTATTATTTTGTTTTAGGATGTCTCTTTTGTGACTTCTCATATGGATAATTCTACCTGGAATGTTCTTATGTATCTCTCTCAACCAAAATCCAACTCTTGTTCTAAAGATTTATTGCCATCAGCACATTCCCTGAGTATTAGAATTAGAATTTTTTCTCTTTCTCCTTTAATTCCCAGAATTATCTCTTTCACAGCACTCATAAAATCCACATTATATTCTTTAAGTTGACCATGCTTTGAAACCAAAAGTCATCATACAAATTGACAAAAGATACCAGTTTTAGGAAAATTCACTAAAACATTCCATTCTTTATTTGAAATTAGAACTTCTAGACAATCTCAGAAGGATAACTTGCCACTTGTCAACTTTGTACCCTCTAATACTAGATTGCTGACTATGTTAAAACACAGATAATGCTTTATCCATCTTTAGGTCCCTGTAGTAATTGGTATTATGTCACATGCAGAGAAAATTAAATTGAAAAAAGAAAAATTGATGATTTGATTTACCTTTCATCAGATTTATAGTGTAGTTAACTGGGAGTAGAGGATGCTACTCAGCTGAATTCTCCCAACATTTGCCTCTGAATAATTTTAAAATAAGTTCTAAAATAAAATTTCATTTCACTATTTTTTTCTGTATTTGATTCCAGTAACAAATTTACACATAGGTTTTCCAAGGTTATATGATTCATATTGTTTCCTCCCCTCTTCCTTCCTCAATCACAGAGTTGACAAACAATTCCACTGGGTCATACATGCATTATCACTTGATCATTCCACAAAATTTCAGCTACTCTGTTGCTCCTGGTTCTGCTTATTTCATTCTAAATCAGTTCACATAGGTCTTTCCAGTTCTTCCTGGAACCATCCTATTCATCATTCTTATAGCAAAATAGTATTCCAATATCATCATATATCATATTTTGTTTGGCCATTGCCCAATTGAACAACATCACTTTAGTTTCAAATTCTTTGCCACCACAAAAATATTAGTTTTAAATATTTTTGTACAAACAGAATCTTTCCCATTTTTATCTCTTTTGGGTACAGACCTAGTACTGGTATTACTAGATCATTATTTTAAAGCCCTTTGGAAATAATTCCAAATTGCCCTCTAGAATGTTTGGATCAATTCACAACTCCACCAGTAATGTTTTAGTGTCCCAATTTTGTCACATTCTCTCCAACATTTATAATTTTATTTTACTTTCATATTGGCCAATCCAATAGGTGTAGATGGTATCTCAGAGTTGTTTTAATTTGCATTTTTCTAATCAAGAGGTAATTTGCACTTTTTCATATGATTATTGATGGCTTTGATTTTTTCATCTGAAAACTACCTTTGACCATTTATCAATTAAGGAATGACTTGGATTCTTATAAATTTGACATAGTTCTTTATATATCTGAGAAATGAGGCCTTTATTAGAGAAATGTGTTATAATTTTATCCCAGTTTATTTCTTCCCTTCTAATCTTGTTTGCATTGGTTTTGTTTGTACAAAACCTTTTTAATTTGAAATAATCAAAATTATGCATCTTACATCTTATAATATTCTCTCTCTCTTGTTTGGTCATATATTCTTCTCTTCTCCATAGATATGACAAATAAACTATTTTACATTCAATATTGTTGTTATTGTTGTTTTAATTAAATTAATGTCTGGGTTATTTTCAGATCATAAAGTTTAATAACATACTGATATTACTGTCCTTTCCAGTGATTTCTTTATATATATATTTTTAAAAATACTCATAAGTACATATAACTATTATGAGAGACAGGCAAGACCTTTATCTCAAAATGGCATTTAAAACAACTTTTTTTAGGGCTGCATGGTATATAGATTGAGGGGCAGATGTAGAATGATTTTGACCTGGAATAAAATCCTGATTGACATATACTAAATGTATACGTGAGTTAACCCTCTCACCATTTGAAGGAATCTCATTAAAATTAAAGGTTACAGAGGAGGTCTGATTCCCTATCATGGGGATCCTTTCTGTGAAAAAGTCACAGGTTCTGATTCCCCTCCCCTTTAAAAAAAACTACTCTTTATTGAAGAATTATAGCATATCATAGGTCTGAATGCATGGATAAAAAAGATGACCAAATCAAAACTAATATATTCTAGTGCTCTAAAACTAATAAATAATGTCACCCAATGAATTTTTCTGAAATAATAAATACCTGAGCATTTTTAAAAAATTAACCGAAATATCCTACACCTTTGTCACTCACTATATATTTATATCAAAATGAAAAGCCTATTTTATTATTCCTCTATTCATTTCTTAACATGTTAGTTGTCCTTAGCATTTTATTCCTACAAATCAGAGCTCCTTCACCCATAGAATCCTCATTATGCATTTCAGTATAAAAGATGTCATTAGAAAAATATGCAATTAGCATAGGAAAACAACAATAACAACTAGAAACAGGCCATTTGCTGAGAGTAAGAGATGACATAGATTAACTGAACAAGTCATACAACACCAAAGGAAAATGAACTCTTAAAATAAGGAATGGACTTCCCTGTATTGAATTACCAGAAAAGCACAGATGAGGGTGGCATGGGATTGGCAAGCATGGAAGAATCACAATATTCTTCATTGGAATGAAAATCCATATTGATGAAACCATACTTCATTGGTTAATAAATTTTGAAAAGGAAGGGACCTGAGAGGTTATCTGGTTTAAACCTACTTTTCAAATAAGAAAACCTGAAACCCATAAATACTAAATGATTTGCCCAAAGTCATAGAGATAAGAAATGGGAGTTTGGGGATTTGAACCCAGAAGGAATTTGTCCAAATCCAGTATATTTTTCTCACATGCCCTCATACTACACAACATATTGGACAATTGTAGTTGAAGAATATTCCGTATTCCCAAGATTTAAACAAACTATGGCAGAGAAAGTCAGTTTAAAGCCCTGAACTAAAGCAGTCTATCTAAATGTAGCCCTCTTACCTAGAGAGAGAGCTACTGCAGGAACCATATACATTTCTTGTTTCTTGTTTCTTCAGAGTTCTTGATGTAAGAGGGAAAAATTATGAACCTGGCTGTAAATTAATAATTTTGTTAAATCAAAAGTAATGGAGGAAAAGATCAAAAATAGGAGTGAGATATACGGGTTATTTTCCTTATTGCTCCCTTTTTCTTGCTCTTCTGTGACCGCCATTAGGACCTCCTAGGGCAAGTCCAGCCAGCAACAAACAAAATAGAACAGAGCAAAATCTGCTCCTGCCTTAGTTTATCAAACTTTTTCTATGCCCACTAACACTCACATATCACATCTCAGGAGCCAACTGTAGCTTTCTATTTTACTTGCACTGCTGGGGCTGGGGGGCAGTAGAGGGGGCAGTGCAGGGGACATATGCTCTGCCCCCTGTTTTGTGATCTCTTGATTCTTTTGCTGCCTTTTTTTGGCTGCCATTCTCTTTTTGACCCAATTCACAATAATTTTCTTCACACAATTCTTACCTCATGGCTCACACCAGGTATTCAACTCCAAAAAAGGGGGAAGGGTAAATTTCCTTCACACATTGACAAATAATTTTGTTAGTGGCTTAACCGATGATGAAAATTATTAGACTGGTCAAATTGTACTGATTTGTAAGTAGTACAGACAGAAAACAAGGAAACACAGGATTGATTTTTACTGAGTAAATCTAAACAGGAAAAGAAAGAAACCAACCTAGCTTAATTTTCAGAATAAAAATCTTTGCAACATAGACTTTCTTCAGAGGAGTTGTTTGAACATTATGGGCCAATATATCTAGGTAAAATGAAATGTATGAGGAGTGCTTTACTGCCTTATATTGTAATCCCTCCACAAAAATAAAAAATCTACCCTGGAAGAAATGGCAAAATATAATAACAAATGTGATCCTTCAAAATGTTCCTTAAAAAAATTATATTCCCTTTTCTCATTTTTATGTATACTGCATTATAAACCGGCATATATATTATGGGAAATGTAGACTCCTAAGTTATGAGTAAATACAGTGAGTTCTACAAATTCCATTTTACTGTAGTAATAACTGCCTGCATGATTTATAGAGTGTACATGAAGCTGGGTAAACCCCAAAGAAATCACTTAAAATCCTTTATTCCTACCCCTATCTTTAAAATACTGTAGGTATCTATTAATATTCTTATCTTAATTTGATTTTTTCTTCAGGAAATTGAATGAAAATACATCTAGACTTAGGAGACTTTTTTCTTTCTGGCTTGAACTACCATCCTAGCCACCACACACACAAACGCAACTCCCAGTGCCATCTGTAGAAAGGCAGCTCAGGGGTACCGCGAAAGTTTTAATTTCCCAGCGCCACTATCATGCTGCAGCTGGAGAAGCAGCCCGCGTCTTCTTAGCAAAGATGCACAGGCTGCTTTGTTCCAAAGTCAGGCATGGCACACTATTTGCAGGAGATGAACTATAAAATCTGAACGCAAAGGAGAGTTGTTTTAATGGAGCTCTGCTTTAAGATCTTGCCCAAAGCCAAGATTAAGTATCAGAAAATTCATTATGGTCTAAAAGATCTTATTCCTCAGTAGTGCTATCAGCTACACTATTTCAGACATTTAACTCTTGCTAAGGATACCAAAACAAAAAGATGCAGAAATTTCTTTTAGAGATCAAGATTTAAAAGGGGTTATTTGTTACTTATTCTATTTTCATCTTTATTCCATTGTTAGTTGTCATATAGAAAAGTCAAGAAAAAACTTGGCTCCAAGCTGCAGTAAATTGATCCTTGAAAAAAATATTGTAACTATCATTAGTTGTTCTATCTCAATACTATGAAAAGACAGCCTTAGCTCACTGTCTGTGGAGGCAGAAAGCCCACCATGATTACATATTGCACGTGTTTTCAGACTTTTTCAGTGTACTGATCATTTGTGGCTTTTTTCTTCATTAAGAATATTCTTTGTTATAGAGGATGGCTATCTGGGAGAGGAAGGAGAGGAATACTTGGGATAACTATAATGGTGTAAGAAATAGAAGACCTCGGTGCTCATTTTACTTAACTTTTTAAAAATAAAAAAAATATATTACTGATATGCCCAAATAGAAAGCCATATTAAGGCCAACATTTGCAGAAGAAAATTAGACTTCAAATAAAGAAGAGTTTCACTTGAGGCCTGTCCCCAATCCTTCTTAGCCATGTGATGATGGTCCAGTCTTTTTACCCTTTTCATGTCTGGTTTCCTCAAATTAAAATGGAGATAGTAATACAAAAATCTACCTTGGGCATCTGGGTAATAAGAAGTCCATGAATGGGAAAATACATTCTCTATATCTCGTAAGTAATTTTGATTAATATTTTTAAAAGTAATTGAAACTGTTTCTATATTTTTTCTTAAAAAATACAATTTTGAGGATTAAGATTCTGTAAGAATTATTTACTGGAGAGAGGATTGTGGGAAAATGGTAGAGTAGGGCATACAATGTCTTCCTTCTCCCAAAAACCCTTTGAAAACAATTAAAAAAAACTTCCCAGAACCAATTCGAAAAGCAACCAAAACAAATAATCAGGAGTGAAGGTGAGCAGCTGACAATGAAGTTCCTTGGCCTTAGTCTCAGGAGATAGGCCAGACACCCCAAAGGAAACAACAAACCACAGGCCCAAAGGGAAAGACAGAATCAACAAGCCACAAGTCCAGGGGGAAAGACAAGCTGTCTTATGCTATCTGCTGAGCCCAGGAGCTTGCATCCTGGTGGAGGAAACCAGAGGAATCATCAGGCTGAGGGCTCTGGGAAGAGGTCTGCCAGCCCCAGATTTGGTTTCAGATATCCCTGTTTATCCACAGCTTTGTGTTGACTGGGCACCATGGAATAAACACCATAGAGCTGACAAGCCCCAAGCCCTGAGGGAAGAAGCCATGGCCTGCCCTGTCTGGTGGAACTGGAACTTACACTCTAGAGACAAATAAAGGTGGAATCAGTAGGTAGCAAACCCTGGAAGTGACTGTGTGAACTGCAGCCTCAGCAGCTAACCAGAGAAGGACTTGATGCCCAAGTCTATGGACCAAACACCTGCTCTTTCCCAGGCTCTGGCATAAGGAAAGGAAAATTAAAGAAGGAAAGAGCACACTGGTGAGTAAGTTTGCTGAGGGTCAGGGGTCTCATTGGATGTGGTCACCCCCAGGAGACCAGAGGGGCAAGGTGAGCTGCCTGCTTGTAGAAGCACTGTCAGGGTGTTCTGGTTGGAGCACCTAAGGTCAATCAGACATTGGGGCTCGAGCTAGGAGACCAGGAATTACAACTGGCCCCAGATTATAGCAATTAGAAGAATTTAACAGAGCCCAGTAAACACAAAATAACCTGAAACCTGAAGCACTACCCCATATACCTTAGGAAACTCCTGGACTCTAGCACAAAGCCAATAATGAAGCCCATTGGCCTAGCAGCTAAAATTTTAATTTTAATTTTAAAAAATGAGTTAGCAAAGGGGAAAGAACCCAACTATTGGTAGCTTTTATGGAAATAAAGACGACCCAAGTTTAAACTCAGAGAACAATGAAAGAAAAAAATACCTACTTCTAAAATAGCAAAGTAAAGGTGACGTCTAAGTGGCTCAGTGGATTAAGAGCCAAACCCAGAGATGGGAGGACTTGGGTTCAAATTTGACCTCAAATACATCCCAGCTGTGTGACCCTGGGCAAGTCACTTAATCCTATCCCTTACCACTCTTCTAACTCAGAACCAATATACAATATTGACTCTAATGCTGAAGGTAGAGGTTTTAAAATAAAAGATAAAATAGCAAAGAAAAACAATAAATTGCTATAAGCTCCAAAAGCTTTGAGAAGAATTTAAAAGACCTCATAAAACAAATAAAAAATAAGAACAATTTAAGAAAAACAAAAATTTAAAAAATAAGCTAAATGAAAACCATATCCAAAAACTCACAGAAGAAAATAATTTATTAACATAATAATTTGATAAGGAGAAGCTACCAACTTCCTAAAACAAGAATAAATAACAAAGAAAAATTTATAAAGGAAACAACTGAAGGAAACATGAAATATCTAAGCCAAAAAAAAATACCCTGACCTTGAAAAATAGATCAAGGAGAGAAAATTATGAGAGTTGTTTTACTACCAGAAAGTTGTAATCCAAAGAAGATTTTATAAAAAATATCAAGGAAAGCTAACCAGAAATTCCAGAACCAGAGGATAAAATAGAAATTGAAAAAAAAAACTCACTAATTACCATTACAGAGATTCCAAGATGAAAAAAAATGCACAGGAACATCATTGCTATGGTCAATATCTCCCAGTTTAAGGAGAAAATACTACAAGTAATGGGGAAAAATGCATTGGAACTAAACTCAGAATAACAAGACTTAGCAGGTTCAATATTAAAAGAAGGACAGGCATAAATGCAGTATTTTGAAGAGCAAAGGAACTTAGTGTATAACCAAGAAGGACATACCAAGTAAGACTGAGCTATTATTATACCAGGGGAAAGTGGATATATAAGGACCTTAAATTTAAGGAAGGGAGCTCTTTCTTGGGGAAAAACCAAGAACCAAGTAGAAAATGATTATCTCATGAAAACAGGAATGAGTGTAAGAACAATTACAGAGAAAAGGAAGAAGGAATGGAGTGCTGGTAGTACAAGAACTCTACTTTCATCAGATCTGAGTTAAGAGAATAACATATACAACTAGAAGGGTAAAATTCTTCTTAACATATAGAGAAATAGGAGGGAAAGAAGATTATGATAATGAAGGGAATGAGTCCCCTTAAAGAACAAAGAGTAGAAATGATAGATTAAGCAAAAAGGAGAAAAGAAAATGGAGGGAAACCTAGACAGGAGTACATATAAGGAAAACAGAAGGGGAAAGTGAGGGAATAAGGGAAGTAATCTTAGAACAAGATAAAGAAGGAGTTTTTAGAATAAAATTAATATCAAGAAACAGAAGGATTGATTTAGGGGGATAAGGAAGGGACTTTTTGGAAAGGTGAATAAAATAACTAAAAATGTGGGACAAGGAGAAAGGGGAGAACCTTTAGAAGGTAGGAGGGCTAAAGGAGAGGATAAGGGAAGATTTCCAATAAGGGGTATGAATTGAAGAGGTAATTGACTGAGGAAATTGGATGTCTGAGGAAGGATACAGCAAAAGGAAAGGAAGAGAACCCCAAATAGTGAGGGAAAACAGAATGGAGGAAAATACAAAACTATTCATTATGACTTCGAATGCATGAAGGGTTAAATTTTTGGTAGGAGTTTGAAAAAAGGTCAGGAGATCAGTTTATTAAACACAGAACCCTTGGCATATTGTGAGGAAAGTTCAGATAGGAAAATAGAAAGGAGGAAAGTAAGAGAACTTTTATGCCTATACCCAAAATCCTAAACCTAACTAAAATTTTCTAAAAAACCCTAAATCTATCTGCATTCATAGTCAGTGTCTTCTGCCAGGACAGGCCCATCCCTACCCAACTACTCTGACTACCTAAGAATATACCCACAATCTTGCTATCTACCTAAGCTAATCAATAAGCATTAATCACCTTCCACCACCTTAAATCCATTTCTCTTTACCCACTGTTAGTTATTGTTCCAACTGCCATTTTGTCTTAGAGACACAGAAGGACACTCCTTCTCTCCAGAGAAGCCAGAGACAAAAACCCCGTTCCAACTGTCTTCAACTATATAATTGAAAATGCTACCCTAAAAAAGAACTATATTTCCTGGGAGCCCACTAACTTCCTGTCATTATGTACTTCCTGTAGACAGGGAATAAATTGAGTGGACAAACCTGCTCTCTCTCTCTGGCTTCATGGCAAGCATGGTGGTGGTAAGTGTGGGGGTCTTGATCAGGCTACTTAGACTGGGCATGTGGTTGGTTTTCATTTTGTTACCTTTTTAACCCTTTACTTCTAATCATCATTAATAAATCTCCAAAAACATAATATTCTACATTATTGTAGATTAATTTTAATTTTTACATTGATGGCATCCAGAAGTTGGTGAAAAAACTCTCAATTTTTTAAGATAGATTAAGATTTTTTAAGTCACATTTCTACTGCCAAGGCATTTTGCTCCCCCTTCCCCTTGGGAACTCCAAGAGAACTCCAACCTCTCTACTGGAGCTGCTGCCCTCCTCCTGCCTGTTTGTTTGTTTTTCTTTCTCTACTTTTTGCCCTGTAGCCCTCCCTACTGGTCCAGCTGTTTCTAGTTTGAGGTTCTTGGTGGAGAAGGGATAATCATCCCCTGCCCCAAGCCCCCAGCCCCTGACCCCTACCTCTGTTGTTGATCCTGCTGGGCTGCTAATTGCTGCTGCCAAGGAACTAGGAGTCCTTGGAGCCTTCTCTGGACAGCTGGTAAAAACAGGGGTGTGTTTTCCTTAGACAACAATTAGCCCCCTAACTCCTTATCCACATGGCAGGGGAAACAAAATGCTCCCTAGCATTTTACCTCAGGGAAGGAAGGTTCCTCTTGTAAACTGGAAATAAAATTGCAAGAATGGGACAGTCTTTGGAAGAGCAGTGCATCACCTATATCAATCAGGATGTTTTATTTTTTCTTTCTACAATTGCTGGGTACACTGATCCTTTCCATTATCTTGCCTGAGATTCAAAGGAGAAATTCATCTCCCTACAACGATTTGCCATTTGGACCTGCCCAAGATTCATCCAATTTGGAATTCCTTCACACTATGCTCAACAAGGAATTCTCCCTTGCTATGGGAGGTCCCAGATCTCTGACAAAAGGAATATGAACAGATAGAGAAGGAAATTTAAAGAGACTGGAGGTGAAAATGTTAAACCTCTTCAGACTCCATTATTTTATGAAAGTCTCTGTATTTTATTGTATTTTGCTGATTGTTTTGTTTACAATTTAATTTGGCTGGTTTTAAGATAATATATTATTCTGATCAATATTGTTCTGTTACAGTGAATCATTTTAATCTACTGTGTTTTAACTACTGTTATATTCTGTTGCCTTTCCCCTGTAACTATATTGAATGAAATATCATCATATAAGCCATAATACAGCTTTTCTTCCATTTTACATTTGCTAATTGTCACATAGATGATGGATGGACTCCATCAACCTGGTTAACAAAGTTTAGAGAATTTAATGAGCTAAATATCTCAAGTTGATTTTAAGGATTCTTCAGACATGGTTTTTAGATTTTTTTCTCAACAACTCTGATCATTTTCCTGCCTCTGATTTATTTGTAACAAGAGGTAAAGGGTTAATTTTAGTAGCTGAAGTGGAGTGCAATTGTATCTCCACCTCCACATTTGTAAAAATGTGAATGCATGGGACATAACATCTCATACCAGAGGAGCTGGGAAGTTGTTCCAAGGGTGTGGTACCCCTGAATGGCTCCCAAGAGAGAGCATTTCTCATTTGTAACTCTTCAACTTACTCTACTCTTCCACCACAATATTCTAGATTCTAGGTGATGTTTTTTAGACCCAATATCAACAGTACTGAAGTTGTTTTGTTTTTTTTCCTAGACTCCTCTACCACATTTTTATAATGATGGCAGTAATAGAATTAAAAAAAAATCTCAGACATGGCTGAAAGTTTGCTACACTTGAAAAAATCTTGTTGAAGTATCTATTAACTTCTAAGGTTTTTTTTGTTGTTGTTGTTGTTTATGTGTCATACAGCAGATTCATGTGAAACCTAATAATAATGGATTTGTTTGCTATTGTCATTAAATAGGTTATTATAACTTTGGGGATTTTGATACTTCTTGAATCTGCATTCCATGCTGTACTACTGTTCTTTATAAAAAACTATTACTTTGTAAAAAATCATTTTTACTTACCCAGTGGTTCATGGCCAATTTTGAAAAGGAAATGGATCTCATTTTTGGTGAGAAATCTTTGTATTCTACCTTTCCTTAGATGACACAGTGTGTCAATGATTGTAAGTTATATATTTTTAAACTTTTTTTATTTTTGTTTTTCCTTCCATGTGGAATATAAGATTTGAGTTTCATTTTTTCTTTCTTTTTTGTATTTAAAGCTCATGTCACCAGTATTGAGAATATTTTCTTTTCCTTTTTTGATTTTGTAGTAATATAAGTACATTTGCCAAATTTCAATACCTACCCCCAATGCTTTAGACTATAAAAATTATGCTGTTGATTGTTTTAAAAAATTATGGGACTTTGCTTAATTATTCTGTCTGATTCCAGGTAAAGGAAATGCAAAAAGAGCCATTGCACAGTGCCAAAAAAGCACAAAGGTATTTGCATAGGGCCAATCGAGCACAAAGTCAAAGATACCAAACGAATCCTACATGGATTGATGATATCCTGGGCATATAGGGCAAGGACTTGATTATGTGTGAGACTCGAGGTTGTGCCTGTTTAACATGTGTTAAATGCAGAACTTCTTTGTAACACCCACTCTATATCAAGTACATAGCATTGATTATTCTGGCTCTGTCCTAGCTCCCATTTGCTGCCATAAATATAATCCCTATTCTTTCTTTCATAGTGTGGCAAACATTCTGTAGTCCTGGCTAACAATTGGGTAGGTGCATGATTGCTTAAATCACTTTAATTTGTCCCTTATTCAAGGACCTGTCATAGGTTTATTTTTCCTTTATTTAAAAATTTTACACATGAGAATTTGGTAGTCTCTATTTCATCCACAAATTATTTTTTTCTTTTATTTGGATTGTTTTATGTTTTTTTTTATTTCTCTTGCTAAATAATTCATATACCTCATAACTCATCCATGCATCCTTATCAAATGATCCCTGTGTTTTTCAATATCCTCTTCGGGGGGAATGTATTATTATTATTATTGTTGTTATTATTATTATAAATTGCAATGTTTAATTGGAACTGGAATAACCTCCAGGAATTGATGCAGAGTGAGAGGAGCAGAACCAGAAAAACATTGTACCCAGAGACTGATACACTGTGGTAAATTCAAATGTAATGGACGTCTCTACTAGTGGCAATGAAATGATCCAGAACTAATTGGAGTGACATATGAGGAAGAGTGCTATCCACATCCAGAGGAAGAACTGTGGGAAAAGAAATACAGAAGAAAAACAACCACTTGATCACATGCTTTGGTGGGGCGATGATTGGGAAAGTGGACTCTGAAGGATCACCCTAGTGCAAATACTAATAATAAGGCAATTGATTTTGACTGATGGCACATGTTAAACCCAGCGGAATTGTATGTCATATATGGGAGTGGGGCGGGCAGAGGGGAGGGAAGTAACATGAGTCTTGTAACCATGGAAAATTATTCTAAATCATCTAGTTAAATAAAATTATAAAAAAATTAAAAATAAATAAATTGCAAAGTAAATTCTTTTGAGAGTAATTTTAGGATAAAAAACATGATACCTCTCTGAATCTACAAAGTGAACTGTTTGGAGAAGGCACCACAAAGATGCCTCCTGTGACAAGGAAATCACTTTAAAAGACTGATATATATTAATTTAAGGTCGCCAAGGAATTCAGCTATGTAATTCCTAAATGAAAACTCAAGTCAGCAGTCAATCTTTTATGGGGTTTAATTACAAAAGGAGGAAGAAAGGAATTAGAGATAGAGAGAGAGAAAAGGGAGAGAAGGGAATAGGGCTTAAATACCCCCTCTGTTTAGGCTGGGCCAAAAGGCCCAAGCCCTTAGATAGCTGGGGCAAAGAAAAGAGATCAGTCCCTATTACTCACGTGACCAAAATGGAGAAACAGTCTCAGAGGCCCCCACCTTCAGCTTCCTTCAGAGCAAGCTTCTCAGAGCACACTCCAACCACTCAGACAAAAAACTCAACCACCACCCTGAGTCTTCAGACCCCTCTCTCTTTAAGGAAACCATCCAAGTTCCCTCCCCTCAGTTTTCACATCTACCAATCATTGTCCATCAATTTCCCTGTGCCAATGGAGGCTCTAGCTTAACCCAGGACCACCCAGAGGTCTCTGGCTTTGCACATGTCTGTTGAAGGTCATATTTTCAAATAATTAAATCTTTGATCCTTTGCTACAGCCTTTCCTAAATCCTGTTAACCTGAGTAGGGTAGAGATTGGAATAATTAAATTTTGATTTATGCTGCAGCCCTTCCTCAATCCTGTTAGGACTGAGTAGGGTGGAGATTGATTCCAAGTATCTCCATTGTATCAATTCTAAAATCAATCATGACTCAAAGAAATTCCTGTTCTATGCTTAAGCATAGGTCAAAGTCCTTTCCATTGTTCAGCAAAAGGTTTCTGTCCTAAAGTAATCTTAAGAAGGGAGGAGGAGGAAACTCTCATGCCAATGGGGTTCACATTCCAATAGCCAAGACCCACTATCAATAGGAAATTTTTCAAGTATGAAATTTCCCAATGGTGAAATTTCCAACATTTATAAGTCTAAGAAATTTTGAGGTTTACACTCCACAGACCACAAGCTGCACAAGAATATCGAGAGTGAACTTTGGGATGTGATGATTTGAACTGTGTGGAGTTGAATGAATTCGTTTTTGTATGTATACTCTTATGTTAAAGGGGACTGCCCCCTAACTGGCTTTTTGTCAATGCACCTAGCAAACACGGGTTTGTTGTTTTCACTTTTATCCCCAAATTAATGTAATTTAAAAGTTGGTTATGCTAAATGATCAAACTGGGGAGACTAGCCCCCAAATTGATCATCAGGGGCAAATGTATAATTGAAAATCTGTTACCCTAAAAAAGAACTACATTTTCTCAGAGCCCACTGACTTCCTGTCATTATGTACCTCCTTTAGACAGGGAATAAATTGAGTTGCTCTCTCTCTTTGGCTTCGTGGCAAGTATGGTGGTGGTAAGCATGGGGGTTTTGAGCAGGCTAATTAGACTGGGCATGAGGTTGGTTTTTATTTTGTTACCATTTTATTCCTTTACTTTTAATGATCATTAATAAATCTCTTAAAATATAATATTTTCATGATTTGAGATTAATTTTAATTTTTACACAACTCACCTACCAACTCTCAGTCACATCCTTCTTTCATCTACTGACAGACTGCACAGCAGGGGGGGGGGCTGGCTCTTACTGCAAAATCTTTTTGTTTCCTTGCCTTTTAAAAAGGAAAAGAGAGAGATTAAGAAAACAAATGTGAATGGAATGAATTTACCCATAAGAGGAAAACATAACAGAATTAATCAAAAACCAAAACAAGAAAATATGTTGCATACAAGAAACACAATAAAAAATGAAGGTATGTTATCCAATAGAGTAAAAGCAAAGGGCTAGAACAGAATATTCTATGCCTCTACTGTTACAAAATAGTCAGGACTAGCAATCATAATTTCAAATAAAGTTAAAGATAAAATAGATATAATAAAAAAGATAGGCAAGAAAGCTATATTGTTAAAAGGCACTATAGATAATGAAGCATTTTAAATACTAAACATATATGCTTCAAATATTATAACAACTGAAATTTTAAAGGAAAAACTAGTTGAATTTCAGATTGTAATACAATACAAAAAATAATCATTTGGGGGTGGGGGCAAGGCCTTCAATTTCCCCCCTCTCAGGATTACATTAATCTAACCAAAAAAATAAATAATAAAGAAGTCAAGAAGATGAATAGAATCTCAGATATATTAAATATGGTAGCTATCTGGAGAGAATTGAATAGGAACAGAAATCAGTATACACTCTTCTCAAAGGTATATCACTCATACCTTTACAAAAATTGACCACATGTTAGGGCACAAAAACATTATAGTTAAATGTAGAAAAGCATGAATATTAAATGTATACTTTTCAGACCATAATGCAGTAAAAATGTAATCTGAAGAACTATGGAATTAAAAAATGTTGGAGAGTAAATAAGAATCTTAAAGAAAGTGTGTTAAAGAGAAAATCACAGAAACAATAAATTCATTTTAAAAAATGACAATTTTGGCAACTTACCAAAACCTATGGGATATAGCAAAAGCAGTAAATATAGAAAAAAATTATATCTCCAAATTCTCATATTAATAAAATGAAGACAAGAGCAATAAATTGGGAAAGCAATTTATAAAATTAGAAAAAGTGCTAATACAAAATCCCCAAATAACCCAAATCATAAGTATAAAAGATGAAAAGTGGGACTATACCATTATTCAAGATAAAATTAAAGTGATTATTATGAATTACCTTGCCCAATTATATATGAACAAATTTAACAATATAAGTGAAATGGAAGAATACTTATAAAAAATAAACTGCCTAGACTATCAGAGGAAGAAATAGAATATCTAAATTAACTTAGTTGAGAAAAAGAAGTTGACCTGGTCATGAATGAATTTGCTAAGAAAAAAAAGCATTAGAATGAGATGGATTTATATGTGAATTCTACAAAATACTTAAAGATCAGCTAATTCTAATATTTAAAAAATTGAAATAACAGGTAAAGAAGGAGTTTTATCAAACTACTTTATCTAAACAAATATGGTGCTAATTCCTAAAGTAGGAAGAGCAAAAACAGAGTAAGAAATTATAAATTAATCTCATTAATATATATGGATGAAAAAAACCTTAAATAAAATACTACTAAGCAGACTGCAACAATATATTAGAATACTGGTACATTGTAATCAAACAGGATTCACAGTAGGAATGCATATATCATTTAATGTAGAGAAAACTCTCAACATAAGTGATTTTATTAATGACAAAGTAATGAAAACTATTTGATTATATCAATAGATTCAGAAGTCTATTAAAATGTCATATAATTCCTACTAAAATATTAAAAACACAGGAATCAAGTAATTTTCTTAAAATGGTTTGAAATATAAAATTGAAAAGTTAATCTCAAAAATAAAAATATTGTATTTTAAGAGATTTATTAAATGATCGTTAGAAATAAAGGAATAATAAAGATACAAAAGAAGACCACGTGCCCATGTCTGATCAGCCAGTTCAAATGCCCACCTTACCACTACTAAGCTCTGGACAAGAAGTAAAGAGACGAGACCCTCCACATCCCCGCCTAATATCCCCTGTCTACAGGAAGTACATAATGACAGGAAATTGGTGGGTTCCTGGGAAATGTAATTCTTTTTTAGGGTAACAGATTTTCAATTGTACTTTCTCTCTGAGATCCAAAGAAGAATAGTCTCTCCAATGGATCTTGTAAACATAACTAACATTGAAATTACTATACTTTGGGAATAAAAGGAAATGAAATCAAAACCACATATAAGTATATGAAAAATAATTTATGTCTACTCATTAGAGAAATGCAAACCAAAACAATTCTGAGATATCATCCCATAACCATCAGATTGTCTAAAATTACAAAAGAGCAAAATGACAAATATTAGAAGGGATGTGGAAAAAACAGGGACACTATTACACTGTTAGTGCATCTGTGAACTGATCCAAACAATTTAGAGACAAATTTGGATGTACACCCAGAATTTAAAATGCTGTGTATACCCTTACACCATGCAATATCATTGATTTATATGTTTCACAAGGAGATCAGAAGGAAAGGGAAAGAACCTACATGTTCCAAAATATGTATAGTCACTCTCTTTGTAGTGTCAAAGAACTGGGAATTGAGGGAATACCCATCATTGGTGAATAGCTTAAAAAATTAAGTGTATGATTGTGTTGAAATACTATTGTGCTATAAGATACATTAAACAGGCTAGATTTAAAACAACTTAGAACCAAATTGGACAACAAACAGTAAAATAAGTAGAACCACGAGAAGATTCTATGCAGCTACAGATGTTTATGGAAGAATAAATTGTGAATATTACCTCCAGAGAATGAACTGAAAAAGGAAACATGAAAAACACATTTTATGTAAAAAAGATAATTAGCTAACATGAAAAGATAAAATGAAGTCAATATTTCCTATTATTTTCTTTCTCTTGATTCCTATATGTACCTGATTTACATAGACTTTAAGCAAAAAAGTATTTACATAGATTTTAAGCAGAAGTATTGCTTAATTTTTCTGCTATATCAAGGAAGGGAGTTTATTTTTTAAAAGATACCATATATTTGGGAATGAATAAATGAAATTTTAATTTAAATAACATTTCTCCTTTCTCATTAGAATGCTATATATCTTAGGGCAAAGTATATATTGTTCATTTTATTTTTAATATTTTAATTATTTTTAATAGACACAACACACATTTGCTGAAATAGAAAAATTCAATTTCTAAATAAAATCCTCATTAGAGGGAAAACAAGAGCTACTGAATTAACACTCAGAGAGAAAAACCCTACTTCTTTCTTTACAGTGATGTTGGGGCTTGACATAAGAAAGTTGCTTTGTTTCAGGAAGACATAATGGTTGTGTGTGACCAACCCTGGGAAAATAAATTAACTTCTCGGTTCTATAGGAACCTCTCTAAAACTACAAGATTATAAGTAGTCAACATGCATCAATGGAATGAATTTGGTCAAAACAAAGAAATCACAGATCCAGATTTTTCTGCCTGCCTCTTCAAAAAAAAAAAGTTATTTTAGGAGGGGTGGAGTCAAGATGGCAGCATAGAAGCAGCAGAAATTCAGACCTCTGAAAACTCTTCCTTACCAATCACAAACCGACTGCTCCTAGGAGACTGAATATCAAACCTAACAACAAGACAGATCCAGGGAACTCTCCTTCTGTACTCAATCCAAAAGGTACACCCCCAAAAGCCTGAATCCGAGAATGCTTGGGTTTAAGGGGAAGGCAGAAAGAAGGTCCTAGGACCCCTCCCCCCTCACCTAGAGCTCTAAGCCTCCAGTAGCAGCAGGAACCTCTGAGAGGGCAAAGGCACTGGTCTAGAAGGTGTACCTTGTGGGGAGGGCTGTTCCAGGCTCAGAGCATTGAACACAGGTGTCTGGGAAGGAGCTAGAAAGGGACCACAGAGCTGGCAGCCTGGACAGAGCTACAAAGACACTCCATATTGCTCTAGCCTTTCAGGGGGTTTTGTCCTCAGGACACATCCAGTCCAACCCAACAGAACATAATACCATCAAAAGTCTTCAGAGGTCAGGGAAGTCCAAACCCAACAACGCTAACTCACAGATTTCTGTACTTTAATTTAATCCAATCAAAAGCCTCCAGAGGACAGGGAAGCTCAAACTTCAACACCCCTCCACCACAGACTGCAGGGAGAGACCTTCTGTCAAAGCTCCAAGAAGGGAGACTGACAGAAACCCCCAAAACCAAAAAAAAATGAGAGGAGCAAGAGCACAGACAAATACGGGGAGCAAAAAGGGGGCAAATATGAGCAAACAGCAGAAAAAGAAGAAAGAAATTACAATAGACAGCTTCTGTACAGGTAATGAGCAAAGAGTGAATGAAACAGAGGGGGAGGGATCAGCAAAGTAAAAATCAGAAATCCCAATGAACTGGATATAGGCTTTGGAAGAACTCAAAATGCAATTCAAAACACAATTAAAAGAGACTGAAGACAATTCTTAAAAACTAAGATGAGTTATCTGGAAATAGAAAATAGTGTCTTGAAAGCCAAAATCAACCAGATTGAAAATGAGACAAATGAGATGAAAGTTAAGGAAAAGAGGATGAAAGATGATCTCCAAAGAAAATCAGACCAGAAGGAGAAGGATAACCAAAAAACCAGGGATGAAATCCAGTCTTTAAGAACCAGAATACAACAACTAGAATTAAGAGACCTCACAAGGCAGCAGGACACTACAAAACAAAACCAAAAGAATGAAAAAATTGAGGAAAATATGAAACATCACATTCACAAAACAGAAGATTTAGAAAATCATTCAAGGAGAGACAATTTAAGAATCATTGGTCTACCAGAACACCATGACAAAAGAAAAAGTCTGGACATAATACTATGGGAAATTATTAAAGAAAATTGTCCTGATATTCTAGAACAAGAGGAAAAAGTGGAGATTGAAAGAATCCACAGATTACCTCCTGTACTTAATCCCCAACTGACAACACCCAGGAATGTTATAGCCAAATTCAAAAAGTATCAGACCAAAGAAAAGATATTATAAGCTGCCAAGAAGAAGTCATTCAGACACCATGGAACCACAGTGAGGATAACACAGGATCTGGCTGCATCTACACTGAAGGACCAAAAGGTATGGAACACGATATTCCAGAAGGCAAGGGAACTAGGTCTATAACCAAGAATCAACTACCCAGTAAAGCTGACTATATTCTTACAAGGGAAATATGGTCATTCAATAAAATATAAGAACACCAAGAATTTGTAAAGAAAAAACCAGACCTGAACAGAAAATTTGATGTCCAAGCACAGAACTCAAGAGAACCATCAAAAGGCAATTAAAAAAGAGGGAAAAAAGGAAAAAAACCTTTGTTAAGAGATTCAATAAGTTTAAATGATATGTATCCCTATAAGAGAAGAGGTCATTGGTAACTCTTAAAAACTGTTTTTATCACCTGGGCAGCTAGAATAATTACACTTAGAGCAAACAGTGACATACTGTATAGGATGAAATAACAAGACATAAATAGGTATATAGATATATGTATGCATAAATACATATACATGTATACATATATATATGTATACAACTAAACAGTATTTATCTAAAACCATCAGCAAACATCATCTGCAATGGAGATAAACTAGAAGTCTTCCCTATAAGATCAGGAGTGAAACAAGGATGCCCATTATCACCTCTATTATTTAACATAGTACTAGAAACACTAGCAATAGCAATTAGAGAAGAAAAAGAAATTGAATGTATTAAAATTAGCAATGAGAAGACCAAGCTATCACTCTTTGTGGGTGATATGATGGTCTGCTTAAAGAACCTTAGAGAATCAACCAAAAAGCTAGTCAAATAATAAACAACTTTAGCAAAGTCACAAGATACAAAATAAAACCGCATAAGTCATCAGCATTTACATATATCTCCAACCCATTTCAGCAGAAAGAATTAGAAAGAGAAATTCCATTAAAATCAACCTAGAAAATATAAAATACTTAGGAATCTATCTGCAGAGACAAACACAGGAACTATATGAATACAACTACAGAACACTCTACACAAAAACTAGATCTAAACAATTGGAGAAATATTGATTGCTCATGAGTAGGACACGCTAACATAATAAAAATGGCAATCCTGCCCAAATTAATTTACTTATTTAGTGCCATGCCCATCGAACTACCAAAAAACTTCTTTACAGAGTTAAAAAAAACATAAAGTTCATTTGGAAGAACAAAAGATCAAGGATATCCAGGAAAATCATGAAAAAAAAATGCAAAGGAAGGAGGACTTGCAGTCCCAGATCTCATACTATTCTATAAAGCAGTGGTGGTCATCAAAAAATTTGGTACTGTCTAAGAGAAAGAAAGGAGGATCAATGGAATAGACTAGGGGTAAATGACCTCAGCAAGACAGTCTATGATTAATGCAAAGATCTCAATTTTTGGGACCAAAACCCACTATTTGATAAAAACTGCTGGGAAAATTGGAAGACAGTATGGGAGAGATTAGGTTTGTATCAACATCTCACATCCTACACCAAGATAAACTCAGAATGGGTGAATGACTTGAATATAAAGAAGGAAATTATAAGCAGATTACACTAACACAGAATTAGTATACTTTTCAGTTCTTTGGGAAAGGAAAGACTTTAAAACCAAGCAAGAGCTAGAAAAAAATCACAAAATGTAAAATCAATAATTTTGATTACATCAAATTAAAAAGTTTTTGTACAAACAAAATTAATGCATACAAAATTAGAAGGGAATCAACAAATTGGGAAACAATCTTCATTACAAAAACCTCTGAAAAAGTCTAATTACTCAAATTTATAAAGGACTAAACCAATTGTACAAAAAATCAAGCCATTCTCCAATTGATAAATGGGCAAAGGACCCCAATGGGCAATTTTCAGTTAAAGAAATCAAAACTATTAATAAGCACATAAAAATTGCTCTAAATCTCTAATAATCAGAGAAATGCAAATCAAAACAACTCTGAGGTATCACCTCACACCTAGCTGATTGACTAACATGACAACAACAGAAAGTAATGAATGCTGCAGGGAGTGTGGCAAATTTGGGACATTAATACATTGCTGGTGGAGTTATGAATTGATCCAACCATTCTGGAGTATAATTTGGAACTATGCCCAAAGGGAGTCACTAAAAGACTGTCTGCTCTTTGATCCAGCCATAGCACTGCTGGGTTTATACCCCAAAGAAATAATAAGGAAAAATACATGTACAAGAATATCCATAGCTGCACTCTTTGTGGTGGCAAAAAAAAATTGGAAAATGAAGGGATGCCCTTCAATTGGGGAATAGCTGAACAAATTATAGTACATGTTGATGATAGAATACTGTTGTGCTCAAAGGAATAAAGAACTGGAGAAATTCCATGTGAACTGGAACAACCTCCAGGAATTGATGCAGAGTTAGAGGAGCAGAACCAGGAGAACATTGTACACAGAGACTGATACACTGTCACACAATCAAATGTAATGGACGTCTCCATTAGTGGCAATACAGTGATCCTGAACAACTCAGAGGAATCTACAAGAAAAAACACTATCCACATTCAGAGGAAACACTGTGGGAGTAAAAACACTGAAGAAAAACAATTGCTTGAATACATGGGTTGAAGGGATATGTTTGGGGATGTAGACTCTGAATGAAACATCCTAGTGCAAACAGCATGGATATAGGTTTTGATCAAGGACACAAGTAATACCCAATGAAATTGCACATTGGCTGTGGGAAGGGTCGGGGGAGAGGTGGGAGGGAAATAAAGTGAGTATTGTAGCCAAAAAAATAAAATAAAAGAAAATAAAAGAAAAAGAAATAAAGCTAATGAAGGAAGGGTAAAAAGAGTTATTTTAAAGAAGTAGACAATCCATGAAATCATTGTTTGTATGGCTTTGAAGAAAGTTCAGAGACTATCTAGTTGCATTATTTTATTAATGCATTTTTACATTACATTACATATATATATTCAACTATTATGCACTAATTGCCTTAACAACATTTGCAAGTGTTTATTTTCTCATGATTTTAAATTATTTTTCAATTAATAAATATCTACTTTATTTCCTTAACTTCCCTATACAAAATTGCTTAAAAAAACAGAAAAAGAAAAAAGAAAAAGAAAAGGAAGGTCTCTGCAACAAATACATTTAATCAAGAAAAATAAATTTCTACATTGCTCATATCTAAAAAATGTATTCCATTACATCCTCAATTTATAAACTTTCTAAGTAAAATAAACTTTGTCTTCTATCCTCTTTTATTGTGATTGTTTTCATTTATGAGAGCCCTTAAATCTTTCAAAGTTGTTTGTTTTTAAAATATTGCTGTTAAATAATTACATAATTTATTCTACACACTTCAGTTTATATAGTTCATTCAGCACTCCCCCTATTTCTCTAAAATTGCCCCCCCTTTGTATTAAACAATAGTATCCTGTTTCATGCATATAGTACTTAATTCATTTTCAACAAATGTAATATAACTTAATTATTCAAATAACTATTTCCCCTTTCAAAGCTGTGACACTGTAGACAACTCAAACAATTACCTCTAACAATCCTAATGCTGCCACTATTCTGAGCATTTTTAGTGTTTCCATTAGAACTTGTGACAGTCTTTGGTATATTTTAAAGGTATGATATCTTCATATTTTAAAGTTAAAATTCATGTGTAAAGAACTAAAAAGTTACTTACAACAAATATGGCAAATGTATTAATTTGAATAATATAATTATGAATTTTTTTCAGCGAATAATGTCTTTAATTTAATTGTTTGCACCATTTTTAAAATCATTTTCTGACATTTTGCTATGCATATTATATTTGTCCTTCCCATTCCTCCCCAAGAAGGCAAATAGTATGATATAGATTCTACATTTGTTATCATACAATACACATCTCCATGTTTATTATGTTGTGAACGAAGACACATATCACATTACCACTAGAGAAACATTCAGAGGAAATAAAATTAACAATAGTATGTTGGAATCTACATTCAGGCTTTAACAGTTATTTTTCTGTCAGTGAAGATTCCTTTTCATCGTGAGTCCATTAGAGTCATCATGGATGCTTGCATTAGTGAAAATAGTTGTCATTCACAGTTGATCATCTTATTTTAGAGTCCATTGTTCTCCTGGATCTGCTCACTTCACTTTGTACCACTTGATAAAAAAAATTTCCAGATTTTGTGTATATATCTGTGTATCATTGCTTTTATAAAAATGTTTTATCTTTATTTTATTTTAATAACAAACTTCCACATAGTTTTTTCAAAAGTTATATGTTTCATGTTATCTCCTTCCCTTAAACCCTCTCCACTTCTGGAGTTGTCAAGCAATTCAATCAGGCTTATTACATGTATTTTCAAGCAAAACATATTTCCATATTATTAATTTTTGTAAATGAATAATCTTATAAAACCAAAACTTCACATCATTTACCCAAATTAACAAGTAATAATTCATGTTTTCATCTGCATTCCTACTCCAATAGTTCTTTTTTTTTTAAACCTTACCTTCTCTCTTATAATCAATGCTATGTATTGGATCCAAGGTAGAACAATGGTAAAGGCTAGGCAATGGGGGTCAAGTGACTTTCCCAGGATCACACCCCTAAGAAGTGTCTGTGGTCAGATTTGAACCTAGGACCTCCCATCTCTAGGCCTGGCTCTGAAACCATTGAGCCACCTAGCTGTTGCCTCCAACAGTTCTTTTTCTGAAGTTGACTATAATTCTTTTTATTAGTTCCTCAGAATTGTCCTGGATCACTGCATGGCTGTTAGAAGCAAATTCTATCACATTTGATCATTCCACAATATTGCAGTCACTGTGTATAATTTTGCTGGGTTCTGTTTATTTCACACTGCATCGATTCATGTAGGTTTTTCCAGTTCTTTCTGAAATATTCAATTCATTACTCCTTAGAGCACAATAGTATTCCATCTCCATCATATATGCTATTTTGTTCAGCCATTCCCCAATTGAGGGACATCCCTTTAGTTCTGAATTCTTTGCCACCACAAAAAGCATAGGTATAAATATTTTTGTACAAACAGGTCCTTTCCTATTTTTTAATCTCTATGGGATAGAGACCTGGTCATGGCATTACTGGGTAAAAAGATATGCCTTCTTTTATAGCCCTTAGGACATGATTCTAAATTGCTCTCCAAAGCACTTGAAACAACTCAGAACTCCCCCAGAAATGCATGTGTTCCAATTTTGCCACATTCTCTCCAACATTTCTTTTCTTTTAGTTTCATATTGACCAATCTGATGGTTGGAAAGGGGTACTTTAAAGGTATTTTAATTTGCACTTCTCTAATCAAGAGGGGCATAGAGCATTTCTTCATATGATTATTAATAGCCTTGATTTCTTCATCTGAAAACTGTTTATTCATATCCTTTGACCCATTATCAGTTGAGGAATGCTTGGATTCTTATAAATTTGACCAAGTCCTTTATATATTTGAGAAATTAGACATTAATCAAAGAAATTTCTTATAAAATTTATTTCCCAGATTGCTGCTTCCCTTCTAATCTTGATTGCATTTGCTTTTGTTTGTTAAAAAATGTTTTAATTTAATATAATAAACATTCTTTATTTTACATCTTCTAATATTCTCTATCTCTTATTTGGTCATAAATTCTTCCCTTCTTTATAGATTTGAAAGGTAATTTATGCTATGTTTCCCAAATTATTTATAATATCACTCATTATTTTTAAATAATATACTTATTTTCACCTTATCTGGGTACAGGGTATGACATATTGATCTAAACCTTATTTTTGCCATATTGTTTTCAAATTTTTCCAGCAGTTTTTGTAAAATACTAAGTTTTTTATCACAAAAGCTGGTACCTTTGGTTTTATCAAAAACTATATTGCAGAAGTCATTTCCCCCTAGTCTATTCAACTAATTGATACTTCAATTTCTTAGTTGGTATCAAATTGTTCTGATGATTACTGTTTTATAGCACAATTTAAGATTTAGTAATGCTAGGTCACCATCTTTCACATTTTTTTTCGTTAGTTCCATTGATGTTCTTGACCATTTGTTCTTCCAGATGAATTTTGTTATATTTTTTCTAGTTCTATAAAATATTTTTGGTAGTTTTATAGGTATGAAACTGAATACGTAAATTAATTTACATAGGATTGTCATTTTTATTATATTAGCTTGTCCCATCCATGAGCAATTAGTGATTTTCCAATTGTTTAGATCTTAATTTCTTTGTGTGAAAAGTGTTTTTTAATTGTGTTCACATAATTCCTGTGTTTGTCTAGGCAAATAGATTCCCAACTATTTTAAATTGTGATTTTTAAATGGAGTTTCTCTTTCTAACTCTTGCTGCTGAATTTTGCTGAAAAGATTTAGAAACTCCAATGATTTTTATGGGCTTATTTTTGTATCCTACAACTTTACTAAAATTATTAATTATTTCAACTAGTTTTTAATTAATTTCCTAGGATTCTCTAAGTATAGTATCATATCTGTAAAGAGTGATAGTTCAGTTTCCTTATTGCCTATTTTAATTTTAGTGCAATATGAAATAATAATGCTGATAATGGTCATCCTTGCTTCACTCTTGATCTCATTTGGAAGGCTTCTAACTTATCTCCATTTGATATGAAACCTACTGATAGTTTTAAATGCATACTACTTATTACTTTGAGAAATGTCCCTTTCATTACTATGTTTTCTAGTGTTATATTAGGAAAACCATCCACATAATTGACTATATTAACAAGCAAACAAACAAAAATCACATGATTATCTCAATAGATGCAGAAAAAGCCTTTGACAAAATACAACACTCATTCCTACTGAAAACACTAGAAAGTATAGGAGTAGAAGGGCCTTTCCTAAAAATATTAAACAGTATATATCTGAAACCATCAGCAAACATCATCTGCAATGGGGACAAACTAGAAGCCTTCTCAATGAGATCAGGAATGAAACAAGGATGCACATTATCACCTCTATTATTTAACATTGTACTAGAAATATTATCAGTAGCAATTAGAGAAGAAAAATAAATTTAAGGTATTAAAATAGGCAATGAGGAGACCAAGGTATCATTATTTACAGATGATATGATGGTCTACTTAATGAACCCCAGAGAATCAACCAAAAAGCTAGTCAAAATAATCAACAACTTTAGCAAAGTTGCAGGATACAAAATAAACCCACAGAAGTCATCAGCATTTCCATATATCTCCAACACATCTCAGCAGCAAGAATTAGAAAGATAAATTCCATCTGAAATCACCCTAGACAACATAAAATACTTAGGAATCTATCTAATGAGACAAACATGGGAACTATATGAACACAACTACAAAACACTCTCCACACAATTAAAATTAGATCTAAACAACTGGAAAAACATTGATTGCTCATGGGTGGGACAAGCTAACATAATAAAAATGAAAATCCTAACCAAATTAATTTACTTATTCAGTGCCCATCAAAACTGATTATGTTCTTTCAGGAGAAAATATGGTCATTTAATAAAATAGATTTCCAAGCATTCCTGACATAAATACCAGAATTAAAAAAGAAATTTTGTTATCCAAATGTAACATTCAAGAAAAACAAAATAAGGTAAATAAGAAGGGGAAAAAATTAAGGGATTCAATAAGGTCAAATTGCTTATATCCCAATATGGAAAGATGACATCTGTAACTCTTAAAAATTGTTATCATTAATATAATAGTTAGGAAAAGTATACATAGATAGTGTGGTAATAGGCTTTTAGGCTGATAGGTAAAAATATAGGGGTGAAAAAGAAGATTATATGAAGAGAAATGGGAAGAGAGAAGTAAACTGGGATAAATTATAACACATAAAGAGGCACAGTTGTGAATATACTATTACAATGAAGTGGAGGATGAGGGTGGCAACAGGTAACATATAAACCTTCCTTTTATTGGAATAGGTTAAGAGAGGGAAGAACAGTCGGATTCATCAGTATTTAGAATCCTATCTTACCTATATAGAAATAGAAGGGGAATAAGAAAGAGTTTTGTGGGGAGGATAGTAATATAAGGAAGGATAAAGTTTGGAGGGATGACTAAAAGACCCTATGGAGAAGTAGGTGGGTAATAAAAAGGGAGGTGGTAGGAAGGGGAGTTAGATCAGGAAGGGAAATGTTTAAAAAATGAAACACTGATATGGAGGAAAAGAGTGAAAGAATAAAGGGCAGGATTAAAAGAGGAAATCAAAAGAGTGGAATACACATAATTACTAGTGAATGTAAATCACTCATAAAATAGAAGGAGAAAGCAGGTGGATTAAAAGCCAGAATCCTAACATATGTTGTTTACAAGAAACATATTTGATGTATAGACACACACAGAGTAAAAATAAGAAGCTGGAGCAGAATCTATTGAGTTTCAACTGAGAGAAAAAAGCAGGAGTAGCAATTATGATTTTAGACAAAGCAAAAGCAAAAATATATTTGATCAAACAAGATAAAGAAGGTACATACATCTTGATAAAAGTCAATATACACAATCAAGAAATATTAGTATTTGACATATTTGCACCAAATGGTATAACATCCAGTGTTTTAAAGGAGAATCTAAAGGAGTTTAAGGAGTTTTGATTACATCAAATTAAAAAGGTTTTGTACAAAGAAAACCAATGCAACCAATATAAGAAGGGAAGCAACAAATTGGGAAACAATCTTCATAACAAAAACCTCTGACAAAGGTCTAATTACTTAAATTTATAAAGAGCTAAATCACTTGTATAAAAATCAAGCCATTCTCCAATTGATAAATTGTCAAGGGACATGAATGGGCAATTTTCAGTTAAAGAAATCAAAACTATTAATACGCACATGAAAAAGTGTTCTACATCTCTTATAATCAGAGAGATGCAAGTCAAAACAATTCTGAGGTATCACCTCACACCCAGCAGATTGGCTAACATGACAACAACAGAAAGTAATGAATGCTGGAGGGGATGTGGCAAAGTAGGGACATCAATGCATTGCTGGTGGAGTTGTGAATTAATCCAACCATTCTGTAGGGCAATTTGGAAATATGCCCAAAGGGTGATAAAAGACTATCTGCCCTTTGATTCAGCCACAGCACTGATGGTTTTGTACCCCAAAGAAATAATAAGGGAAAAGACTTGTACAAGAATATTCATAGCTACACTCTTTGTGGTGGCAAAAAATGAAAAATTAGGGGATGCCTTTCAATTGGGGAATGACTGAACAAATTGTGATATATGTTGGTGATGGAATACTATTGTGATCAAAGGAATAATAAAGTGAAGGAATTCCATGGAAACTGGAACGACCTCCAGGAAGTGATGCAGAGCACAAGGAGCAGAACCAGGAGAACATTGTACACAGAGACTGATACACTGTGGTACAATTGAAAGTAATGGACTTCTCCATTAGTAGCAATTCAGTGATCCTAAACAACTTGGAGGGATCTATGAGAAAAGAAAAACACTATCCACATTCGAGGAAAACTGTGGGAGTAGAAAAAAAAACTGCTTGAATACATGGGTAGAGGGGATATGGCTGGGGTGTGGATGTAGACTCTAAATGAACATCGTAATGCAAACACCAACAACATGGAAATAGGTTCTGATCAAGGACACAAGTAATACTCAATGAAATTGAGTGTTTTCTGTGGAAAGGGTGGGGGAGGGGTGGGAGGGAAATAATGTGATTCTTGTAACCCAGGAATAATGTTCTAAATTGACTAAATAAATTAATTTAAAAAAAAGAATGGGTGTTGTCAAAATCTTTTTCTGCATCTTTTGAAATAATCTTGTGGTTTCTGTTCTTTTGATTACTGATATGGTATATTATGTTGATGATTTTCCTAATATTAAACCAGGCTTGTATTCTTGGTATAATTCCCACTTGGTTATAATGAATAATCATTGTTATATATTGTAGTAGTCACTGTTAGTAGTGTAGTGGTAAGGCTGGATCAAAGGGCAGGCATTCTTTTAGTGCCCTTTGGGCATAATTCCAAATTGCCTCCAAGATTGGTTGGATCAATTCACAACTCCACCAATAATGCATCAGTGTCCCAATTTTGCCATATCCCCTCCAACATTTATCACTTTCCTTTACTGTCATATTGGTCAATCTGCTAAGTGTGAAGTGGCCTCTCAGAGTTGTTTTGATTTGTATTTCTCTAATCAAGAGGGATTTAGAATATTTTTTATATGATTATTGATAGTTTTGATTTCTTCATCTGAAAACCACCTATTCAAATCCCTTGACTATTTGTCATTTGAGGAATGGCTTGATTTCTTATAAATTTGACTTAGTTCCTTATAAATTTTTACATTGTAAAATGTTCTCTCTCTTGCTTGGTCTTAAATTCTTCCTTTCCCCATAGATCATTAAAACAGGTCTACATCTACATTCACCTAATTTACTTATATCACTTTTTTATTTGTCATCTCCCTATTTTGAATTTTCTTGGTACAGGGTGTGAGGTATTGATCTAAACCTAATTTTTGCCATACCATTAAAGTACTTTTACCACAACCCTAGAACTTCCACGGGAGTTTGTGAAATACTAAATGAGTATGGAGTCAGGTCAATGTGGCCTGTTGGCCTGGGTCTCCATGGTCAAATGAGCTGAAGAAGGAAATGGCAAACCATTCCAGCATTCCAGCATCTTTGCCAAGAAAACCTCAAATGGGACTCATGAAGAGTTGGACATGACTGAAGAACAAATGGTCATGTCCAAACTCTAATAGATGAGACTCAGTTTCCTCATCTGTCAAATGAGCTGGAGAAGGAAGTCATAAACCACTCCAGCATCTTTGCCAAGAAAACCCCAGATGGGGTCACAAACAACTGAATAACCACAAAATGAGAATTGCTGATGTAATGGTTTAAATACCATCTTGAAGTGAAAAAAACAACTGGGTTCTCTTAGCAATTAGCCGAAGGACCACGGTCTAGTTTAAACTCTTTTAACTGTTAACATTCAACCTTTTTTTTGAGTTTCATCCTCTGTAAAATGGGGGTAACTTCTCTTTTCATAATCGACCTCATAGTCACTGAGATATCACTCTTGCTTCCTTGACAAACTCCTAACTCACCAGACAGGAGTATCGCAAAGAAGGCTGCCATGTTCAATATCATTAATCCATTATAACAAAATCTAACTGTAAAGTAGATTAAATCTTACTGCAACATCATTTAGTCAATGGCTCATTCTTTCTAGTGAACTGTCTTACGAGGCTTTTTTTTTCTGGTCTGACAATGTTGGTCTTTTTCTTAAGCAATTCCTGGGTTTGTAAGATAATCTTGAAGCAAGGTCTGTATCCCAAAGAGATTGTTAAAATGGGAAAGACTCTGTTGTACAAAAATATTTATAGCTCTGCTTTTTGTCATGGCAAAAAATGGAAAATAAGAGGATGCCCCTCGATTGGGGACTGGAGGAACAAATTGTGGCATATGATGGTAATGGAATACTGTTATGCTATAAGGAATAATGACTAACTTGATTTCTATAACAGCTGGAAAGACCTCCATGAACTGATGTGCAGTGAAATAAACAAAGCCAGGAGAACATTGTATATAGTAACTGAAACATTGTGGGATAATCAAATGTAATAGATTTTGTTACCAATACCAATGCAACAATGGTGAACTAAGGCTTTGCTCACCCAGCATGTGAAGACTGCTTCAGCTGAACAGACGGATGAAACAACAAGAAGGTTCAATGGCTGAGATGGCGACGCAGCAAGGCTGCGAGTGCTTAGGGCGTGTTGGAGCACAAAAGACAACATGGCCATCCAATGCAGCTGAGGAAGTCTCCAGGTGTAACGATCTTTCGTGCCACTGGACCTAGGCTTCCAACGCTGAGAGAGTGGGACTGTCTCTGTGCAAGACTTTTCCACTTAAATCTCCTTCTCACACAAGTGTTTTTGTGCACACTCATCTATACACTATAGATGAAAATGCACAAAGACAATTGTCATCCTCGGTTACCGAGAGACTACTACTACTACCACTGTTAGCATTTTGTCTGAATGTTTGCAACTATATTTATTGGGGAAATTAGCCTATAATTTTCTTTCTCTGTTTTTGATCTTCCTGGCTTAAGTATCAGCACCATTTTTGTGTCAAAAAAGATTTGGTAGGACTCTTTTGCTTATTTTGCCAAATAGATTGCAGTATTCGAATTAATTGTTCTTTGAATGCACAATACAATTCACTTGTGAATCCATCTGGCCCTTGGAATTTTGGGGGGGTGGGAGTTCATTGATGGCTTGTTCAAATTCTTTTTTAGTGATGGACTTATTTAAGTATTGTATTTTCTATTTTGTTAATGTAGACATTTTATATTTTTGTAAATATTTATCCATTTCACCTAGATTTTCAAATTTATTTTTGTATGATTGGATAAAATAGATTCTAAAAATTGCTATAATGTTCTCTTCTTTGGGGTGAAATCCCCCTTTTCATTTTCAATACTGATAATTTTATTCTCTTATTATGTTTTTTTTATTAAGTCAACCAATATTCTCTAAATATTATGTATATCCCATAAATTTTGATATGCTATTTCTTCTTTTTTATTTTCTTCAATGGAATCAATGATAGTTACTATGATCTATTCTTTGAACCACCAGTTTTGAAGAAATAGATTATTTAGTTTCAAATTAATCTTTAATTTGCCTCTCTATGAACCCTTATTAAAAACAACTTTTAATACATTATGATCCAAAATTTTTGCATTCATTATTTTTTTATTTGGTGTATTTGGTTCTTTCTTTTAATGTTAGATTTATCTAGTTCTTATAGGGGAAGGTTGAGGTCCCCTACTAGCATAGAGTTACTCTGTATATCCTCCTTTGTTTGTTTTAAATCTAGTTCCCTTGCATTCTGGAATATTATATTATAAGCCTTCTATTCCTTCAATGTGGAAGATTCCAGGTCTTCTGTATTCTAGACTGAGGATTCATGATATTTTAATTGCTTCTTGAAGGTTTCTTGGAGTATTTTCTGCTTGGCCTTGAAGCTCTTAAACTTGACTATAACATTCCTGGGAATTTTCATTTGAGAATTAATTGCAAAAAGTCATCTGGATTTTTCAATCTCTATTTTATCCTGTTGTTCAAGAGTATTAGGATAGTTTTCTTGGATAATTTCTTGTATTACAATATCTAGCATGTTTTTTGGTCATGACTTTCAAGTAGTGTAATAATGTTTAAACTGTCTCTTCTCTATTTTCCACATCAGTTGTTTGTTCAATATTTCAAATCTTTCTTCTATTTTTCATTCTTTTTATTTTGTTTTATTGTTTTTTAATCTCGTGTGAAGTAATTAGCTTCTATATTTGCAATTCCAATTTTTGAAGACAATTTCTTCCATGACCTTTTGATCTTTCATTTCTATTTGGTCCCTTCTAGTTTAATGACACTCTTTCTTCATTGGATTTTTTGTCTCTTTTTTTGATAGGTCAATTCTGTTTTTTTAGAAACTTTTCTTAATTAGATTTTTGTGCCTCTTTTTCCAATTGATCAATTTTGCTTTTTAAGCTATTATTTTCTTTTTGCATTAATTTATTTTCTTTTTCCAATTTTCTCCACATTTTCTTCAAACTGTATTATTTGATTTTTAATTCCTTTTTGAGTTCTTCGAGAGGTTAATACCAATTCCTTTTTTTAAGTTTTGCATGTGGTTGCTTGGAGCTTGCCATCCCCTGTTGGTGCAGCCCTTTCCTCTTTTTTTCTATAGAAAATTTTGATAGTTAAATCTTTCTTCTTTTCTTCATTCATTTTTCCAGCTTTTTTGCCTATGGACTGGGTATTCTAAAATCTGCTTACCTCCAAAAATATTTTTTGTACAAGTAGGTCCTTTTCCCCTATTTTTTAAATCACTTTTGGGACTTTGGGGTTTTTATGTGTATTAAATGTATACTATATACTGGTTATTTTGCTAGACACTAGAAATACAAAACTATGGAATTAAACCTTTCACATCATAATTTTCCTGATTGTGGTTATGATATATCATGGGTTTGAGTAAGGGGGGAAGCATATGATTTTAGATGTTTCAATACTAAAGATGCAATTTACCTGGTACAGGTGAAAGACTTCAACACCAGTTCAGTGCTGTATATCTCATTATTTTTCATTGGTGATCAACTCTGTATTAGTTATTTTTCATAGCCTTTCTCCTGCATAGATAATTCTCCTGGGTAGAGTAAAGGGAAGCCAATTAAGATTTGAACAGCTCTGACCTCTATGATGTCAATAATTCACCAAGCCACCATAGCATCTGTCCTAACTCTTCTTTCAATTACTCCCTTTTTCCTACTAAATAAACTATAAACTAATTTTTTTTCTTCATTCAATGTCAGTGTGGCAGCAATCTACCTTTCACACCTTATCTTATACTATTCTGATATTTTAAATGTACCTTCTAGAAGAAATGAAATATGCATTACCATAAATGAAAATAATATATATTTTTCAGCTCATTAGTAAATAGTGCAAATTGCTGTCTAGATGGTCTAAAGCAGCTTTCTAACTCTTTAAGAACTTTAATATTTCAAGGATCTAGGACTTCACAAATGGATTGTGACCTTGGATAATGAGAGGATGGATTTCTTCTGTGCCTCTGAGAAAATATTCTTTCATATTGTCTACCATACCTTAGAGATTATGCATGATCTTAGTTGTTCATTCAGTAAACAATTATTCATAAGCACCTATTATATACCAGCCATGGTACTAATAAAAAAATATTAAGGTATACTCAAGGAGTTTATATTCTAATAGGAACTGTCCAATAAAAGAAATAGAAAAACAGAAACAAAGATACAGGGACCTTAAATGAGAAAGAGACAGAAAGACAAGCAGAAACACAGGAGGGGCAAAAAGAACAAATGGTACTTCCAATATGTGATTTCCATAGTTAAGGTGAGGTTCCAAGATAAAGAGCTCACCAAGGTAGAGAAAATCCAAACTGTAACCTGATCAGACTGAGTAAATGGTCCTACTAAAGTAAATGGTCCTGTTCCATGTTACCTTTCTATTGAATCTGATTCAATTTTCCTATAATCATTTATCTATACATATGACTTTTAATTCATTTTGAACAATGCTTAGTTTGCTTGCCACTATCCACCTATTAGCCCACAGTATTGAATTCAGACCCATGAGATACCCCTTCAGGATCATAGATGGCCCAACAAGTCAAAGTTTGATATGAATTTAACAGAAACATGAAATCTATAGGTCAAATCCTGTGATCTAAAAATACAAGAAGACAAAAAACCAACTGCATTAAAGTTTTCTTTAATAGCATAAATAAAATAAAATAAAGCATAAAAAAAATAAAGCATAAAGTGCTTCTTCTCAAAGAGGACTTTATCTGACATCTTCACTTTCCTTAATTTGTCTGGCTGCCAATCATATTCCATTCCCTTCCCAAAAGCACATCTCATCCTTAAAGTCAAGGATAGTTTTGCTATGCTTTATTTTTATAACAGTTTCCCTAATATTGCTGAAACTATGGAACAAATCCCTAACACATATTAGAAGGTCAAACACCAAGGCAATACCTGAGTGCAGTGATAAAAAGCCTGGATCCATAATAAGAGTATCATGTTCAAATCAACAATTCACTCCTACCCTCTACTCAGCACTATCTGTGTGATGATGGATAACTCTCTTAATTTCATTGGATGTCAGTTTTCTCATCTATAAAAGAAGGGTTTGGAGCAGTGAAACCCTTCCTACTCTAGAGCAATGAATTCAAGTGTTCAGAAAATGACATGGTCAGTTTTTAATTATCTTTTTAATCAAGCTGACTAGTTATGGCCATAATATAAACTGCATGCTCTTAAAGGTAAATCATTTTAGAAATAAATGCAAAATTACCAATGCTAGCACAAGATAGTAACACCTTTTTTATTTATTATTATTTTCTTAACTTGTATTAAATATTAGATTCCTGATATCTATATATTCCTATATATGTACATGTGTATATGCATATATAAATATATATGTGTGTATAGATAAAGATATATTTGAATGAGAAGATCTGGCTGAAGAATAGTGGAGAAATGATTCTCCTTTTGCAGAAATTATTTGTAAAGGAGATTGGAGGTCAAGGTCACTAAACTTGTTTTTTGCTTCTATTTTGTCTGAGAGACTTTGATTTTGACACTAGACAAAATAGAAGAAAAATAACTATTAGAGAATTAAGAACTAAAGTTATTAATGAGACTGTAAGAGAGAATGTCAGTGTCTTCAATGATTTTCAGCCACCTGACCCAGAGAAACTACATCCTCAGACAGAGGTGTGCTACTGAGTTTAACATCTAGCTCTCACAAAATATGCAGGGAAAACTTTAACCTCTATCATTAATATTTTTCTCAATCATTTTCTTAAGTCTAGTCACTCAACAAAATACTAAGTGAAGTCTTGGTAGATATAGATTGCCAATTTTGGAGATGCAATGCTTACATTGAAAATTTAACAATCAACTCTTGAGAACTGATATGTCAAGTTAAATATAGCCTTCAATCAGAATACTGAATATAGTGATTAATGAGATTCTCAAGTCATTGTTAGTAATCTTTAAAAGACCATGGAAAAGCGGAGAGAACCAAAGGAAATATAGAAGGAAAAATGTCTTGAGAAAATTTTTGTTTCTTCATTTGTTTTAAGAAGTCAGAGTGAAATCTGTGACCTATCAACCAATATACTTGGATTCAATTTCAGGCTAAATTCTAGAATATATTATTTAATGGGTGGCAAATGAATATCTAGGAAATAAAGTAGTCATCAAAAAGAGCTAGGTTGCCTTTATCCAGAACAGGTCATGAAATTTATCTCTTGTACTTTATTTGACAGTTTTACTTCATCAGGTTATTTTAGGAAAGCACTTCATCAAAGGTGATTTGCTATGCTTGGGAACAAGATGGAGAGATATGAATCAGATAGCCATTTAATTAGGTAGATTCAGAAGTGGCTGAACAGCTGGACCCAAAATAATTATCATTAAAGTTGACTTCTTAGGAGGAGGTTTCTAATAGTATTACTGAAATTTGCTCTTTAAATAAAACTGTTCTCTAAAAAATTTACCTTATAAAATTTCTAAACATTATAGATAGGTAGTTTTAGATACTCATGTTATTAATTAATTAAATATTATAAACATAAAACTTTAGATTCCAAGTTTTTAATCTGAAGTTGTATTTTTATAATATTTAATTAATTTAAAAATGATCAACTATGCATATATCATCAAAGCCCATTGGTATACAATTCCTTATTGGTGGAGATTAATAATCCCCCCCATACTATATTATCTCTTTGAATTTTGAGAACTTATTGCTTCCAGCTTCAAGAGAGAAGATGGAAGTTATAAATCTCATTTTAGCTTATTGTAGGGAGAACAAGATTCTGAGTAGAAACCTAAAAAGAGAAACTAGCAATTTCCATCAGGACCTTATCCCTTGCTAGCTACATTAGTATAAAAGAAGTGTTTCAGGATTTCCTTTTGCATGAGATCTGGGACTGTCTTTTGGTTGAACATAGTTACTTTGCTCACAATGGGAGAGCTTCACTCTATAGTCTGGTATAGAGTACCTTTCCATGTGATTATTAATAGTCATGATTTCATCTGAAAACTGCCTATTCATATCCATTAACCATTTGTCAATTGGTGAATGGCTTGATTTCTTGGACATATGACTTAGTTCTTTATATATTTTGGAAATTACACCTTGGCTATTCATTAAAAAAAAACCTTACCTTTCATCTTAGAATCAATACTGTGTATTGGCTCCAATGCAGAAGAGTGGTAAGGACCAGGAAATGGAGGTCAAGTGACTTGCCCAGGGTCACACAGCTGGAAAGTGTCTGAGGCCAGATTTGAACCTAGTACCTCCCATCTCTAGGCCTGACTCTCAATCCACTGGGCTACCCAGCTGCCCTCAGAGGTTGACTATTCTTAAGGAGCTTGCAGACATTCTCAAAGAGTGGGCCAAAGATGTTTCTCTTCAGAAAAAGTCTTTATGGAATATAGTCAGCCTATTTATTTGCTGTTATTTTTTTTTCCATAATCTAAATTTATACTGAAGGGGATGTACAGATGACCATTCTCTTCCAGGATTTTACTTAACTCAACTGTCTGTGTCTCTGCTTCTTTGTCTCTTTTTCTGTTGTCCTCTCTCTTTTCCTCCTACTCTTCTGCCCCTACTCTTCCTTCTTGTCAAGAATACAGTGGTATAGTAGTAAACAAAAACCTAACTTTTTGCATCAATCTAGCCTTAGAAAAAGACTGAAAAGTAGCAAGGGAACCATTCATTTTAAGGGATGGTTGGAAAAAATGAAAAAAAAAATGACACCCTGTGTGAGTAATAAAATAGTATGTCCTTTACAATGATCTTGCTCATGAGGCCCACATGAAAGACAGCCCATTAAGACATATATCTCCCTAAAGGATTATGGACTCCAAAGCTATAGTTGTTCGATTCATTTCTGCCAAAAGATTTTTCTGTCTGAAGCACTTATTCCTATATTCAGCTTCATTCAGCCATGTTCATCACTTGATTTTAATATTTCATTTCTTTACTCTATTATTTATCACTTCTCCCTCATTTCCATCAAGGATTTGATGCAGGCCTCAATTGAGTTTCCATTATCCCAGCACCTAAATATAGTTTTACTACAATAGATATTAACCCTGTACTTCAGTGGTGTAATGAATTATGTCAGAGCCTTCCATCATGAATTTATGTGAAAAGGGCCTGTGGTCATTAATTCGCACTAAATAAAAATGAGATGCAGCTTCATTTGCTCTGTTTACTAATAGTAATGACATGAATCAATTGCTATGGTCTGTCTTCTCCTTGATATCTCTTCAAATATGGAGGTTTAGAAAATGAAGATTTTTTGCTTGCACCCAAGGCAAGAACCATAAAATGGACCTGCATCAAACATAGAAAATACATTGGGTAAAGGAGAAGAAGGGAGGAAACACAGAATAAGAGACTTTGAAACCTCAGAACATACATTTTTAAATGGGGAGACTGATACTAGTGGAAGTGATGAAACTATGCATGTAAAATTTAGTTCCAATAGAGGGATCAGGTTGGGACTGCACCTGGGATGAACTCATCATGAAGAAAAGAAGAATGCCAGCTGGTGGCACCCTATTTTAAATAATTACTTTTGCTAACTAGCTGCTAAGTATATTTCTTTTCACCTGCCAAAAGAGTATCCAAATTGGCAGAAATATAAATTTTCAGTTTCCAGAGATGGCATAGTTAACCCATTCTTGGTATAAGTTTGTTTTATGGACTTGCAAAGGGAATTTATTCAGAAAATTAAAAAAAATAACAGTCAGATCACTTAATATAACAACCACAACATTTTACATTTTTATGTTATTTGATAACTGAATTTCATGATGAAATTAGAATATCACATTTTCATGGTGAAATCAGTACTTGCAATTGAAATTATCTATTTCCATCAATAATTGCTCACCAATATTTTTTGTTAATCTGGAAGTGCTCCATTGGCTGGATTTAGAAACATATTACATTTATTTTTGTGCGCCCAAGATAGTTTCGCTGGTCTCATACAATATGTCAAAAAAAGCTAATAATTAACAAGCATGGGTAAGTTCATATTTTCTTTCTACATTTCTTTCATTTTACATCAAAAGGGTGACCTTTAAAGATTCAATTCAATTCAATGACATTTTTATTAAGCACCTATTATTTGTTAGGCATTGTGAAAATCAATGGGCATACAAAAAGAGGGGGGGAAAGAGACAAAAACAGTTTGCCCTCAAGAACTTACAATCTGATGGAGGAAACAACATGCAAACAAATATACACAAATCAAGCTATAATAAATTGAATGAAAAGGAAATAATTAACAGAGGTAAGGAATTAAAATTAGGAGGAGTTGGTGAGAGATTCTTATACAAGGGAGGATTTTCATTGGGATTTAGAGGAAGTCAAGAAGATTAATAATAGATGCAGAAAAAGAAAAGCATTCCAAAAATAGGAAATTAGTCATAGAAAATGCATGGAACTGAGAAGGGATATCTTGTTCATGGAACAGTCCAAAAGCCAGTGTCTCTTGAACAAAAAGTAAGTGTTAGGGAGTATGGTGTCAGTAGACTGGGAAGGTGGGATTGTGGAATGGAAAATGGATCAGATTCAGAATGGACTTGAGGTAGGGAAAGCCACTATTAGGCTATTGAAATAATCCAGGTGTGAGGTGATGGGGGAGCTCACCAGAGGGGTAAATGTTTCTGAGAAAACCAGAGGACATATTTGAGAAATGTGGCAAAGGTGAAATCAATCAAGCCTGACAAAAGCTTGGATGGATATGGAGTATGAGAGATAGCAACAAATTTAGGATGACTTCTAGATTAAGAGGCTGAGCAACTGGGGAAATGATGGTGCCATCTACAGTAGTAGGGAAGGTAAGAAGAATTAGAATTTAATAGGAAAAATGATGCTTCTCTTTTGTACTTCCTAAGTTTAAGATGTCTCACGTACATTTAGGTCTAGATGTCTGAAAGCCAGCAGAGAGACTGGGGCAGGAAAGGTAGATCTGTGAATCATTATTATAGAGACAGTAATTAAATCTATGTGAGTTGATGAGAGAGAAAGAACAATATTGAGAAGAAATAAAAATAAAGGAATGACTAGTCTACCAAAAATATAAAGTAGCTTAAAATATGTATCATGTGAATATATCCTGCTATATATGTGGGGGCCATGAGCAAGAGAAGAGGACAGATGTCTAATTACTTTACTTACTCTTTATATATTTTAAGTGTGTCTAGGTATATTTAATCTTTTCTCAGAGATGTGAGCCCCTTCAGAGCTGAGTATATTTTTCCTTTCTTTGTAACTCCAATTCTTAACATATAGTTTACCCTTAACTGTTGTTTGTCATTTTTTAAATAGTACCAATGACATCACAGGGTGATGTCTTGACTTGTGCATGAATTGGATTTAAGTGAGGCAGAATTGCACAAAGTCATCAGCCTCACTCTTTCTTCCAGTCTCTGAAGTCCAGTGTCTAGAAAAAAGTCAAGATGACTTGCAGTGACCCAGGATACACTATGTAGCATCCCAAGCATATTCACATCTATGAATCATAAATGACTGTATGATTACTGTGTCTCCAAGCATAAGGTTATACCAATGAGGCTTGTGAATGTAACCTTGAACTGGCCATGTGGCCCTTGGCTAAGACAAACTCATTAACATGCTCGGACTCAATTCCCCAGGAAAGCGTGGTATGCAATCTACACACCCAAAGGTGTTCCCTCTACCGTGCCACCCAATCTTAATTGTCTATACTTTGTGATGTGGTTACTATGTGCTTGGGAGTACAGCCCAAGCAGGACAGGATTAAATTCAGAGGCAAACCCATGAACTTCCTCTTGGATCTTCAATCTTCTCTAGTAATGACTCTGTCTCTCTCTCCTCTTAACCTTCTCCTTCCCCGAGGCTGTAACCATCTCAGCCTGCATTCCCTACCTTAATCTCCTCATCCACCTAGTATTCCTTTGTACTCTTACTTTCCTATCAAGGGGACTATCATAGGGGTTGCCTGCCCTATCCAACCACTGACTTGTCCTTGTCTTTCATTCTCCACCCTGGTTCTTGGTTGCTATCTCTCCTCGGTCCCATTACAAAGGTGAGCCCCTTCCCTTGTGGGACCCTGCTGGTCAGGGAAGTCCATTAAGGAAAACCACACACACTAGATGATCTAGACATCATCAGTGTCTAATGAAACTCTACGTCCCACCCACCCACCCACAAATGCTTCAATAGCCTTCATGGTCATTGGAATAAATTGTCCATCTATTCCATCAGAGGAAATCTTCACATTCTTTTACTAGACACCCTCTTCAATGCACTGATGGATTTGTGTCCCAACAGTAAAGCTCAGCCTGCTTTAACCCTTCTGCCAAAGTGGTTTAGCAGGATGTGTAGAGTGTACATGCTAGATTCTTGGAGCCTCAAGTGAGAATTGAATGAGAAAGTGAATATCAAAGGGGAATGAGTAGCCCCAAAAAGGGCTCAGTGAACCCTCATACAAGAGGCACTAGTCCTCCATGAACATTCAAAATACCCTTTAATAAGTGATTATTGACAGACTAATTAACTACATAGGCTCATTTGTGAACTGTGCATTCATCCTCTCAGGAATGTCTATGTTGGTGGCCATCAGATGAAATGGTGGTTTCTTTCCCTCTTTCTACACTAGTAAATCACAAAAGCTATCTACCGAGGCATAGAGGAGTTGTGACCTGCATCCTGAGAGGGAATTCCCACTCTTTGGAAATCATCTATCCTTGAAGAACAAACAATGTGATAGAAAGGCATCAGTCAGTAACATACACATCATGTGTTAAAACTGAAGACATTTCTATTTTTTCTATTTAGATATGTACAAACATGTGTCTTAGGGTAATATCTAAGTCAAGATAGAAGCAATTTTAACACTTTCTGCAGACAGAGGGGAAGAAATTCCTGGAAAAAGTACAGAAGAAATAGAAGACATGAATCAAAAATTAGATTTATTAGTATTAGGCAGCAAAACTAAAATGAAAACATAAGGGAAATCCATAGGGAATATTAGTCTACCACCTACAGTCTGACAGTTTTATGTTTCCTCATAATTTAATATAATAGGGGTATGTAGGCACTAAAGCATTCAGGTTAAGTATTCATGAATAATAAAATCATCTTCATTTTAGCTGGTCACATATCCTATTCATATTATTTTACTATCTTACAAATGAGAAGACTGACAGAGTTTAGAATGTGGCAAGATAATTTAAAAATTAACTGCTTAAACTCTTTAAGCCCTAAATTATTTCCATTTTTTAAAGATAGAAAATTTAAAAAATAAATAAGGTTTAAGGAGATTTTTTCTCAAAATACAGAAAATATTACTTGATAAATTATGACACTTATCCTTCATATAATAATTTGCTTCAAAAAGGAGATAAGTCATATCAGTACTGCTACTTTTAAACAAACAATAATAAATTATATTAGGAAGGTATTAGGATATTCCCAAAGGGCTAATGAAAAGTTCTCAGGATATGAATAATAATAACTAGCATTTATATAGTCCTTTAAAGTTTGGGAAGATTTTTTTTCTTGGAACACATCATATTTCATCCATTATAATGTACAACTACTCTTTGACATATATATTACATGTGTGTGGTGAGCGAAGGTAGGGAAAGGGAAGATAGGTAGGCAAATGATTCTTTTTGACATAGGAGGCTCTCAGAAAGAAAATACCCTCTACTAATACAGGTCTGTCTACACCTGTTTAATAACCTACTTTTAGAGAACTCCCTTTGAACACTGTGAAGTTACATAACTTGGCACAGGGGCAATATTTATCAAAGGAAGTATTTGAAGGCAGATGGGTCTAAATCCAAGGCCAAGAATCTATCCTATATGGCTTTTAGAAAATATATGGGGTCCTAGAAATCTTAGTATAGTTTAAGCTTTTTTATTGAATTTAGGATTAAGTACTTAAGCTTTAATAGTTTTAAACTGCACAAAAGAGGAAATTCAAAGGTATTTAGCACTGGACTAAAGGTAAGGGACATGTAAAGTTGGTGGAGGGAGAAGTTTCTCATTTTGTTCCTTGGGTGGATAAGGATAATATCAAATTACAGTACTTTCAATCATTATATACACAAATTTATTCTCACAAGATGATAATGTATAAATAAATGATAAAGTTCCCTTCAGAGTTGGCATCCCTAAGTATTGATAAGAAAATTTCTTGTACACTAGAAAATCATAAATTGCATAATATGACAAATTTTTTCAAAAATATTATCTTTAATTCATTGTCCCAGCAAAGAATTTTTCATCACTTTCTGAAAGACACTGCAAGTTATTTTTAATATCCTTTAATATCCTTGATAAATAGATTAATCAAAGAAGGTATATTCAGACTAAGTAATGTTTCGATCAGTGCTCCCCTCATTTCCTGAAATGTAATTAAGTTGTTTCAAATGAATTCTATATTTGTAAAATGTCAAAATTGTTTGATCATCTATCTTCCTTGACTTTATTCTTTATTAACTATACTAATACAAGATTCCATGATTTCACTGCTTTCAGTAAGTCTTCACAACATACTTTTTTTTTCTTAAACCCTTACCTTCCATCTTGGAGTCAATACTGTGTATTGGCTCCAAGGCAGAAGAGTGGTAAGGGCTAGGCAATGAGGGTCAAGTGACTTGCCCAGGGTCACACAGCTGGGAAGTGTCTGAGGCCAAATTTGAACCTAGGACCTCCCGTGTCTAGGGCTGGTTCTCAATCCACTGAGCTACCGAGCTGCCCCCTCACAACATACTTTTTGCCATAGTAGTTGGTTTCATATATTTTGGGGAACAAAATAAACTTTACAAGCAGTTCACCAAAACTCCAGTAAAGGATTTTTACTTTACAGGAATAAATTGTGCAAGACACACACCCACAACCTTCTTCACCCAGGTCTAAATATGATTATTTTCCAGACAGCTACTAATTGACTATGATTTGACTCCAGTGACTTTGTCTTTGAGAACTTCCATTTCCACTACTTCTACTGAAGGTCATTAAACGAATACTTCTCTCTAGTCTTAACTGGGAGTTGACTGTTCTGAAACTGAGTATCTTTCTTGGTCCTCAATTTAAGAAAAACCTCAGCCACACTACATTTGATTCTATTTTCTTGACATTTTTTCAGAAGATTCAATTGGCTCTTATACCAAAGGGGACGGAGCCCAGCAGATGAACTGAAAAAGAGACTATTTTCTGATGATGGATAAAACTGAGGAGGAGGAAGATGATGATTAAGAAGCCTGGCTGCACTTCTGACCCACTGACCATTTGCCCACTCAATGCAGGAGAAGTGAACCATTTCTGTTTAACATCTATCACCAGGAAACCCCTTGGTGGGCAGGAGTCTCAAATGGAAAAAGAAGAAAAAGAGCTGACTTGGAACTGAGCTTGGAAACATTTAAGACATTCAGTATTAGTGCCAAGGAACAAGTGACAGAGAACACCACCCAGGTCCAATTCACACTGCCTAGGAAAAGCCATCTAGGAATGAACCCTACATAGTATCTCATTTTACAGGAGATTATGGATAGCTTGAAAGTTCAGAGGGCCTATATTCCAATTTGCCCCAAGGTACTGAAAACTATTTTGAAATTTTCAGTGCTATAAGATGGAGTTTATGGCCCCCTAAAGTTCTTTAAAGAACTTTCAAAGAATTTTGTGGGGGACCCTTGATGAGTTTCTCCTATAGGCCAAGCCAATGTTATGACCTCCTCATGCTGGCTGCAGGCACTGGCCTGCTGCCCATGAGGACCTTAGGCCAAATACCTTTTCCCTTAATCATTCAATAACAAGTCTTCCCTATTTCTCAATGCTATTACTCAATGCTATTACTCAATGGTAATTAAGTATACCAATCATTTTCAAACAGATCTGTGTCCAAATTTATTTTCATATCCCAATAAATTAATTTCATTTATAGCTAAATAGAGCTCAAAGCAGTAAAGTCAAGGCTTCCTGCTTGTATTACAAAAATAAAAATCGAGCAGTTGTTCCATAAAAAGCAATAACAATTATTGAGTGCTCTGTGCCAGGATGGTATGGTTACTGATCAGAAGCCAGAGATCCTGTAGAATGAAATCAAGTGTGTCTTAGGAAGTATTGTTAATAAGAAGACAAGTGGAAGTAATGGAATTCCAGCTGAAGTATTTAAAATTCCAAATAATGATGCTTTCAAAGGGTTCAATATGTCAGCAAATTTGGAAAACCCCAAAGTGGCCAATGGATTAAAAAAATATCAGTTTATGTCCCAAACCTAAATAAGGGTGATGACAAAGAAAGTCCAAATTACAAAATAGTTGCATTCATTTCACACATCAGCAATATTATGCTTAAAACTTTACAAATTAGGCTTTAGGATTTTTAGTAAAAATTACCAGAAGACGGTTTTCAAAGAGACAGAGGAAATAGAGACCAAATTTCCAACATTTGATAGATTAGGGAGAAAAAAATGGAAGCAGCTTCTGATTTGATATTCCTGAGTTCAAAGATCATGCAGATGGATACTGCTGCCATGAAATTAAAAGACACTTTCTCCTTCAATGTAAAGCAACAGCAAATCTGGATGGCATATTAAAAAAGCAGAGATGTCACCTTGCCAAAAATGTCCATATAGTCAAAGCTTTGGTTTTTCTAGAAACAACATATGGCTATAAGAGTTGAACTATAAAGAAAAATAAGCACCACAGAATTGACACTTTTGAATTGCAATTCTGGGAAAGCCTTTTGAGAGTCCCTTGGTAAGCAAGTAGATTTAAACACACCCTTAATCCCTCCAAAAAACTCTGCAAAACCCACTATACTTAAATTAATTCAGACTATTCACTGGAAAGCCAAATACTGGAGCTAAAGTTTAAATACTTTGGTCCCATAATAATAGTACTCATTGGGAAAGATTCTAATATTAGGAAAATTGAGAGTAAAAGGAAAAGAGGATGGATGAGCTGTATAGTATCATGAAAACAATGAACATCAATTTGAACAGAATTTGAGAAATGCAAGAGGATACAAGGGCTTGGCATGCTATAGTCCATGGAGTCAAAAAGAGTTGGGTATGAATAAATGACCGAACAATAATATTCCGGATCTGTACTAAGAGAATGAAAACAATCCCTCTAAAAATGTCACTAAGAAATTTTCTTCTGCTTATTCTTCTAGTAAGAAAAAAAATTTAAAAATTAAAATGTAGGAAATATAAGAGCCAACATATTTAGGTCTACTTCTCAGCTGCAGGATATTTGTTCCCTAATGAAAGAAGTATGTTGTCCTAGCAAAGAGAGGAATATAATCAAGTCATCCCCCCTCTTCTTCAAAATTACATTTTTATGACATGCCTACAACTTAAGATATAATAGCTAAAAATCTTCCTTTTCTATTATAAAAAGAAACTGTGAAAATTAAATAGCTGTAGATGGAAGTTTGAAATAATTGTACAAAACAAGTCTGACTTTTCCATGTTAATGTATAACTAGAAAATGAGCAATCAAAATTGGTATAACCTTTTGCCAGGCATGCAAACTCTTCTCTTTTTGATGAGTTATAACTAACAGAATAACAGGATCTTGGAGTTGAAAAAGGCTCAAATCACATTGCAATATGCCTCTAGAATAATTATGAGTTTAGTGGTAACTGATAGACTGTCTATTTTTTTACATTTCCCCCAATACACTGTCCAACTCCTCTCACCTACTTTAGGGCTTAGACTTATGTAAAGAACTTTTGCAATATTTTCACTCTCATTCCATTCTTTTAAATCATTGAAACTTTAAGACTGATCATCTCTATTCCTAAGTTATCATAAAAAGCTTCTGATTGATAAATGGTCCAAAAGGGCAACTTGATTTGAAGTTCACTTTATTTGGGATAACTAAATTCACTCAATTGTTGATGAATTCTTTTAAATGTTTATCAAAAGGGAACAAGAGTAATGATCTTTACTATCACCAGGAGGTGTTTTTGGGTCATTCACATTGTGAACCTCAGAGAATGCATTTCTTTAAATAGGACTCATGGTCCATGTTGACCTTTGTATAACTGATGCCAACCAAATTCAGGGGGGGGGGGGAAATCACTCTTACTACTTAGGATGGATCAATGGATCAAAAGATTCTGAGACAATGCATGAAAAATGCTTTTTCATTTAAATACTTTCCTTTAAAAATATACTAAACAGGGCAACTAGGTGATTCAGTGTATGGAAAGCCAGGTCTAGAGAGGGAGATCCTGGGTTCAAATGTGGCCAGAGGCACTTCCTAACTCTGTAACCTTGGACAAACCACTTAACTCCAATTTCCTAGTCCTTACTGGTCTTCTGTTTTGGAACCAAAACCCATTATAAATTCAAAGACATAAAAGTTTTTTAAGGTATTTAATTGCTTTGCTTTAGAAAATAAGTACATTTTAATTAGTAGTAGAACTCTAAGAACAAAAATCACAGAATCAGACACTTAGAAGTAGAAAGGACACTAAAATTTCCTAACCCTAAAATTCCAGCACACCAACATCAGATCATGAAATTAGAGGATCAATAGATTAATGAGAAGTTGCAGGTCATATATCTGATAAGTTTAAGGGACAGAATTTGAATCCAAGTTGTCCTGATGCTACAATGAGTGTTCTTGCCATTGATTCTCAGAGAAGTTTTTATATTATTCATTGCAGTTCCTCTGGAACTTTCTATCTGTTCATCTCCAACTCTTCAAGTACCAGGTAAAATCCTATCATCTATGAGATGGCTTCTCCAAAATCTCTTAATTTGAATACCTTCCCTCTGTTGATTATTTCCAATGTATTCCAGATACACAATGTCTGTACATGTGTGTGTGTGTGTGTGTGTGTGTGTGTGTATTTATGTGTATATACGTATAGCTTGGATGTTATTTCTTCTTTTAGACTGTGAGGTGCTTGATGGCAATGTCTTCTCCCTCCCTTTTTTCTGTCTTTGTATCTTCATTTTTTAGCACATTTCCTGGAACTAACTAGGTGATTAATATTTGTTTGCTGACTGATTGGTGGAAAAAGAACTCACAATTATTAAGAGGCATAATTATTGACTAGTGGCTAGACTTAGACATGGAATATGGAAGATATAGGTTTAAATACCAAATTGGCACTAATAAAATACCTCTAGACAAATCATTTAATCTCTCTGAGTCTCTATTTCCACATGTGAAAAAATGAGGACAATAGTAGCACTCCCTTTAAAATGTTACTATTGGGAACATTAGGATAAAATTGGTATAATTCTTTGTAAACTAAAAGACCTATAAATAATAGGTTATAATATTATAATTTAGATGTCATCAATATATAAAATAGATTATAATAAAAAGTATTATGCAATATATGATAATAAATAATATTAATATAGTATACATATATTAGGTTTTAATACATGTTATATATTATATTTATGTAAATATATAATATATGACTTTTACTTTATAATCAATTATATATTATAAGTATATTATTATATTATATAACAATATATTATAAGAAACAAACTATTAAAATGCTTCACTTATTCAAAGCATTGGGCTTACATCAATCTCTTATTTCCACTTTAAAGATAAGTAAACTGAAGTGTATAAAGGCTAAATGATCAAGGACACAAAATTAATGTATCAGTCACAATTTTAAACCAAATGGCCTATCATTAAGTTGCCCCTTCCCTATTTTTCCACAAATCGTCCTCTGAGCATTGACTTAAAATGCTGTATGTCTGACACCGCACTTTTTAAAGTTCTCCAATACCAATATCCATTTGTTGTGTCTCATTCCCCAATTTTTGTTCAAGTGATATATGTCATGGTAGATTTATATTTTTTTGTGACTCAACTTGTGTATAAATAATTTTTGTATGATGCTCTAGTCTTCCTTTACCTCTTTATTGTTCCATTGTCCTTTTGCTTACAGTCATTTTAATTCTTCTTAAAACATTATATCCCCACCTTTAAAACCCTGTATCATCAGCCAGGGAATATTGATAGCAAAGAGATGGGGATTACACTACTAGAGCAGTTAAAGATTTTGGAAGGCATGGCTTAGTTTCCCAAATGTGATGTTGCTTAATTTCTTACTCCAATGGAATTCCTACTCTAACTAGTTATTTGTGCTAAATAATTGATGAAGACATAACTACTAATGAACTAAGTCAATTGGCTGTCCATTTACTACTCCATGTCATAGTCTAGTCATAGTCGTCTTTCACCTACTTTCTATTCCTGATGTGAAGAGTTGAAATGATATCTTACGCATCATTATGACTTTCACTGATTAGTCTGGAGTGTTTCTATAGGAAATGACAAGAAAACAAAATAAATAAAATGAATTTGGCCAATATCTTGAGCTAAAGATCTGGCTTTCTATTGTGGGAAGAAAATACAGAAGACATAGATCTGCAGCCTTACCCAGCCTATGTGACTGGAAATGTCTGATGTCCAAGCAGCATCGGCTATATAAGCTTTCGACAATTATTCAACAGAGGTAATGAACAGGGCCAAGTATTCTGAACATGTTCAGTATGGGGGAGGGGAGGTCTTGAACAGGCTGATGAAATGATCATTGCTAATAAATCCCAGGGATAGAGGTTGTGACCAGGGCACCCCACTTTTCTCCTTTTCCTTCTCAGTTCAATTGTTATGACCCTGCAAGACTAATCTAGGAGTTCAGTTATTTTTCTGTCACAACCTCAGAGTGTGTGTCAAGGAAAGGGGAAATACACAAGCACTTTCATCATTGCAAGATTTTTAATATTATTTCTATTTCTATTATATCTTATTTAAATCACACAGTTACAGCTTATCAAACTATTAGAGAGAAATCCTTCTAAGTGATTAAAAACTACTTAATTAAATTTCCTGACAAAACTCATTTGCAATATCTTATGATCAATAGGAAATACTCCTTTTAATCTTTAAGATACCATCTTTCAAAAGCTGTGCGGAATCATTATAGCATTTGCTGATAGAAGTGCCTATTAGAACATTGAGCAAAATGAGACCATCAGTCACTATTAAAGTCAATAATCATTTATTAAGCATCTATGATGTACTGGTCACCATTCCTAGTTTTGAGGATCCAAAAAGAGGCAAAGCACAATGCCTGGCCCCAATAAGCCCACAATCTGATGGAGAGAAAATAAGCAAACACATATCTAAATTGAAGTTATGTACAGGATTATATAGGAAGTAACAAATGAAGGAAAAGTACTGTAATTAAAGAGGCATTAAAAAAGCCTTTTTGGAGAAAGTGAGAGTTTAGTTAGGACTTGAAGGAAGCCAGAGAAACCAGAAAGTACAGATGAGAAGAGGGAGAATTTCAAGAATGGCAGAGAAAATGCAGAGAATTGACAGATGGATTTTCATGTTCATTAAAAAAAAAGGAGGCCAATGTCACTGGATATGAGTAACTAACAAATGATATCTTCTGCATCATTAGAATCATAAGAAAACAGGAAAGGTTGGTGGTAGGAAGCCAGACTATGAAGAATTTTCATTACCAAACAGAGGATTTTAGATTGATATTAGAAACAAGTGGGAGTCACTGGAGTTGATTGAGTAGGGAAGTAACATGATCCAATTTTCACTTTAGGAAAATCACTTTGGAGTGAGGAGAGATTTGTGGCAGGAAGACATACCAGCAAGCTATTAAAATAGGCCAAGTCTGAGGTGATGAAGGTCTGCCCTAGGGTGGTAGCAATTTCAGAGGAAAGGAGAGAGTGTATGAGAGAAATTGTAAAGAGTAGTCTTAACAACAGATTGAATATGGAAGGTGAGGGATAGCGAGGAGTCAAAAATGGAACCTAGGCTCTTAGTCTAGGTATCAGGGAGAATGATGTTCCCCTCTACAATAATGGAGAAATTTAGAAGAAGAAGGGTTTAGGTGTGTGTATGTGGGAGGAATCATGTGTTCAGTTTTGGATATATTTTTTTTAAAGATATCTACTGAATATCTAGTTCAATATGTCTAAAAGGTGATTATAGAGGTGATTATAGATCAGAAGAGAAATTAGAAAAGACAGGGAAATTCAAGAATCATCAGCATAGAAAATATAGTTTTATCCATGGAAATTGATGAGATTATCAAGTGGAATCATGGAAAAAAGAAAGGAAAGTCCAAGTGGGTGTGACTTGATTAAGGATCCAGCAAAGGAGAAAAAGGACTGATTTGATAGTTAGGAGGAGAACCTTCATCTTCAACTTCAGTATCATTTGTAAAAATGTCTTACTATAGTTTGTTGTTTTAATAAAATTGAGAATTGCTCCCATATTTCATATCCTTCCCTACCTTGAGAATCATCTCCTATAACAAGAACATTTTTAAAGAAAAAAATAAAATAAGAGAGAAAAAAATTGAAAAATTGGTCGATTCACTCAAAAAAAAAAAAAGCCTGAAGGTATTTACATGGTTCCACACACTTGTACCTCTGATGTCTACAAAGGAGTAGTAAGGGGTATCTATACAGTTTCATTATTTGGCCCCATGCTTCTTTATAATTTCACAATATTCATTTATGATAATATTTTGTATTTGTTCTTTCCATTTAGTGTCGAAGTCACTATATACAAACATAATAACATAGATGTTCCCTAAAACCACATCCACTATGTAGAATCACACTTTTAAAACCACAAAACCTCTAAGGAAAACACAGTTAGCCTACAATATTCAAACACTTCATCAGAGACAAAATAAAAAAAAATAGGAATCTATTTAATTTTTTTTCTTTCTCTACTCTTTCTTTTTTATTTTATTTAATTGACTTATTCAGAGCATTTTTCCAGGATTACAAAAATCATATTCTTTCCCTCCCCTCCCTTCAACCCCCTCCCATATCCAATGCACAATTCCACTGGCTTTAACATTTGTCTTTGGTCAAGACCTATTTCCATATTATTGATATTTGCACTAGGGTGATCATTTAGGGTTTATAACCCCAATAATATCCCCATTGACACATGTGAACATATTTTAAAATGATAGAAAAATTTTATGAATATTATATGGATAAGAAAAGCATACATACTACACTCAATAGTGTCCATGTCCATGAAAGTTTGTTTTTCATATCCTTTGACCATTTACTTGGGGAATCCAGTAAAAATGTACTTAGATTTGGCCTTCCTGTCACTTAAGTTGGAGAAATTGCTAAATATTAGAAGCTTCATTTATTTCTCAATGAAACAAAATTAATATTTCCTAGAGGGGGAAGCTACATGGCTCAGTAGAGAGTTGAGAACCAGCCATAAAAAGGGAGTTCCTGGGTACAGATCTGGCCTAAGTCACTTCATAGCTGTGTGACCATGGGCAAGTTATTTAATCTCCATTGCATAGCCTTTACCACTCTTCTGCCTACATAGTATTGATTTTAAGAAGGAAAGTAGAAGTTTTTTAAATATCTATTTGAAATGACTCACAGGGTTAGTTTTTAAAATGAGAAATAAGTTAATTTATGTTTAAATTATTTAAATTACCATATAAGGCACTAACAGATTTCTACATTTTATATATGAGTTTAATATGAACAATTCTATACATTTGTTATTGCATATATGGGTATATGTACATTCTCACGGGTAAGGTTTTAGTGTAATTTAATACTTTAATAATAATATCCATCTTTTAGAATTCCTAGATAGTTTAAAAATATTGTGATAGAAAATTACAAGCTCACTTTAAGTACAGGTAAATGTAAATAATGCTATTTCATATGCATGTTTGAAAATGTTTCTAGACTCTACTTCAGATGGAACTGTCATCTTTGTATCAAGTCACATACATCTAATTTCACTTCTAAATTGATATGAACTTGATCATTTAGAGTCTACATCCCCAATCATATCTCCATCAACCCATGTAATCAAGCAGTTGGTTTTTTCTGTGTTTTTACTTCCACAGTGTTTCCTCTGAATGTGGATAGCATCTTTCTCATAAGTCCCTCAGAATTGTCCTGGGTTATTTCATTGCTACTAGTAGAGAAGTCCATTACATTCTATTGTGCCACAGTGTGTCAGTCTCTGTGTACAATGTTCTCCTGGTTCTGCTCTTTTCATTCTGCATCAATTCCTGGAAGTTGTTGCAGTTCACATGGAATCCCTCCATTCATTGTTCCTTTTAGCACAATAGTATTCCATCACCAACAGATACCACAATTTGTTCAGCCATTCCCCAATTGAAGGGCATCCCCTCATTTTTCAATTTTTTGCCACCACAAAGAGTGCAGCTATGAATATTCTTGTACAAGTCTTTTTCCTTATTATCTCTTTGGGATACAAACCGAACAGTGCAATGATTGGGTGAAAGGGCAGACAGTCTTTTAGTGACTCCCTTTGTGCATAATTCCAAATTGCCCTCCAGAATGGTTGGATCAATTCACAACTCCACCAGAAATGCATTACTGTCCAACTTGAACTTGAATCCAGGCCTCAGGCTAACTAATACTATCCTTGAATGTGTCCAGATGGCAAACTGTGTATTTGAATATGCTAGTACATTTACAAGGATTTCACCATCTCAACTTGGGGTCTGTCTTTTTTTTAAACCCTTACCTTCCATCTTGGAGTCAATACTATGTATTGGTTCTAAGGTAGAAGAGTGGTAAAGGCTAGATAATGGGGGTCAAGTGACTTGCCCAGGGTCACACAGCTGGGAAGTGTCTGAGGCCAGATTTGAACCCAGGAGCTCCCATTTCTAGGTCTGGCTCTCAATTTACTTAGCTACCCAGATGCCCCCCTTGGGCTCTATCTTAATATATCCCTATAGTGGGATATAGTAATCAAAAAAGCTAATAAAATTATTGCCTGTTGCATTAATTTATGGATGCTATTGTTGAAGTGAAAGCTTGAAAAATTTGGAGGATGTGTTAAAAAGAAAAACCAAGATGTTACCTTAATTAGAAGTTGTAAACAGGGAGCAGCTGGGTATCTCAGTGGATTGAAAGTCAAGCCTAGAGACAGGAGGTCTTAGGTTCAAATTTGACCTCAGATACTTCCCAGCTGTGTGACCCTGAGCAAATCACTTAACCCCCATTGCCTAGCTCTTACTGCTCTTCTGCCTTGGAACCAATGCATAGTATTGACTCCAAGATGGAAGATAAGGGTTTATTAGAAAAAAATAAGTTGTAAACAAATCATGTTAAAGAACTAGGCATCTTTATCCTAAAATTTTGTTGGCTTATTTCATGACAGTTCAAATTCTAACATTTTCAGGCTTTGTTCCCAGTTCTACACCCCACCACCATTTGTTAATGTTCTCTCTTTTAACATCAACTTCCATATACCCTGTATATACCTTGAATTTGCTTAGTTATCTATATTTTCTTTCTCTCTCTGTAATGAAAGCTCCTTGAATACAATGGATTGATTACAATTCTTTGTATCTCAGGACCCAGCACAGAGCCTGACATATTGTGAGCCATTAATAAATGCTTATTGACTGATGGACTAATTGAATAAAGAAGGAAATACTCAAAGGGAGCCCTGTGACTTGTTCTTCTCTTTGGCCTCTGAGGAGACATAGAGGAATAATGCCAGCTCAAGTTGTAAAGAAGTGATTTCAGACTTGATGTTGGGATGAAGACAAAGAAGTATATTACCAAACATACCCACAAAAAGGCTTCCTCACAAAGAGAGGTTTTCAAAAGTTAGGAGGTTTTTTGGATGGAAGCAAGTAGATAAGTAATATCTTAATAAAGTGAATAAATATCCACATTTATAGGCAATATAACTTGTCAATTTTTAAAACACTGATAAAATTAGAAGGAATCAGTAATATTTCTGTTAATGACTAATCAACTAATATTAATAATTAATATGATTTTCATATGGGAAGTACCTAGTATGTCACATTTTTAAAAATCAATATATTCTAAAATGAAGGAATTAAGTATTGTTCATATGGAGAGGACAAGGAGAAGAAGGTGATGATAGCTGTCTTCAAGTAAATGAATTGCTATCTTTCAGGAGATTGGTTTCTTTCCTGTCTGTCTCTGACATGCTAGATGTGTGAAGTTAAGTAAATCATTTAATATTTCAGGGATCTAGGGAAGTCTTCAAGAAAATTAGTTACAATACTAATTGACTGTGATACACTCTCTACCAATGAAATTTGGAGGTGCCAAATGTCATTGGTAGAGAGTGTTTCACAGTCAATTATTAAATAAATTTTTATTTTGTGTTTAACATGTGCCAGATGCAGTGCAAAGCACAAAAGAAATACAACATGAGAAGAGAAGGCACTAGTATCTGGAAGACTGGGAAGGGCCTCCTGAAGAAGATGGTATCTGAGCTGAGTCTTGAAGAAAGCCATAGTAAGAAGAAGTAAGGATATAGAGCATCATGAAAAAGGAATAGAAAGTAGGTCAGTGGAGAATAGTGGAATTTATGGATATGAGCAGAGTATAAAAATTCTGTAAAGGCAGGAGTGGTTCAGATTATAAAGTGTTTTTGGTACCAAACAGAGGACTTTGTATTCTATCTTTGCAGTAAGAGGAAGCCACTAGAGTTTATTGTGTGGAAGATAACATAATCAACTTTGGTACCCAAGTATAGGATGGATTGGATATATTCATATCTCACATATATTAATATAAATCACATGTTTAATGAAGGTAGAAATGCTAATGTTTGGCAAGATTTGATATGAATAGTGAATAAGAGTTTATTAATCAAGGATGACATGAAATACATGTGCCTCTGTGACTAGAAGGATGATAATATCCTGAGAGTTCTAGAAAAAGTCAGAAGAGAAAAGAATTTAGTGATAAAGATACTGTAATCTGTTATTTTACATGTAGACATGGTTTTTAATTATTACATCCTTACATTCTGTGCTCCATTTTCGCTCCCGCATCACTTTTTCCCCATTCCCCAAGATGGCAGTTAATATGACATAGATTATACAAGTGCTAACATGAGTATATATTTCTATGTTTGTCACGTTGTAAAAAAGACATGTCATTTATATAAGAAAAAACTTATAAAGGAAAGAAAGTAAAAAAGATGTTTCAATTTGCTTTCAGATCCTATCAGTTTCCTTGTGATCATTAGTCTCTTGGAGCTGTCTTGAATTCTTGCATTTCAGATAATAGTTAATCCATTCACAGTTGATCACCTTACAATATTACTGTTATGGTGTAAAACATTCTGCTCATTTCATCTTGCATCACTTCATGTAAGTCTTTCAGGTGTTTTTATGATGATCCTGTTCAGCATTTCTTATAGCACAATAGTATTTCATTACAATCATGTATCAAAGCTTGTTCAACCATTCCCCAATTGATAGACATCCTCTAGCTTTCCAATTCTATGCCACCATGAAAAGAGTTGCTGTAAATATATTTGCACAAGTAGGTCCTTTGCTTAATCTTTGAACTTTTTAGGAGAAAGACATAGTAGTTGTATTGATGAATCAAAAAGGTATGCAGGCTTTATGGTCCTTTAGAGATGGTTCCAAATTATTCTTATTCTCCAGAATTGTTTAACAGTTCACATCTCCAATAATAATATATTATTGTTATTATATTATATATTTTATATAATAATATGTTATTTTCCATATTCCCTCCAACGTTTATAAATTTCCTATTTCATATTAGTCAATATTATAAATATGAGATGGTCCCTCAGTGTTATTTTAATTTGTTTTACTCAAATTAATAGTGATTTTGAGCATTTTTCATGACTAAGAATAGTTTTAATTCCTACATCTGAGAATTGCCTCTTTATATTCTTTGACCATTTATGAGTTGAGTAGTGATTTGCATTCTTTTGCTTTATTTCTCTATATATTTTCAATATATTTCTTGAAATCTGTTTTGAATTGGGTGAATTTGAGATTTACATTTGACATTTTACCCAAGATATACAAATGCAGTTAATTATAAATGTGAATATGACTGAGGAGAAAGACTAGGGCAAGATACACACACACACATATAGACACACACACATATACACACATATCTGGGAATGATCTACTTAAGGATGATCATTGAACCAATGAGTGCTATTTAAGTCACCAACTCAAAGAATATAGAGGAAAATTGAGGAGGGTCCATATGTGGTCCATCTAGACACCCAATCACCAGACTTTCTTTACTTTTATAATCTAAGTGTCCCTCATAGAGTTAGCAGAAAAAAAAGTCCAGAAAATGGTCTGAAATATGAAGAGAAAAAACAGATATAAATAAAAGAAACTCTGTAACAGATATGATTCAGTCCTAGGATTGTGACCTTCATTCCTTTCTAATCCTTTCCTTGACCAGAACTTTTATTTCAGAGTATCGAAATAATTTCTCTGATTGGAAAGGTCCAAATTGTTGTTGAATGCTCAGGGCAAGACAAGGACAAAAGCATAATTATCTGGAAAGAATTGTGGGCTTTTTTCTCTCTTCCTTTTTTTTCTTTCTGCTATCCTAATGCAGCACAACTTCTATATGAGGAACACAACCTCAGTAATATACAATTTAGATGCAGTCGTTCTCTCTAGCAGAGAAGTCATTTTGATTTTGTTAGCTTCTCCCTTTGAACAGTTTAGGTATGCTTAAAATTATGATGGCATTTAACTGCCTGCAGTTCCGTGAATTCATTAATGGCATTAACACAGTAGCTTTTTAAAACCACATGGAGTAAGATGCTGCTATGGAACTAGCAATATATTGATAGATACTATTCTTGAATCAGTCAGCTAGGAGGGTCTGGAAAGATTTCTCAATCCAAATTCTTCATACAAATGACCCAAGATTACACAGCTAGTTAACGAAAGAGTCAGGAATTGAACTCATGTGTCTTAATTCCCAGGCAATTGTTAATGTGGTTGTAAACTTAAAAGTAAAGGGGCCTTAATGACCCTTTGACTAATCTCTTCATTATTGAAATGATGGCAATGGGGAAACTGAGGCCCACAGACAATGTTACTGTTCCAAAGTGACATAGGTAATCAGTGTATTAGCTAGGGTACAAATAATATTCCATTCCTCTAAAGCACAATGCCTACACATTCCCTTTAACCCTAATTCTATGTAGTACCCCCAATCAACTGGATTCTCTTGAATTAAAAAAGAAGTGAAAAAAATAAAGCTTCCTGTGTTGTTCTTCTAGATCTCAGACCTTTAGGAGTCATGTGGCAGCAGAAATTGTGCTGAATTTGGAGTCATGAATGAGGATTTGGCTCTTAAGTCTGCTCCGTACTACCTTTGAGATCTTAAACAAATCATTTTTTCTTTCTGAAACTCAGGGATTTTTTAGCTGTGAAATTAAGGAAATGGATTAGATGACCAAATGAGTGCCTTACAATATTAAATCTACAATCCCACTCCTTCAAATCATAAATAAACTCAAACTCATTTAAAATTCTCAATGATCAGCATGAAAAGAGTTCCACATGAATAATTATAAACAGTAAGCATCAACAAAATTAATTTGAGAATTTGACTAGAATTCACCTAAGGAGAAAGCAGCAAATTTAATGTCTTCATTCTTATTTTATTTAGGCAGATATATTGCTTAAACCCTTGTTAATTGGCTCATAAGAATTCTCAGCCATGAAAGTAATCTGATGTCATATTTAAAATATGTTATAGAGAATCCACCCAGAAGATAGTTAGGAGTTCATTAAAATAGCAATATGGTTTAAATCACATCTGGCAATCTGCCTGCAGTGTGAAGAGATCGGATGTAACCAGGACCACTTTACAGAGAAAACTACAGAAGTTAAGTGATTTATCCACTGTACCAAAATTAGTCATTGATGAGGCCAGAGTTGGAATATAAATCTGATTTTAATTTGTTTTCCACTGAACTATTCTGACATCTTAGGGTGGAATTTTTGATAATGTCTAGAAAATCTTATTATAAAATCTCTACAGGACTTCCAAATTCTTTTCATCTTCCCCGATGACTCCAGCTAAAATGCACTCCTCTTTTTCCTGACCTCTTCATTCATTTTTAGTCTATATTTTCAGAACTTAGCATTGCATTTTATACTATTTTAATTGATTTCTAATTTTGTTATATACCTCTTTTTACTCCGCAAAAAATATGAGCACATTGAGGATGGGGGTCATGACTTGGGCTTTGTTGTGCCAATAATAGCTAGGAAAACGCTGCTGTCTTCATAGACTATTGATTAACTCATGTGATAACATATTTAGACCTAAAAGAGACTTATGAAGACATTTAGTCTAAGCTCTCTATTTTATCGATGACCAAACTGAGGCCAAAAGTGATGTGATGATTTACCCAAAGGTCCCACGGATAGTTCTAAAGTTTGAGCTAGATCTTTTGACTCCAAAGCCAGGTCTAAGTATTAGGAGAACGTTGCAAAAAATGTAATACCTAAATCTGCATTGCTATGAATGAACCAAAAATGTCTCTCAGAAGCAAATGAGCAGATTGAAATAACTATTCTTTTAACACCACAGGAGAAATAATTCACACATTTCTTTGGGGCTTTAATGTTTACAAAGCTTCTCCTTTGTAATACTCCTGTGGGCTAAGTAGGGCATGTATGATGACCACTATTATTTAGAGATGAGATATTTAAGCATTCCAGTGGTGAAGTCACTTAGCCGTGGCTACACAACTACTAGATATCAAAGCCAAGATATATAGCCAGATTTTCTGATATTTTTGACCATAGCCTGAGGTTTCTCTGCAAGCAGGAACATATGAGTCATGCGTGTTTGCCGCATCCCCTATGAGTAAAAGCTATTTATGACTGGAAACACTTTTTTTAGGAAGAGACTAAAAGACATTTGTTGTGTAGGATAACCAGTTGTAACTACACCAATAAATGCCATTCAAATTGGATAAACACATCTTTAAACATGTACATATATACATGTATGGTGTTATATTACTACTTTGAGTTTCTATACTCTCTGCACACATAACTGAAAAGGAGTTCTGTCATTTAATTGGTAATAGGGAACTCTTAGTCAAAGAAACTTCTCTGGGTGGTACAGTCTAGCCCTTCTTTGCAATTTAGTGTCCTACAGAGTTGTCTATAGTAGAGTATTAAACTCAGGACCCTCAGGATGTTTCTAGTCCATAACAGAACACCAGGTGTGACCTGAACTAGATTCAAATGTAGATTCTATCAATATTTTTAAACCCTTGCCTTTTTAGTATCAGTTCTAATATAGAAGAGCCACAAGGGCCAAACAATTGGGAATACGTAATTTACCCAAGGTCACATAGCTAGGATGTATCTGAGGTCAGATTTTAAACCAGGTCCTACTCACTCCAGGCAGGATGCTTTATCTTCTGTGCTACCACAGAACCCTGACCAATCGGATTTTAAGGTGTTGGTTACTTAAGGTATTAATTAAAAATAAATATACAAAAATGTAGTTTTAAGTCAATATTTGGTTTGTAGGATCCTTATATATGGTTTAATGGCTCCTGTTTCTATTGAGTTTGACAGCACTGGAATAGGGCACTGAAAGAGTAAGGGACTTGCTCTGGATCACATGACTAACATGGATTAGAGGTAAGGCTTCAATCCGTTGATCCTGATTTCGAGTCCTTGTATTCTAGTGTCCGTACATCTCTATCTATAGAGAGCTACATCTCTAACTATCATCTATTTATCTTTCTACGTATTATGTGTCTATTTTTCAATCCTAACATCTATCAGTCTATATATTTATCTATTTTTTTGCTAGCTATGTATCAATAGATCTAATGTAAATCTACTCATTCTATTTATCTATCATCTATCTATCTGTCTGTCTGTCTCTCTGTTCATATAAAATATCAAATAACCTAGAGTCAAAATAGGGTAAATGTTTTTTCTAACATATATTGATTTTATTACCTCATTTCTATAAATATTTTCTCAGGCTTAATTGAGACAACTTTCACAGTCAGTCTCAAAAGAATTGTTATGAAAGGACTTTATAATTATATGCATGAATCTATATATGGAAGTAGACATCTGTGTACACATATATTAATTTACACACATTTGTGTTAAAAAGCATTTGCTTTACATGATCCTTTGAAATGTTCATATTGTAACAAGATTATATCAATGTTGAAAAAATGTGGTTGGTTACTTCTGGTTGACAACATGAATGAATAAGAAATAGTCAGAGGTGACTAATCACCCTCCAAATAACCACAAAAACTACCTCAAAACTAATTCTAGAATAACAGCACTAACAGAAGAATGAGTAAAGCCTGTTCCATCCCAAAACAACATGGAAAGACAGCAATAAGGACTCATCTCACTGGAGTACAAATAGAGAATATCAAACAAGACTCAGTGGAACTTGGACTCAATACAGTGTAAACATCAGGGTAAAGAGCACAGCCAACACCACTCAGCCTCAGTAGTGTAAAAGTGGAAACCAATGCAATACAGAAAAAAGGTAGCAACAGGAATAAAATGCTCCCACATAGTCTAGCCATAACAGAGGCCAATACATGACACAACATAAGAAGCAATTGGAGGAACTCAACCCAAGTCTAGTCTCAGTAGGATTGGGCAGAACCCAACCCAACCATGAATGAACATAAGTGCTGTCCCCATGCCCTACCAGGGACTACATCCTGTGTCACTTTCCCCACTGATTGCTGGGTAAACTGCTTCCCCCTCTTTAAGCCACGCAGGGAAGGTAGGAAACACTCCCATTGGACTACTGGGCAGGAGGTGGCTGATGTAGTCAGGCTTAGGGAAAGGGAGAGGTGAGGGACAAAAGCATTCTGTTACCCTCTAGTTATGTGAGCCATGATTCCCCCAAACTTAGAAAAAAAGTAAAACAGCCCCAGCTTTTAGAAAAAACCCTTTCTTTATATAAGAATTTAGGGTAACACTAAATGGTTTGCCTATCAGAATTATGGATAAAGGAAGAATTTATGTCAAAATAAGACATAGAAAACATTATGAGTGTAATGCAGAAAGGGTTTGGGGATGGTAAGGGGAACAAGATCTAGGAGAGGATGGCTGATATTTAGGGTTGACTCAGAGAGAGGAGAGGGGGGTCTGAAGATTTTCCCCCTTCTGCCTTTCCTCCTTAGCTATGGCTGCTTTCCCAGATTTGCTCTTGTCCCTCTTGTCCCCCCTCCACTACTTGAGACCACAGGGTTTCTTCTTAGGAAGATGTCTCTCCCCTTAATCTGTTCACTTACACTTGATTCACAGCTTTGGGAAAAGATAACTAATGTCAATTAACTTAGTCAGGGTAATAACAAAGGAGTAACTGGCAGGGGAAAGAATAGGAAAGGAAAGTGGGTAAAGGAATCCCTTGCTCTAGCTAAAACCCTTTTTCTCCCTCCTCGAGTTTGGGGGGAACTCAGGCCCTGGTAAGCTAAGTCTAAGCCTGGTAAGCTAAGTCTAAGCCTAAGAAAAAGTCAGATTGACTGACCCTAGTTTGGCCCCTTGGCCACAGTTCAGACCCAGGGCACCAGCAGCTGAGGTAAAGTCTGACAGAGACTCTAAATGTCTTTCTCAAGTTTCTCTTCAGTGAGTCCCTTCAATTGGGAAATCTTGGGGGGAAGGATTTCCAGTCACAAGCAGGAAAAAGTGGGTAACCCTCAGGAGAAAGTCTTATTCACCCCCTCTCTCTTCTACTTCTCCAGACTGAGAGCCCAACTCCGCTATCACCCAGAGTCTTCTCCTCAAGATTCCAACCTCCTAGGAAGGAAGGAAAGGAAGACAGATTCTTCCTTTAGTGCCAGCCTCTGTCACATGAGATATAAAATATATAACAAACTACACTAAATTAAAAAGGTTTTAATCAAACCAAATCAATTGCAGTCAAGATTAAAACATAGCAATCATATTTGACAAAGGTTTCATTTTTTCAATATGTAGAAAATTGAGTTAAATTTATAAAATTATAATGGGTTTTCCAATTGACAAATGGTCAAAGATAATTCTCACATGAAGAAATTAAAACTATCTTTAGTCATATGAAAAAATGCTCAAAATCAGTTTTAATTGAAAAAATGTAAGTAAAAATAACTCTAAGGTGGCATCTCAAAACCATACGAGTGATTAACATGACAAAAAGTAAAATGATAAGTGTTAGAGAATATGTGGAAAAATTGGGACATTAACACATTGTTGGTGGAGATGTGAATTGACACAACCATTCTAGTGATCAATCTGGAACCATGCCCATAGGGCCATCAAACTGTGCATACCCTTTGATCCAGCAATATCACTACCAGGTCTCGTTCCCAAAGATATTAAAGATAGAGAAAAGGACATACCTGTAAAAAATATTTATAGTAGCTCTTTTTGTGGGGGCAAAGAACAGGAACTGAAGGGATGTTCATCATTTTGAGAAAGCCTGAACAAGTTGTGGTATATAAATATAATGGAATGCTATTGTGCATTCCATTACAATGGAATTACAATTCCAAATTACAATGAGGATGATCACAAAAAGCACTGGAAGTCTTACATTAAGTGATGCAAAGTGAAGTAAGCAGAACCAGTAGAACTTTGTATGCAGTAACAGAAATAATGCATGTGAATTACTGCGAATGGTCCAGGATGACTACAAGGGACTCATGATGAAAAGTTATATCCACTAGCATAGAAGGAACAGAGTTTGAATGAAGATTGAAAACATATTATTATTCACCTCATTTTCCCCATGAATTTTTCTCTAGTGTAAGCAATATGTTTCTTGTTTCACATGATGATTATGGAAATATGTGTTACATGAAAATATATGTAAATATATATCATATTACCAACCTTCTTGGGAAGTGAGGAGTCCATAAGGGAAGGGGAGAAAATGAATTGGAAAATGACATAAAAATTAATTTTAAAATTGGATTGTTTTAATCTGGAAAAATATGATTAATTTTTTAAAATAATAAATATAAGGGAATCTGTTAAATGAAAAATATCAATCTGTAAAATGCATTAAGTGAGAGAATAGTATTGAAGAAATATAGCTCACAAAGGATGGATAAGTGAAATGCATGATTTAGATGCTACTGCCTGAGATGAGAGAAGAATTATAAACACAATATAAAATTCAATTTTCCAAACGGTCAAGAGGTAGGTTCTGAGATCAAGCTGTTCTCCATATAACTCTATTTTTTTCTGATAACACTAAGTATTTTTATAGGGATTGACATTTTCTCTTCAAACTCATCTTGTTGCTTTGAACTGTCAAAACAATTTTGTCAATAAACTGAACTAGTTCATCTACAACAACTTGAGTTTTTAAAATGCTTTCTTGAGACTTTGCAGATGTTGCCACTGAGAGTTCTCATCTTTATTTGGTCAGCCGGACATTGAGCCCCTCTGCCTTGGCTGTCACACCCATCTCAGCCTTCTGTGGCCATTGACAACTCCAACAAGTACTTCAACATCTGAGTGGAAAAGAAGCCTCTGGGCCAGGTTACTTTTGAGTTCTTTGCAGACAAATTCCCAAAGACAGCAGAAAACTTTCAGGCTCTGAGTACTAGAGAGAAGGGATTTGTCTACAAGGGATCCTGCTTTAATAGATTAATTCCTGGGTTTATGTGCTAGGGTGGTGACTTCACTCTACATAATGGCACTGGTGGCAAGTTCATCTATGGGGAGAAATTTGCTGATGAGAATTTCATCCTAAAACATATGGGCCCTGACATCCTGACCATGGCAAATACTGGACCCAACACAACTGGCTCTCAGTTTTTCAGCTGTACTGCTAAGACTGATTGGTTGGATGGCAAGCATGTGGTCTTAGGCCAAGTGAAAGAAGGCATGAACATTGTGGAAACTATGGAGCATTTTGGTTCTCAGGATGGCAAGACCAGCAAGAAGATCATTATTGCTGACTGTGGACAAATCTAATAAGTTTTTTTGTTTGTTTGTTTTGGTTTCATTTTTAGTCTTAATCGCCAAACCATTCCTCTGTAGCTAGAGTGAGCACCCTTGAATTCCACCTGCTCTTATAACCTTTCATCTTTTTGCTCTCACTTGCTGCAATTATCTTTGGATTTCATTTCCATTTTCCTTCTACATGTCTGGCTAGACAACAGAGTTAAGTTTATGATTATGAAATAAAAATTAAACTACAAAAATGCTTTCTTGATAGACTATCTTTATTTCATATTACTACCCTTCAAAGATTCTGTTCCTGTCAAAATGACCTCTTAACCTGCCCCCTCTTAGCTTTCCAATCTTCTTACAACTGTACTATATCCGACCCAAGCCCCAGTACAATATCATGCAATAGCACTAGTCTCCTTTTTGTTCCTTTCACAAGACATTCTGACTCTCATCTACATGCATTTTCACTAGCCTTTTTTCATACCTGAAATGCTTTGCCAATTTCTTTCAACCTCCTTCTTTGACTTCATTTTTTTCCAAGTCCTGGCTAAAATCTCATCTTCTTTGAGAAGTCATTTCTGATAATAATGCTGGTGCTTTCACTTTTTTGATAATCTCAGAATTATCCCCTATGTCTTATTCCTACTTAGTTGTTTTCATGCTTTTTCACTGAAATTGTTGATGAATTATTTAATAGTAGGAACTATTTTTTTTATTTCTTTGTATATTCAGCACTTAGCATAATTCCTGGCATACAGAAGGGGCTTTAAAAATGCTTATCAACTAACTCCCTGCATTATGTTTCCCATCTCTGTGACTATGTACAAACTGTGGACTATTGTATAATTGAAAATCTGCTACCCTAAAGAGGAACTACATTTCCCAAGAACCCACCAACTTCCTATCATTACATACTTCCTGTTAACAGGGAAGAAATATACAGGGGGCAGTCTGGTTCCTCCTCTTTGGCATGATGCAGCAATCATGGTGGCATGATAAAGTGAAGATTTTGAAAATGGCTAACCAGCCATGGGTACGTGGTTTTTATTTTGTATCCTCTTTATTCCGTGATTTCTAATGATTATTTAATAAGCATCCTAAAATATATTTTTATTATTTAAGATTTAATTTTAAATTTTATAGTTGGCAACCACACAGGGATGAGAAAAACTCATTTTTTTAAGATAGCCTAGATAATTTTTTAAGCCACATTTCTACTGCCAAGGCTTTTTGCCTACCCCACCCACCCACCCATCCTCTCAAACTCTGAGGGGACTCCAACCTCTCTACCTGAGCCAATTTGTTTGTTGGGTTTTTGGGGGGTTTGATTTTTTTTCTTTCCCTACTGGACAGGCTATTTTTAACCAGGAGACTCTTGGCAGAGAAGAGATAAGCAGCTTCTTCTAATTCTGCTTGCTTCTGTTGCTAAATCCCAGAGCATTGCTTCTACTCTTGCTCCTGCTCCTGCTACTGCTGCCTGCTCCTGCCTCCTGGATTGTCCCAGCCATCTACTCCTGACTTCTCAACCCGGATCTCTCACCTGACCCCGGGCTCAGCCCCAGGTCCCAGGCTGCTGGTAACTGCCATGTTTCTTCAGAATCACAAACCAACCGATAAAAACTGGAGTTCTCTTTCCTTAGGCAACAATTAGCCTTCCAGTGGCAGGGGAGCTGGGGGGGGGGGGGGAAGGAAGTTACTCTTCCAAAAAGGAAGTTGATTACAAGGATGGTATATTATATGAAAGAGGCAGTACCTTGCCTATTTCAAATAGCTTCTACCATTCATGAATGCACTGATCCTTTCACTTATCTTGCCTGAGATTCAGGGTAGATTCAACCCTTTGCCATTCTGGCCTGCCTAGTCTCTAAGATTCATTCAATTTAGGATGCCTTCAAACTGCTCAGCAAGGAGTTCTCCCTCATTATTGGAAATCCCACAGCACTGACAATAGGGATCTGAATGGATAGGAAATAGAACTTTAAAGAGACTGGAGGTTAAAATTTTAAGCCTTTTCAGACTCCATTTTTCTTTAATGAAAGTCTCTGTATTTCATTGTATTTTGCTGATTGTTTTGTTTAAGATTTAGTTGTTTTAAGTTCATATATAAATGCATTCAATACGGTTCTGTTACACTGAATCATTTTAATGTACTGGTTTTAACTACTGTTATATTTTGTTACCTTTCCCCTATAACTATACCGAGCACATATTATTGAATAAGCCCATATAAAAAGAGCTTTTTTCTATTTTTGCTTTGTAAATTGTCACATAGAGGATGGATGGACTTCATCAAAACTTGTTACAATTGTATAAAAACCTTTGGAAAATTAAATGAGCTAAACATCTCAAATTGATTTTAAGGGGTCTTCAAACATGAATTTTAGAATTTTTTTCTCAACTCTGATCATTTTGCCTGCCTCTAATAGGAGGGAAAGTGTGTTTTAGTAGCTGAAGTGCAATTATAATACCCACATCCTGATGGGACATTACAATCTCATACCAAAGGAGCTGGAAAGTTGATCCCAGGGCATGATACCCCTGTATGGCTCCCTAAAGAGGGTCATCTCTCATTTGTAAATCCTCAGCTCACTTTACCCTTTCACCAAGGTGATCTCTAGCTTCTTGGTGACATTTTTTTGACTCAACAGCAACAGTACAGAGATTTGTTTTTTTTGTAGACCCCTCTGCCAGATTTTCGAAATGATGGCAGTAATAGATTAAAAAAAATATCTCAGCAAAGCTTGAAACATTGCTACACCTAAAAAACTTCTGACAAGTGTCCATTAGTGTCTAACTTTTTTTTTTCTTTAAATGTTATACAGAAGAATCATATAAAATATGATAGTGGGTTTGTTTGCTATTGTCATTAAATGGGCTATTATATTTTTGGGTATATTGATACTTTTTCAATATGCATTACGTTCTGTACTGCTGTTCTTTATAAAAAACCTGTTACTTTGTGAAAATCATTTGCTTTTCACTCAAAGTGGATCATGGCCAGGTTTGAAGAGTAAATGGATTTCATTTCTAGTGAGAAACTTTTGTATTCTATCTTTCCTTAACTGACACAGTGTGTCAATGATTATAGGCAATATTTTTTACTTTAAAAACTTTTTTATTATTGTTTCTGCTTGCATGTGCAATATACTATTTCAGTTTTACTTTTCTCTCCTTTTTGTATTTGAAGCACATGTCACTAGTATTGAGAAGATTTTCTTGAACTTTTTTTTTCTTCAATGCTCTTCTTCCTCACCTCTATCTTTTGGCTACCTTTAAGACTTAGCCAAAATGCTAAAATACTATTTTATTCAAGGATCTTTTCCCAATAACTCTCTCAACCCCATGTTGATGTCTTCTTTCTAAGATTACTTTAAATTTACCCTGTTTATGTCCTGTAAAGATGTAGTTTTTTATGTGTTATATATCTAATTAGAATGGAAAGTCTTTACCAACATATAATGGAATTTACATTTCTTTTATATCCTCAGCATTTGGCACAGTGCTTGGCAAATAGCAAGTGCTTAAATGATGTGTGACTTGTTCTATTATAGTTATAGTGACAAGTCTTCTCTGACTAAGCTGGATATCTTGGAAACCATTTTCTTTCACCATAATGTTTCATTATATGTTATATTAAACTTTTAAGCTAAACTGTTAAACTTTAGGTAGCATATCTCCTGTCTTGATAAAGAGACAAAATACTTGCTGGATAATATAATTTATAAGCATTTTTTTCTTTTCATCCCAGTACTGATTACATGTTTACTATGTGCTATGCACATAGTAAATTCTAGTGATACAAAGATAAAAACTAGTGATAGCCTATATCAATATCTATTATTTTATCCATTTTGGTTTTTGCATTGGAAGTCCTAATTTGTGTGGTATATCTTCTTATTTTTTTTCCTTTTTAATACTGATTTTAGTATTTGCTTTAATAAGTCAATGATTCTAATTTCTAATTTTAAAATATATAGCACATCATAAATGTATCCTTTCAAACAGGATATGCAAAATTTATTTGTATCTCTGAATATTGTTTAGTGTTTTCCATGACAGGCTCATTCAGTTGTTTCTTAAAGATGTTCATGATACTTAGATATAATTTTTTTTAGTCTATAAACCTTTATTCCCTATTATTGCTTACTCTTGAAAATTGTATTCCATCATACATTTCACTGAACTACCTTAAAGCCTTGAAGTCATAAGTATAATTTCATATAATTGAAGGATCTGATCAAGTTTATTATAATATTTTGTCTAAATACTCTTCCATTCTAGCAGACAGACATTGGTTTTTCAATGTAATTAACTTTGGGGGATTGTTATTGTTGAAAATGCTTATTAAGAATAAGACAAAGAATCTAACCAAATAACCCTTGAAATTATGTTTCTTTTAAACTTTGAATGAATAAAAATCAACCTCATCAACTTCTTTATTTTCATTTTAAGTGAAAATCCATGACTCAACTTTTTATTTATATTCCTTTTTCTTCTGTTTTTATTTATTCTGAGAATTTCTGGATTGATACCCTGGTAGCATTTCTCTAGACAAGATTCTCAGATTTACATTATCAACTGTTAAATTCTATGAATGAACACACCTGCATATTTCTTGACATACACTATCCTCCATTACTCAGTCTACCTATTACTCTGATCCTATGTCTGTCAGGTCATAATGGAGCTGCACAAGACTAAAGATCTAACTTTATTTTATTTTTCTTCTATTTCCTTGGTCAAATTCATTAAGAGACTATCTGACTGGTGATAACCCTATCCCTACTTAGCTAGCCAGATCCTTACAAATATGATTTAGTCTACTGATCTGGCCATCCTATATATCTTTCCACTGTATTAGAACTAGCCAGGATATCTTTCTGCACAGAGAATAGTTTAGAATCCACATATATACTTTCCACCAGGATAATGCATGAGATGGGTATTTTGTAGTGGGTAAGGTCTTCTGTTGTCCCACATTCACTCAATAGGTAAATCCTGCCACACTGCTTTTTATAAAATATAACCCACATATCCTAAGAAAAAGGCCTCTAAAAATACTCATGATAAAATTCAAATTCATAGAATACACAGATGGTGACTCTTAGAAACAGTCCGTGACAAGGCTATTGTTGAGCCTCATCTCACACATCAGTCCCTTATTTTAACTTCTTGATACTTTCCCTCATAACTGAAAACTTATCCCTGTAATTCCTATGGGTATACCTGGGGGATAGAGAATAGGGTTTGGTTCTATGTTTCCATACCTATAAGAAATTCCCAGATGAGGAAACTCTCCAACCAATGCAAATTGACATTTTATTTGTCTTTTAAATGTGTGTATGGCACTGAAGATATAATTACAGTTCATCCTGTAGATGTTAGAGGTGAACATGAGTATATGTGTTCTTGACTCAGACATTTTCCCCCTGTATCTTCTAATTCTCTACATGTATCTAAATTCTACCAATTGATAGAATCTAGAGTCACATAGTTGAGGGTAGAGAGATGAGTGGGACAATTTTTTTTTCTTTTTTCTATTTATATATTATGGAAAATAGTCATTCTGATATACATTTAATCACATTAAGTCATATGTGAACCCCTTTTAAATGAACTTTCCTGGGTGGAGCAAAATGGAAGCTTTTGATTTGAAGTCAAAATAATTAGGTTTTAAACTAGACTCTTCTTTTTTGTGCCAATTAGATCCTAGGCGATCCATTCAATATTTCTATGATTCTGTTTCTTCATTTGTAAAATAAAGTGGTTAGACAAAACCTATGGCTCTTACTAAATTAAACTCCATGGCCTTATGAGCCTTTTGGGTAGCTTTTATGTCCCCTTCATTTTTTTTCAGCTTACACAAATGAAAGCCATTTGAAGAACTGTTAAGATATCTGAAATTAGGAGCTGGTCTTATTAGCACTTACCAATTTTAGCCCCCAAGTGCTACTGCCTGGGCACATTTTATTCCATGAAAATCTACACTATTTAGATCTTACTAGAAGACTCTACCTAGTGAAATGCTTAACATATAATATCTGATACTCTCTGATTTCTCCAAAGTTATTTGATAGGTAATTAAGTTATTAGCTAGGTAATACTGTAGATAGAATGTTGGGTCTGATGTCCAGAAGACCTGGTGCTAAATCCAGTCTTACTACACTAAAAAACTCATTTAAATTGTCTCACTTGCCTCTTTCATAAAATGGAGAAAACAAAATCACCTGCCTTCTGAAATTTTTTGCAAGAATGAGATAATTAATATTTTAATTTCATTTGCAAACCTCAAATTCCATTTAAATCAGTGTTTTATATATGTATATATGTATTATTATCATGAATTACAGGACATTTTGTGTTCAATTCCTATCTTCCCAGATCTCAGCTGTCCATGCCAGCTTTATAAGAGTCACATCAGTTAGTGTTCTAAAGTGTAACCTTATGGGGGCAGCTAGGTGGCTCAGTGGATTGAGTTAGGCTAGAGATGGGAGATCCTGGGTTCAAATCTGACCTCAGACATTTCCTAGCTGTGTGACCCTGGGCAAGTCACTTGACCCCCATTGCCTAGTCCTTACCAGTCTTCTGCCTTAGAACCAATATACAGTATTGATTCAAAGACAGAAGGTAAGGTTTTGAAAAAATAAAAGTGTAACCTCATCTTTATGCCTAACTATAAGTGATGATTCAGACCAAAAAGTTCTGAATGTTCCCAGTGTGCATCGAGGAAAAGTTTGATTCTGATTCTGTATAACCACAGACAGACATTGAAAAGCTTTCCCTTTTCATTCTCCTCTACCCAAGAAAAGCCAGACATTCAAAAAATATATATGTATATTTTTAGTATTGATGATTTTTTTTTCTGAAAAGCATTGTAAGTTAACCATCAATCCAATTGGGGAGACCATGGAAACATACTCATTTGTGGAATGAAAATGGCCTTCAGAAACACAATGAGACAGTTGCAAATTAAAACCACAGGAATCACTTTCAGAGGTCACTTTTATTATGGCTCCCTGAAGAATTTCAAAAAGATTGTTTTATGATCACAGAGCAAACCATTAGAGAAACCAAGAAGATTAGAGAAAATAGAGACAATAATCACACATGCCATACAGATTTGATACAATGGAGCTAAAAAGTCATCCAGTCATATATCTATTTTTCAACATTATGGTGGATATATTTTATTTCTAATTTATAAACCCTTTTATGACTAGACGCAAAGATCACTTCTAGAGAAATCTCCTTAGGTTTCATTCTCTAGGTATAAAAGATCAAGATTGGGAATTCTGTTTCAATAAGGTCAGTCATACTATATTTTATCATTGAATTCTATATTCATACTTGTATAAATAGGTAAGAATAGCTTAAGATTTGGAAGTTCATTTATTTTACTTTTATAGATCCTTTAACAAATGCATATGCCCTAGGAGCAATGGTGGAGTGCTATAGTTGTGATATCAATTGTGATTTTCATCAGGGAATCCCTGATGAAGGAAGTCCTTCTACTAAGCCAGATAAGTGTCTGCTCTACATTTTTCAGTTTTAACTGGCGTGGGGCAGAGAGAAATTAAATTACATGGACTTCTAGTGGGTAAATTATGTATAGCTATACTCCAAGATAACTTTATCAATACTCTTTTGTTTGTTTAATTTGATTTTTGTTACATGTACCTGTTATTTTAAGAGTATAAACTCTTTTTTGTGTAGGGATTGTTTCATTCATTGATTGTGTCTCCTTACCTAAAATAGTATCTGGTGTAATGGGCACTTAATAAATGCTTCCTGACTAATTATAGTAGAGAACTCTTGGTATCAAGACTCCTTTTATCAATGAAAACCAGGAAATGGTCTATAACTTTTCATCATAAATAGTTTAAAGGAATACTGAAATATTAAGGGAATTAATCTTTGTCACATAGCTAGTATGTGTCAGAGAAAGGTCATGAAACTAGATCTTCCTGACTCCTAGTTTAACCTCTAGTCTAATCATTCTGCTATTCTCTCATTATATCATTACTCATGTAAGCACTATTGTCATTTCCAATCAAAAGTTAATACATTAATTATATTTAAGATATTTTCTAACGAGGAAAAAACTTCTACTCTCACATAACTATTCAAAAAAGAACAAAACATCTTAAAATGATTCATTGTGTTCAAATCAAGAATTTTGAAAGTCTTTTTGTTTCTCCTGGTTTAAAAATGAGTCACCAGTGTTTGTTTAAAACCAAAAAAAGTTACCTTTGATACAGTAGTTCTGAGTTGGACAATTTGATAATATACTTTGATTCATTTTTGTCACATTATTGAATGATTCTATTAGTCCTTTCAGTGAAACTATTTTAGCTGTCAAAGGGAAATGATCAGAGCTTTAAGGAGAAGCTCCTTTTCAGATGCTGACTCATCATGACAGAGCACTGATTCATACTGGATAATAAGATTTATTTCACTCAATCACAAGTACAATTAGCTTTATGTGAAGGAGAGAATCAAGTGTAACTTCTCCACACTCAAAAATATTAATCTAAGAAATGTATTTCAAAGAGATAAAATATGTTTATGAAATATGAAAGGGATGATAAGGTGGCAAATTGATTGACCTAAATGTGTGTCTCTGATAAGAGCACACTTCACCATTATCCTATCAATAGCTTCAACAGCGTCATAGGAGTCAGAGCCTTCTCTCTTTAACTGAACAACCGAAGAATCGGACAACAGTTCTAAACAAGAGTGATTGATTATTAAAATTTCAACTGAATTCAGCTCAAATTAATTTATTTCAATACAACTCAACAAATATTTATTAAATCTACCATCTATCAAGCAACATATTTTGCACTAAATAATACGAAGACTAAAAATCAAAATAAGTGACACTTTCAAGGACTTTATACTCTAGTGAATAGAATCAATGGATTTACAGATAAGTAAACAAAATTAAAGGTACTGATATTTGGAAATGCTCAGATACTGAAGTATTTTATAATTCAGTGCAATACAATTAGTATTATATAAGCCTTTTTTTTTACTTACAAGTAGGTGGAGGTCTTCTCAAAATTGCCCAGATATTTTCATAATATCAGACCTAGATTCAGCCCTGGATGAAGATAATGCAGGGAATTGTGGGCATTTTGTGTTTTAAATTCCCTTCCTATGCATGAATGGCCATCAGAGGCCATCTTCAGTCCTGATTCATAGGACATTCTCAGTATTATGAGAAAACTACTACTCAAGTCCATTTCTAGAGGGTAAATTTTGGGTAAAGATTATGTTTTAGGGAGAAGGGAACATAATTGGCAAGGATCAGTTAATCAGTCTAGTATCTAGTATCTAGAAAGTACTTTAGTAAAGTTCAGTTAGTTACTCTGGCTCTGAAAGAATGAAAAAAATCAGATATATTTAATTTGAGTAAAAGCCATGACACTCTATGTCTATTAAACAAAAATTAGAATCAAAGTTGAGGGCACTTAATATCCTTTTTGCCTTTGACTTCTAGATGATCCCTTTTTTTCTATCCATCTCTTTTTCTTTTTTATTTCCTTATCTTCTCTTACATTTTTCTCTCTTCCAAACTCCATTGGATCCATAGTTTAGTGTTCAAAACCCTTCATAAACTAGCTTCTCCTATATGTCTAATCTTACTATGAAATTACTATCACTGAATTGTTGACAACGGCTTCTTGACTATTGCATAAATAAATCATTCCATCTTTCATCTCCTAGCATTTTCTTTGATTGTGACCCATATTTGAAATGCTCTTCCTCCCAATTTCCAACCACTAGTTTCCCTGGCTTCCTTCAAGTTCCAATAAAAATTTCATTTTCTATTTAATCTTTCTTAATCACTCTTAATTCCAATGTTTTCTTATAATTTATTTCCCATTTATATTGTATGTAGTTTTTTGTACTTATTTGTTGGCTTGTCTCCACCATTAATTTGTGAGCCCCTTAATGACAGGAGATGTATTTTGCTTTTCTAGTCATAGTGATTTACACAGTGCCTGGAACATATTAGATAATTAATGATTTATTGAGTGATCAGATGATACATTTCTCTTTCCTCCTCCTTTCTCTCCTTTTCTCTCCTGTTAACCAATCTGAGAGGTTTAAAGTGGTACTTAAAAGTTGTTTTAGAGCATGGATAGAAAAAATGTCAAAAATTATTGAAAATTATACCATAATGTAATCTGGAAAATTTTGTTAAATGTTTTAATCAAAATTTCTCTTATCAATAGTAATTTAGAGTATTTTCAATAAGACTAATGGAGGTTTTGATTTCTTCTTCTGAAAACTGTGTTCATATTCTTTGACCACTTATCAGTGGGGGAATGGGTCTTATTTTTATGAATTTGTCTTAATTTTTCCATATTTTTTTTAGAAATGAGACCTTTATCAGATGAATTTGTTACTTTTCCCCTAGTGTCCTTCTTTCCTTACATTTTGGCTGCATCCTTTTTTTATACAAGACCCAAACTCACAAGATATTCTCTCCCATATTTGATTATAAACTCTTCTCTTAGCTATATATATATATATATATATATATATATATATATATATATATATATATATATATACACACACACACAGAGAGAGAGAGAGAGAGAGAGAGAACTAATTTTTCCATGCTCTTCTAATATGCTTATGTTATCACCTTTATGTCTTAATCATGTAAGCATTCTGTCCTTATCTTGGAATACAGTATGAGATATTGGTATCTGTCTAATTTCTATCAGACTGTTTTCCAGTTTCTCTAGCAGTATTTTAAAAAAATTGCTCCTAAAATTTCAGCATTTGTTATTATTAAATAGTGGATTACCTTGGTTATTTACTACTGTATATTGTGAATCTAATCCTAGGCATCTAGGCAGCACAGTGGATAAATCATAGGGCTAGGAGTGAGAAAGATTTGAGTTTAAATCTTACCACAAACAGTTACTAGCTGTTTGACCCTATACCAGTTAGTTTAGCCCTTTTGCTTTGGTTTCTTCATCTGTGAATGGATATAAGTCAAGTTTTGCTTTTTTCTGTGCAAACTCAAAGAAAGGCAGTCAGTGTGGAAGTTGAGCACTGTTGGAAAACAGTCCTGGGTGACTGGAAAACTCTAGGTTATGTCTAAAGATTGTATTTAAGGGGTTGTTTATTTGTATCAAGGGGTTCAGTCTTTCAGTATAGAAAGAGAAAGAGTGGGGAGTCAAGATGGTGGCTTAGCAAGCAGCAAAAGTTCAGACCTCGTGGAAGACCCTTCCTTAACAGATACAGATTGAATGCTGCTAGGGCACCGAAATTCAAGCTGAACAACAGGACAGAAGCGGGGAACCCTCCTTCTGGACTCAAATCAAAAGGTACACCCCCCAAAAGCCTGAATCCGAGAACATTCAGGGCTAAGGGGAAGGCAGAGGGTAGGTCCCAGGATCCCTACCCCACAACCCAGAGGGCTGAGCCCCCAGCAACAGTGGGAACCTCTGAGCGGGCAAAGGTGCTGGTTTGGAGGGTCTACCTTGTGAGCAGCAGGGCGCCGGGCTTGGAGCATCCAGCTTGGACAGCGGGGAGGAAGCCAGGGAGAGAGGGGGCCATGGCTGTGTCCCTCCATCAGGCTCCAGTCTCAGGGCACATCCAGAACAATCCAGTTGAAACTAATCCCATCAGAACTCCTCAGAGTTTAGGGAGACGGGCAAAGGCACTTGCGGACAGAGGAGAAGCAGCTGGAGAGAACTGGAGAGAGCCTGGGTGGACCAGCCTTCCAGGAGTCTTCAGAGCCTCAGAGCTTCATACCACATATAGCCCAACCCAATTGAACTCAATCCAATCAAAAGCCTCCAGAGGACAGGGAAGCTAACATTCCTCCCCTAGAGACTGCACCAAGAGATCTGCCAAAACTCCAAGAGGGGAGACTGACAGCCCCAAAACCAAAACAAAATGAGAGGAGCAAGAGCACAGCCAAATATGGGGAGCAAAGAAGGGGTAAACTCGAGCAAACAATAGAAAAAGAAGAAAGAAATTACAATAGATAGCTTCTGCACAGGTAATGAGCAAAGAGCAAATAAAACAGAGGGAGAGGGATAAGCAAAGGAAAAATCAGAAATCCCAGCAAATTGGATACAGGCTTTGGAAGAACTCAAAATGCAATTCAAAACACAATTAAGAGAGGCTGAAGACAATTGGGAAAAGAACTTAAAAACTAAGATAAGCCAGCTAGAAACAGAAAATAGTGTCTTGAAAGCCAAAATCAACCAGCTGGAAAATGAGGCAAAGGAGATGAAAGATGAGGCAAAGCAGATGAAAGATGAGGTGAAGAAGATGAAAGATGACCTCCAAAGAAAATCTGACCAAAAGGAAAAGGACGACCAAAAAACAAAAGATGAAATCCAGTCTTTAAGAACCAGAATACAACAATTAAAATCAAGTGACCTCACAAGGCAGCAAGACACTATAAAACAAAACCAAAAGAATGAAAAATTGAGGAAAATATGAAGCATCTCATTCACAAAACAGAGGATTTAGAAAATTATTCAAGGAGAGACAATTTAAGAATTATTGGCCTACCAGAAGACCATGACAAAAGAAAAAGCCTGGACATTATATTATAGGAAATTATTAAAGAAAACTGCCTTGAAATCCTAGAACAAGAGGGAAAAGTGGAGATTGATAGAATCCACAGATCACCTCCTGTACTTAATCCCCAACGGACAACACCCAGGAATGTTATAGCCAAATTCAAGAACTATGAGACCAAAGAAAAGATATTACAAGCTGCCAAGAAGAAGTCATTCAGATACCAAGGAACCACAGTGGAAATAACTCAGGATCTGGCTGAATCCACACTGAAAAAAAGAAAGGCAGGAATACAATATTCTGGAAAGCAAGGGAACTAGGTGTGAGATTTAAAATGGTTGAGGTCTTAAACTGTAGTGATAAAAGTAGTGAAAGATATAAATTGTGATAGATATAAGAGAGGGTGAGTAAATTTGACTGCACAAATATGTTTCACTACAGTGTCTTGGGTTTAAAATCAAATATAAGGTGGTCGCCAGGGAAATATTCCCAAGTCAATTGGGTTTTGTAGAGATTTTAATTAACAATACAATGAGTAATCAAAGAAAGAGAGAGAGAGAGAGAGAGTAAGAAAGGAATAAGGGCCATAAGCCAATATAGCCTAGACCTGAGCCTTAAGAGAGAAATCAGTCAGTTTTTTAACACTCACCACAAGGTCTGACTAAACAAGGATTTTAGTGACACCAGGCCAGCATCCTTCCTCAAAGTGTATTCCAGCCAGAAATTGCTTCAAAGGGCCTCTCTCAAGAGCCTCCAGAGCTCCTACCCCAGAGGGACAGAGTCCCTCAGAGGAGCTCCTCAAGGAACTCTCCTTCAGAATGAGAGTCAGAAATCGAGATCGAGATCTTCCGAATGAGTCTTCTCAAAATGAGCTCCCTCAGAATCAGCTCCAGCTCTTCTCTGAGCTCTTATTTTTAAGGGCAAAATCTCCTATGTCACCTCCCCTAAGTCCTTACATCTACCAATCACTGTAGATGTTTCCAAAGGATCGCCCATTTTGAATTCACAGCTGAGTAGATTAATCTCTTTAGTAAGAGAGAAAAAAATGCTGCTGTGTTGACTAATTTCATTAAGAGAAAACCTCTGAGAAGTTTTCACCTTTTAGGTCTAAGTAGTTTACAAGTTGCCCACCTTTATAGGTACTTAGTATCCCATTGTATCAATTCTAAAACAGTCATGACTCAAAGAACTTCCTCTCCCTTCCATAAGTATGGATCAAAGTACTTTTCATTGTTCTCAAGGAGCTCTCTGTCCTAAAGCAGTCCTAAGTAGGGTGGAGTAGGGATATTCCCAAGGCAAGGAGCCCCCACACTCAAGTAGAGTTCTCACCATCTGATAGGGAATTTTTTTAAGTAGAAGATTCCCCAATAGGGGAAACCCCTAAAATTCATAAGTCTGAGAAATTTTGAGGTTTACATAGGTCTACAACCAAGAATCAACTACCCAGCAAAACTGACTATATTCTTACAGGGGAAAGTATGATCATTGAACAAAATAGAAGAATTTAAAGAATTCGTAAAGAAAAGACCAGACCTGAACAGAAAATTTGATGTCCAACACAGAACTCAAGAGAATCATTGAAAGGTAATTAAAAAAGAGGGGAAAAAATTTTAAGAGACTCAATAAGTTAAAAGGAAATGTATCCCTCTAAGAAAAGAGGTCATTGGTAACTCTTAAAAACTGTTGTTAATACCTGGGCAGCAAAAAGAATTATACTTAGAGGGAACAGCAACAAACTGTATAGGATGAAAGGACAAGACATAAATAGGTATATAGATATATGCATGCAAAAATACATATGCATGAGTATGCATATATGTATATATATATATATATATATATACAACTAGAGCTTAAAAATAGGTTAATATTAAAAGAAATGGGAAAAGAAACAAATGGGGGTAATTTATATGTCATAAAGAAGCTCATGGTGGGAGGGGGGAGAACATCAATACACTGGAAGGGTAAAGAGGTCAGAGACAGGAAATACTCAACTTTTACATGCTTTGAAAGTGACTCACAGAGGGAAAAACAATCCAATCCATTGGGGGCAGAGAATAGATTTGCACCCTATAGGGGAGTAGAAGGGTAACAAATGGTGTGGTGGGGAGGAAAGCAGTACAAGAGAGGGGGGGAGTGCAGGGTTAATTTTAGAAAGACTACAGGGAAAATAAGGGGGGTATAAATAGGGAGGGGGTAGAAAGGGAAGTAAAATAAGGGTGGAAACAAGGGGGACTGTTCAAAAGCAAACATTGGTGTAGAAGGAAATAGTAAAAGAAGAAAAGGCAGGAAAAGGAGCAGAAATCAAAATGCTGGGAAATACACAGCTAGTAATCATAACTCTGAATGTGAATGGAATGAACTCACCCATAATACGCAAGCGAATCGCAGAGTGGATTAGAGTCCAAAACCCTACTATATGCTGTCTACAAGAAACACATATGAGAAAGGTAGATACACATAGGGTGAAAGTAAGAGGGTGGAGCCAAATCTATTGGGCATCAACTGACAAAAAGAAAGCAGGAGTCACAACCATGATATCGGACAAAGCCAAAGTAAAAATAAATCTAGTTAAAAGAGATAAGGAAGGTAATTACATCCTGATAAAAGGCAATATAGACAGTGAGGAAATATCAGTACTCAACATGTATGCACCAAATGGCATAGCATCCAAATTTCTAAAGGAGAAACTAGAGGAACTCAAGGACGAAAAACTATACTAGTGGGAGACCTGAACCTTCCTCTATCTGAACTAGATAAATCAAGCCAAAAAATAAATAAGAAAGAGGCAAGAGAAGTGAATGAAATCTTAGAAAAATTAGAGTTAGTAGACATGTGGAGAAAAATAAATAGGTACAAAAAGGAATATACCTTCTTTTCTGCAGCACATAGTACATTCACAAAAATTAACCATGTATTAGGGCATAAAAACATTGCAAACAAGTGCAAAAGAGCAGATTTAATAAATGCAACTTTCTCAGATCACAATGCAATGAAAATAATAATTAGTAAGGGAACATGGAGAGGTAAATCAAAAATTAATTGGAAATTAAACAATATGATTCTCCAAAACCAGTTATTTAAAGAACAAATCATAGAAACAATTAATAACTTCATTGAAGAAAATGACAATGATGAGATATCATTTCAAAACCTATGGGATGCAGCCAAAGCAGTATTCAGGGGGAAATTTATATCCTTGAGTTCATATATTAACAAATTAAGAAGGGCAGAGGTCAATGAATTGGGCATTCAAATTAAAAAATTAGAAAGTGAACAAATTAAAAATCCTCAGACGAAGACTAAATTAGAGATCCTAAAACTCAAAGGAGAAATTAATAAAATTGAAAGTCAAAGAACTATTGATTTAATAAATAAGACTAGAAGCTGGTACTTTGAAAAAAACAAATAAAATAGACAAAGTACTAGTCAGTCTAATTAAAAAAAGGAAAGAAATAAACCAAATTGACAGTATCCAAGATGAAAAAGGAGACCTCACCTCTAATGAAGAGGAAATTAAGGCAATCATTAAAAACTACTCTGCCCAATTATATGGCAACAAATATGGCAATCTAGGTGATATGGATGAATACTTACAAAAATAGAAATTGCCTAGACTAAAAGAGGAAGAAATAAATTACCTTAACAACCCCATTTCAAAAAAAGAAATTGAACAAGCCATCAAAGAACTCCCTAAGAATAAATCCCCAGGTCCAAATGGATTAACAGATGAATTCTATCAAACATTCAAAGAACAACTAATCCTAATATTAAACAAACTATTTGATGGAATAGGCCAAGAAGGAGTTCTACCAAATTCAGTCTACAACACAAACATGGTACTGATCCCAAAGCCAGGCAGGTCAAAAATAGAGAAAGAAAACTATAGACCAATCTCCCTAATGAATATAGATGCAAAAATCTTAAATAGAATATAAGCAAAAAGACTCCAGCAAGCGATCAGGAGGATCATTCACTATGATCAAGTAGGATTTATACCAGGAATTCAGGGCTGGTTCAATATTAGGAAAACCATCCACATAATTGACCATATCAACAAACAAACATACAAAAAGCACATGATTATCTCAATAGATGCAGAAAAAAGCCTTTGATAAAATACAATACTCATTCCTATTAAAAATACTAGAAAGCATAGGAATAGAAGGGTCGTTCCTAAAAATAATAAACAGTATATATATCTAAAACCATCAACTAACATCATCTGCAATGGGGATAAACTAGATGCATTCCCAATAAGATCAGGAGTGAAACAAGGATGCCCATTATCACCTCTATTATTTGATATTGTACTAGAAACACTAGCAGTAGCAATTAGAGAAGAAAAAGAAATTGAAGGCATCAAAATAGGCAAGGAGGAGACCAAGTTATCACTCTTTGCAGATGACATGATGGTCTACTTAAAGAATCCTAGAGATTCAACCAAATAGCTAATTGAAATAATCAACAACTTTAGCAAATTTGCAGGTTACAAAATAAACCCACATAAGTCATCAGCATTTCTATATGTCTCTAACCCATTTCAGCAGCAAGAATTTGAAAGCGAAATACCATTCAAACTCACCCTAGACAATATAAAATACTTAGTAATCTCTCTCCTGAGACAAACACAGGAACTATATGAACACAACTACAAAACACTTTCCACACAGTTAAAACTAGATCTAAACAATTGGAAAAACATTGATTGCTCATGGGTGGGATGAGCTAACATAATAAAAATGACAATTCTACCCAAATTAATTTACTTATTTAGTGCCATACCCATTGAACTACCAAAATACTTCTTTACTGAATTAGAAGAAAACATAACTAAGTTCATTTGGAAGAACAAAAGATCAAGGATATCCAGGGAAATCATAAAAAAAATGCAAAGGAAGGAGGACTTGCAGTCCCAGATCTCAAACTATACTATAAAGCAGTGGTTATCAAAACAATTTGGTACTGGCTAAGAGACAGAAAAGAGGATCAGTGGAATAAACTTGGCATAAATGATCTCAGCAAGACAGTTTATGACAAACCCAAAGACCCCAGTTTTTGGAACAAAAATCCATTATTTGATAAAAACTGCTGGGAAAATTGGAAGACAGTGTGGGAAAGATTAGGTTTGGATCAACACCTCACACCCTTGACCAAGATAAATTCAGAATGGGTGAATGACTTGAACATAAAGAAGGAAACTATAAGTAAATTAGGTGAACACAGAATAGTATACATGTCAGACCTTTGGGAAGGGAAAGATTTTAAAACCAAGCAAGACTTAGAAAGAGTCACAAAATGTAAAATAAATAATTTTGACTACATCAAATTAAAAAGGTTTTGTACAAACAAAACCAATGTAACTAAAATCAGAAGGGTAGCAACAAATTGGGAAACAATCTTCATAAAAACCTCTGACAAAGGTTTAATTACTCAAATTTACAAAGAGCTAAATCAATTGTACAAAAAATCAAGCCATTCTGCATTTGATAAATGGGCAAGGGACATGAACAGGCAGTTTTCAGCCAAAGAAATCAAAACTATTAATAAGCACATGAAAAAGTGTTCTACATCTCTTATAATCAGAGAGATGCAAATCAAAACAACTCTGAGGTATCACCTCACACCTAGCAGATTGGCTAACATAACATCTATGGAAAGTAATGAATGCTGGAGGGGATGTGGCAGGGTAGGGACACTAATTCATTGCTGGTGGAGTTGTGAATTAATCCAACCATTCTGCAGGGCAATTTGGAAATATGCCCAAAGGGCGATAAAAGACTGTCTGCCTTTTGATCCAGCCATAGCACTGCTGGGTTTGTACCCCAAGGAGATAATAAGGAAAAAGACATGCACAGAATATTCATAGCTGCACTCTTTGTGGTGGCCAAACATTGGAAAATGAGGGGATGCCCTTCAATTGGGGAATGGCTGAACTAATTGTGGTATATGTTGGTGATGGAATACTATTGTGCTAAAAGGAATAATAAAGTGGAGGAATTCCATGGAGACTGGAATGACCTCCAGGAAGTGATGCAGAGTGAAAGGATCAGAACCAGGAAAACATTGTACACAGAGACTGACACACTGTGGTACAATTGAAGGTAATGGACTTCTCCATTAGTGGCAATGCAATGTCCCTGAACAATCTGCAGGGATCTAAAAAACACTATCCACAAGCAGAATATATACTGTGGGGGTAAAAATACCGATGAAAAGCAACTGCTTGACTACATTGGTGGAAGGTATATGACTGAGGAGATTCTCTAAATGAAAATTCTAATGCAAATACCAACAACATGGAAATGGGTTTGAATCAAGAACACATGTGATACCCAGTGGAATTACGCGTGGGCTATGGGAGAGGTGGTGGGACGGGGGGAGGGAAGAAAAGAAAATGATCTTTGTTTCCAATGAATAATGTTTGGAAATGACCAAATAAAAATTAAAAAGAAAGAAAGAGAAAGAATGGAGACCTCCCTTCTCAAAGTGGGGTTCAGGGGAGACAGCTGATGTTTAAGGTTGGCTCAAAGAGAGGATAGGGGGTTTGAAGATTTTCCCCCTTCTGCCTTCACTGCTTATCTAAGGCTGCTCTTCTAAATTCTTCTGTCCCTCTTGTCCTACCTGCATTACTCGAGACCAAAGGGTCTCCCCTTGATCTGTTCACTCACATTTGATTCACAGCTTGGGGAAAAGATAACTATTTTAATGTCAATTAAATCAGGATAATACAAAGAATAACTAGCAGGGAAAGAATGGGAAAGAAAAGTGGGGAAAAGGGGGTCCCTGTCTCTATCTAAACCCTTTTCTCTCCCTCTTCAAATTTGTGGGAACTTGGGCCTTGGCAGCCTGAGCCCCCTGAGAGAAAGTCAGGTTGACTCACCCTGGGGAGCTGAAGTAAAATTGGGCAGAAATTTTAAAATGTCTTTCTCAGGTTGCCTCTTCAATAGTCTTTTCATTTGGGAAATGTTGGGGGGAAAGATTTCCAGTCACAAGTAGGAAAAAGTGAGTAACCCTCAGGAGAAAGTCTTTTTCAACTTTCTCTCTTTGACTTCTTCCAACAGAGAAACCAACTCCTCTACCAGCCAGAGTCTTCTCATCCTCAGGATTCCAAACTCCTGTCCTCCCTCATTGAGATGATCAGTTCCACACACTCTTCAGCCTGGCACTTTTCTTATGTGCCAGCCTCTGTCACAAGATTGATGTGAGGTGTTTTCTCATACTTGTGAATCTAGGCAACTCAGATATCTTGTATGAAAGGCAGTCCCATTCTTTTCAGCTAGTTACTGTTTCTATGTTCTTTTGACTGAGGGTTTGTGGGACATTTGAGTCCACATTATGTCTGCTTTTATCTTCTGCTAATTCACCTTCCTATTTTGCCTAACCTTTGTCTGCCCTTTTACAGAAAAGCAAAAAGAGAAAATGCATTTATGAAGCATGTATCATGTGTCGGGTTCTTTGCTTTGAACTTTATGAATATATCATTTGATCTCATTATCCAAATTGCATTTTTAAACCCTTTCAAGTCACTCTTTTAGACAATGTGATAAGAACCGATCCTATTGTTTAATAAGCATTTACTAAATTGAAATATTCTACACAGAAATTTCATTTTAGTTTAAAAATAAATCCTATGAACTTAAACCATTACATCTGTGGCTTTAAGATCAGTTTTATTTATTGTTGTATAATTCATTTAGCTTGGGCCATTAATTAAAATAAAGTAACTGATAGAGCTTCACTGACTTGTCTAAGTCTTCTAGTGCCACGGGACTTGACACACATGCTATTTAAGTCACTTGAACATGTCATTTAATCTTTTGGCCTCAATTTCTTCATCTAGGAAGATAATAGTGTTGAGGTAGCTGGCCTCAAAGGTACTTTGAAATTCGAAATCTATGAGTGTGTACACATTCATCATATTCAACTTTCTTTCCACTCGACCACCATGTCTTCTCTGCTCTAAGATCAGTCCAATTATCTTTGACTGTACAGACTTAATTCACTAATGTAGTAAATCACTCAATTGATCTGTCTTGGGTTCTGCAACTATAAAACCAGATTTACAATTTCTATCCATTTCTATGTAATTAATAAGCATGAGAAGGAAAGATTTGGTTTCCCAGTGGGGAAATCACTCACATTAAAGAAAGTCAAATGATTACAGAGAACCACTACCATTAAGTCTTTCAGAATCATTGAATGAATGGCAGTGACTTAAGCACTGGTGAACAGAGAATTGGATACATTTGAAAAGTTCTTGGGAAGGAAAAAGGATATTTACACACATTTGCATAAATTATACTTGAATTATACTCTATTTAAAAATAAAACAAGTTAATGCATTCCGAACTAATTGTAGATTTGCCTCCATAAGCTGAACACTACATTCAACCTTCAATAAAAGAATTATGTTCACTTAATAAAGAGCCTCATCTCTCATCAATTTTGAATATGTTTGGGTGAGAAGAAATAAACTTATACAAAAGCTAAATGATAAAAAAAGAACTGTGAATATTTTAGAAAACCTTTGCCTTTATCCAAGTACAGAGAATAATTTATCTGAGTTAGAAACTATTCCACCAATTAAAATTTCAAAATATATGAAAAGATATTTTAGATGCCTATAGTACATAAAATAACCATAATGAGTCCAGACCTTTGTTATGTCATATTATGGATGTTCCAGCAATAGAGTAGTTTAAAAGACAAATTAATTGCATGCTTCCCCTTCAAGAGCAATAGACTTATGCATGTTACTATAGCAACTGCTTACAATTCTACCTATTAACTTTCTTATCACAGAAACAATCAATAACTATTCTAGTAACTTTAGATTTTAAAATATATACACATATTATGCCAATAATATGAAATCTGGTATTGTAAAAAATCAATGATATACTTCCTAAGGAAGTATTCACAATAAAATTGTTAACATTTCAAAGTAGAGTGGGTACAAAGCCACCCAGGTCATTACATATACCTCTCTTCAGTGACTATGGGTAATTATATATAAAATATAAACTACTTGGTGATTACCCATGCTTGTGGTAATCGTGTATATTAGCCCTGCAAAACCACATTTCTATCTTGCATGATTGTCATTGAAATTAAAAAGCCAGATCATTTTTTGAGTCAAACTCACAATATATGATTTGGGTTTCTGAGAACACACTTTTGAAAAAAAAAGTGAAATTAGATGAGAATAAGTGACCATATTTTATTTGTTCTTTTTTTAAAAAGTCTAGGTTGTAAGATAATGATAGGTTTAGACTACAAAGTAGCTTAGATGTCAAATAGTTAAGCTCTTTCATTTTATATATGAGGAAATTATTTCTCAGAAAAATTAAACTTCTTTTTTGACAGAAAATAGTACAGTAAAGATTTGAACTCAGAACCTATGAATACAGATTTAGCTCTTTCCATTGTGACACAAGATAGGAAAGAGACTTGAATTTATTAAATTAGTTGCTGCCTCCTTTTCACAAACAGTACCCCATGATCAATTTACCAGTTGTTTTTTGTTTGGCTATTTGTTTAGTCTTATTGCTCCCACCAAGAACCCATCCCATGGACCATACTAATTGATACAGCCTAGAGTTAACAAATTATGTGATGTTAAGTATAAGGCTTTGATGAAAATCAACTTTCATACTTGGAGAAAATGAATATTTCTATCTATTGTATTACTCTTTATACTATTTTTGTTGAGTCCTATCATTATAAGAATATTAATAATTTTCTATTTCCAATTCTATTTCTAGAATTGGATTTCCATATAGATTCCAATTCCAATAGATTCTAATTCCAATAGATTCCAATAGAATTTCCTAATTCTATTGGTGTGGAAACATTAGGGGGGTTGGTAAATGTTGTTTTTTAAAGTTACTTTTATTACATTAATGATATAAACAGGAATGTAATACATATTTTCCTTGATAAAAAAAAAAAAAACATTTGTTCAGATGCTAACTACATGGTCTTGGCTCCATTCATTCCAAATCAAAAACCAAATAGGAAGGTCAAATTGTTGTTATTCTGTTGTTTAGTGTCACATCCATTGTAAGCGAGTTCCTCAATCTATACGAGCACTGATGGGTTACATTCCCAGAGAGAAGGTGCTAAATCAGGTTATAAAGTTAGCAGCAACTTGCTATTTCTAATATAGCTCACGAGGTTCTATCATTATATGTTCCATTAGCAATCAGACCAAATTAGCTCTTAGCTCTTAGTCATGATATTTATTTAAATGGTATAACAAAAACAGTAGTTATAAAAATTTTCCCAATAAACCTGGGCCACCTTCACACAATACATATAGTATCCATGGGAATATAGGGCTCAAACTTAGAATAAACTGGTAGTCTATGTGATCCACAAGTAACTTAACCCCCATTGCTAGCTCTTACCAGTCTTCTGCCTTAACACCAACACATATAATTAATTTTAAGACAGATGCTAAAGGTTTAAAAAAAGAATGAAGTGGTCGTGCAATACAACTAGAAGTTATGTGTGTGATAAAGATAACTCAAAACCCCAATAACTATCATGCCTGGAAGTTGTTTTCTCTTCATACAATGCTCATCCTAGTTTCCTAGAGACAGCTACTCCCAAGGGATTATTCTCAGTTGTCAAGGCTCACACTTTTTTTCAAAATGTTCCTGCCTCAAGTGACTGGTCCTATGTATCTATGCCTCTCTGCAACTGTGTTTCTTTATTCCTTGTAGAATATACTGTCTCTTACTCTGTTTAAATGGGAAATAGTTTAAAGACAGAAAATTTCTGCACTCCCATCACTCCCCTCTTTCAGAATTTTGCAAATTCTGAAACACACTGAGGAACCAAATATTCAGAGCCAACAGAAGCATCTCTAACTTGTTTACTTAGTTATCTATGCAGTTACCTTCTTGACCAAATCAGAAATGTGCTCACACCTCATCATTAGATTAGGATATCTCATAAAACATATCTTATTTACACATTAAAATCTCATCGATGTGTGAATACGTTCTGTGACTACATCACTTGAGAGAGAAAGAACTCCTGACCTTATTTTAGTGAAAGGAATAAAACCAGAAAAAAATGGAAGAGTGCATGACATATATTAGCCTAAGTAATCAGTACATGAGGAAGGAACACCTTTATGCTTTAAAAATAGAACCAATGTGCCATAAGTTGTCGTTCTGTTAAAATTCCGAGTCAGTTCATAATGGTGCCAATTTTTTTTTATCACATTCTTACCTCCACATCATAAAAACTTATGCACAAGGTTACTAAAAGATAAAAATTCCGATTTCTATGTGAGGTACTATCACTTTTGTATGTGATCAGTTTGCTGAGAGAAGCAGAAAGAGAACTTTTGTTCATGAAATGATGATAAATCCACAGGTGAGGAAGAACAGGCTTTGTCTTAAAATGTGAAGAGAGACAAAGACTATTAGGAAGGGGAGTCGGAGAAGTGTTTCTTACATGAATGGATTGAGAGAACCTGAATGAGAGCAGAGAAATATTGGAGGTTCTGGGGCATTGTGATCTCTCAGACAATTTGCATGGGGCTCTTTTATAAATTAATCTCAGAGGACAAACTATTGTAAAGAGTTATATAGGAAAGTTGATATTATAATAAGCAAACAGGATATTTGCACCTTTCTTGATGAAAAGATGATTGTTGGAAAGTTCCAAATTTAGTGATTAGTGATGGTTAAGATGATAAGAGGAAAAGAGCAATGTGAGCAATGAGCTGACAGAAGCATCAACTTCTGTGGTTGGAGCCTACTGATTGGAAGAGAGCCGAACTGTGGTGCCATTTGAACTATTTCTCTCTACTACTCACTTTGATTTAAGAAGGTAAACTTCTTTTATAGATTCTTTTGTAAAACAAATTGTCTAATTGGACATGGAATTCTACTGGGTGAAGAGTAAGTTGGGCTTGTTTGCACTACACAGAGAAGCAATCTTAGAATATCTCATATATCTCTGGCTTGAGAAAACTGCTTTTCATCATAAACATAATACTATCTCATCACTTTTTAAGGGTAATTTGTATTTAAAAGAACTTGTCAATATTTCATCAGGTCAAAAAAAAGAGGAATAGGATTGCTCAGATGAGTGGAGTGAAGACTGAAGGGAAAGAATTTGGAAGAGAAGTAGATTATTTTGCTGTAGATTATTACTGAAAAGAGCAAGGATGTCAAGGTCTGAATTTTCAAGAAATAGAAATTGCCTGGAACTCATTTGCTCACCTTTCTAGAATTTTATAATTTTATCACTATGATATACACACACACACACACACACACACACACACACAACATTTACATAGTGGGTAAAAGTGATTCTTGGTTTATAGGTGGAATATGAAGTTTGACTAATAATACATCTGTTTCCCATTTAATAATCATGATGTTATAATTACACTTGCTTTTTTCTTGCTAATAGTGTCATGATCACTGATTTTGTGAGAGTTGGAAACATAATAGTAGGGGCTAAAGACATAAAGTCATGAATAATAAAAGCATACCCTCACTACCACTACAAGGACCAATAGAGTCAGCTCAAATACTTTGAGAGAGATGGAGTTAAAGATTTCTACTGGTGATACATCATTTGAAACCTCAGCCTTGCCTGTGTGAGGTCAGGTTGGGCATTACTCAGTCAGCCCAGAGTGCGAGGAATAATCTCAACCTGTAGACAGGGTCCAATTAGATTACTTTAGTAATTGGACATGAGAGATGATACATGGCTCTCTTTTCTTTCTTTTATTTTCAAGAAGGAGTAGGAGGAAAAAAATGATTAACAAACTAGAAGAAAACCCCCTTCTTATATACTATACCAAATGTTTAGGGTGGGATAATAGTGTAAAGGTTAAAGTCCAAATACTTTATATTTTTATTCCTTCTGTTTTTGCTAATTATCCCATTTTTTATTCCATTGTAAGTCTTCTTTACCACTAATATCCTTCTCAATCCTTTCCCAAAATATAATTATTTTTAATAATAATAGTCACATTTCAATGATTATATAAGTTTTAAAATTGGAGAGAGAATTAGCACGAGGCAGGAAGACCTACCTGTAAATCTAAGTCCTAATATGGGTTAGCAGTATAACCCTGGGACAGTCACAACCAAGCACTGTTATAGGACTTTTTAAAATAAAATTTCATTGATAGATTTTATTTTAACCTCATCTACATTTCCTCCTTTATCCATTCTGTCCATCATGTATAAGAAAGAATTTTTTAGAGGAAAAAAAAGAAGAAACTTTAAAATCTGAAAATATATGATATTATTCACATCTAAGCATCTCCTACCTCTCTTAAGTATTTTGTTTGGGTAGTGAAGAGTATAGTAAAAGTGAGTAAATTTAACTTAATAAACAATAAATGCCTACTGTGTGCCAGAAAATTTGCTAAATCCTGGGGATACAAAAAAAAAAAAGCAAAATTCATTCCATGCCCTCAAGGAGGTCCTAATTTAAAGAAAGACACAATAAACACAAACTGTGTATGTTTGTGTGTGCAGAAGACTTTGGAATTAAGAGATATTGGGAAAGACTTTTTATAGAAGATGGGATATTAGTTGTGACATGAAGAAAGCCAGGGAAGCTAGTAAGAGAGAGTGCATTCCAGGATTATGGCTAGTCAAAGAAAACTGCTGGAGTCATAAATGGAATATCTTCTTCCAGATGTCTTCTCATATGCCTCCTTTAGGATCAAGACCCACTTGTAGGACTCCAATTTACTGAACCTGATGATGATAACAACAACTTGCATTGTAATAGTTGCAATACCCATTACAAATACCCAAACATTGAACTGTTAATTTACAGATCATCACCTACACATGCAGAAATTGGTCAAAGCATCTGTTGTATGATTTCTTTTTTTAATGGAGTTTGTTGCTGCTAGACCAGCAGAAGATTATTACATTGGGGCATTTTGTCTGTACATTAAAATAGCCTCATTTTGTAGCACTAGATGTAATGACTGTATTTGTTAAAACAGACACCTTCTTTTAATGGAGAACAAGAACATTAATGGCTGTATTTTAAACTTGCCATTGTTGAGGTGCTTGCAACCCTTCATTTAAATATAGTCAGACTCTTATGAGTTCCTGGAGAAATTATCTGCCTAAAGAGGTACACTCACTTTAAGTCAGCTTGTTTTTCTGGAGTAATACACCCCAGTAAGCACTTAATAATAGTGATAACTCACATTTATATAGTGTCTAAGGTTTGCAAACCACTTTCCTTTTAGCAGTCTTGCTACTCACAAGCAATGATATAGGCACAAAGGAGCAGAGATATTTGAATTAACTAGGTGAATCTTGGAGAATTTTCCAGATGAGAAAATTATTCTCAGGTAGATTATTTGCCTTACCCAAGGTCAGAAAACTATTTCATGACAAAGTTTAAAGCATAAGCCAGAGGACCCAGGTTCTTTTCTCCTTACTAATTCTTCTTATAAAGCTTAGAAATTTTGCTGTTTAAAGAGGATTGTGCCTAAATGCAAAAGGTGTTATAAGGTGGCTATAGAAGGATAAACTTTGACCAATGATATTTTAAAGTATATTTGAAAGTGATCACATGCAGTAGTATTATGCAAGATTAGTCTCTAAGTCAAGGTAGATGTCATAAACCTGTACTAACTCAGGGATACCTGCCTAAAAAAGTAACTTGAGTAAGTTGTAGAATAAGGTTTCATATAGGTTGATTATCTTTGTTTCAAAAACCACTCCTAGGAAGATTATTGTCCTGCTCTGTATCCCAGGGAAAGAGGAATATAATCTAAGCTGTGATAAATGTCCCAATAGGTCTATGATCCTATACGTATATAGATGATTACTGGATAGCTAGTTGGTACAGTGGATAGAATATTAGGTTAGGAGTCAGTAAGACTTATCTTCCTGAGTTCAAATCTAGTCTTAGAAACTTACTAGCTATTTGACCATAAACAAGTCACTTAAGTCCACTTACCTCAGTTTCCTATAAAATTAGTTGGAGAAGAAAATGGCAAATCATTTCAATACCTTTGTTGAGAAAACCCCAAATGGGGTCACAAAGTGTCAGACACAAAATAGAAAACAACTGAACAATAAAATACATAATTATTGGAGCTATAAGACGTGGTAAACAGCAGGGAAAGCCCATATCTTGGCATATATGTCAACCTAAGGACACAGAAATTAGACTGATCTCAGAGACATGCTACAACTGGTCTATATAAATCAATTGATTCCTAATTGGTCTCTGGGTCTCCTTGGGGATTCTGAAAACACTCAGTATTGCTAATTAGATCATTCTCAGTAGGGGATGACAACTGTATTAGTTTCTTAGTGCTTTTCTGAAAGTGAATTAAATAGGAATTGGTACTCACAAAAATAATCCAGAAAAGAAAGAATTCTATTGTACTTACCCAAAGCTTTCATTTTGGCCTTTGAATCTCACAATCTATTTAAGTATGTAGCTCATAATAGATACTTGATGGATTTTTGTTGAATTAAATTGCCTAGTTTATTTAATGCCAAATAGACCAGTATTTATAGTACAATGGAAAGTATACCATGTGTACTCAGAGGAACTGTGTTTAAGTTGCAGTATTATTACTTTATTACTAACACACTATTAACACAACAGCACAAATCACATAACTAATCCAAGTCTAAACTTTCTCATCTGTAAAAGAGCTCAATGAGTACTAATGTCCCTCTCAATGCAGTCTTATTATTTTAAGATAATTTATTTATTGCCTGTTTTCCCCTTAATCTATTAAACACTTCCCAAGGAAGGGATTCCAGCTATTGTCAATGCAGTACTGAGAATTATTTAATCATTTATGACATACCCACCTCACACCTATCAAAAAGGCTAATATGACCAAAAAGTAAAATGATAAATGTTGGAAATGTAAGAAAGTTGGGACACTAATACACCACTGATGGAAATGTAAACTGATATAACAATTCTAGAAATCAATCTCAAATCACAACCAAAGGGCCATTAAAGTATGCATACTCTTTGACCTGGAAATGCCATTACTGGATCTATATATCAAATTGATCAGAGTTAGAGGAAAAGGTCTTATTATTACAAAATATTTTAGCAGTTCTTTTTGTAGTGACAAAGAAATGGAAACAGGTGTTCTCCATCAATTAGGTAATGGATGAATAAGTTGCGTATGTGGTTATAATGGAATAGTATTGTGTCATAAGAAATGTTGAACAGGATGATTTCAGAAAAACCTGGAAAGATTTATATGAAGTGATGCAAAGTGAACTGAGCAGAACCAGAAGAAAAGTATATATAATAACAGAAATATTATATTATGATCAACTGTGAAGAAATAAATTATTAAAAGCAAAACAAGGTCCCAAGACAATCTCAAGATTCCTGATAAAAAAAGCTATCCAAACCTAAAGTAGAAACTGTTCATATCTTACTGCAGATCAAAATATGGTGTATTTCTCTCTGTTTCCTCTGAAGTCTTTTATTGAATGTATCACATGTAACATTGGTTATGACTTGGGAGATAAGGAAATATGCATTGAATGAAAGCACTGTTAATAACAGACCATTTATATCCTCAGGAAGGGGGTTGATGGAGGGAAGAAAAGAATCTGAATTCAAAATGACAGAATTCAAAGAGACAGCAAGTACTGCCTAGCTACAAATACCCTAAGTTTAATCCTAATGCCTCCAGACTGCAATGTGAATCTGAAAGCAAATCTCACCAGAATCCAAAGTCCTAATTGGGAAGCTGAAATCTGAAGAAACAGGAGACACTGAAGAATCTATAAAGAACCTTCAGTGCACACAAGGCTAAATCCTCCAAGAATCTCACCAGAACTCACACTGAAGGGAGTGTCCCACCAAAGTGCTAATGAGCAGAGAGAGACTCCTTACTGAAGAACCATGAAAGGAATCACTCCATTCACCACCACAGGACAATGCAGTATCCAGGGAAAGAGTCTCCTCCTCCAGTCCAGCTCACCAATGCAGAGAGTGAATCAGTCCTCAGGCTGGCCTTTTTAAAGTAGTTTTCTCAATGTCACTTCCTGTCACTTCCCCACTTTACTGGAATCAATCACAGGCTTTCCATTTGTCTAACATTGCCCAAGGGGGTAAGGGGAAGTGACCTGTGGAGGTATGAGCTTATTCTAATAAGGGACTGGTGAACTCTCTTACTTAGTGTCAAGTAAGGGTATTTTAAGTTCTTGATTTGATTAGCTAAAAATAGGCAAGGGAAGAGTTCATCCTATTTTCACACAAACACACACACTATATACATATATAGATATGTATATATATATACATATAGAATACATATAAAATTATTATTAATATATAATGTTAAATTTTCTCAAATAAGAAAGAAAAGATCAATAAAATAATTTCAAGAAAGTTCTCTTTAAACCAATAATGAGCACACTTCATTTTAATGTAAAATATTGTATACATACAACATAAAATAAAATATTAAAAAATATTCTTTGCTTTTACTGAGATTCATGCTTGTTAGTCATCAACTTAACTTCAAAATTTATACCTCAAGGAGACATGATTTTGTCAGTGTGGGTTTTTGTTCCACTAACTCATGCCTTAACCCTCTTCACTTCAGCAAATAGAATTTATGAATTTCTATGGTTTAAAATATCCATTTCAGATTTCCCAGGCTCCTGGTGATAAGTTTCTCCAAAAATAGCCAAGCTGAACCAAAAAAGGATAATGAATAAAACTGCCTACTATGCACCAAGTACTGTATTAGTTACTGGAGATACAAAGACAAAAATGAAAACCAATCTGTCCTTGAATTTAGCAGTGGAGATAATATATACAAAATAGATAACTAGAGGAAGTTAGGCACTGCAAGGAGTTAGGCAGACAAGAAGTCCCTTAGTCTTATCAGTACTCCAAATCTCTTCAGCTTTGTAAGAAATACAAAAGGTGACTCAGTAGAAGTTTACCAGAAATGGCTTATAATTAACTTATATAGTTATAAAACATATATATATATATACATATATAGGTATAAACATATATTTATAAAACATCTTAAATTTTGATAAAAGAAAAATTTTTCTAATTCATTCACCAATCAAAATTTCACACCAAAAATCAAAGGGAATCTTCTCCCTCCAAAACAGAAAAGATGTGTTTACATAATTAATTTATATTCTAATATATGTACCCATGTGAATAATAGCTCCAGTGAGGAAAGGAGTAAGAATTCTGCTATTTCAGATGTGATGATTATTTCAGAATAACCTTTAAAATGCAATCAGTTGGCAAAACAAAAGTTTATGAGAGCAAAAATATCTTCCATTTTAATATACCACTCAATGATAATAACAAAAGCCTCCTCTGAGTATTGGTGACAAAAGAAACAGAGATTTGACTAATTATTTTCCAATTGACTTAACATTCTTTGACATATAAAAAGAATTCCGAAACAGAACTTTAAACTTCAAAGTCTGAAGGCTGGTTTGGGAGGAATAAATTAGATTAAAGCAAGCTATTCCTAACACCACCATGATTATTGGGAAATTGACAAAATTAGAATAATTAACATGGAAGAAGAAGACAATGCAGGGGGGGAAATGGGGAAAACCTGCAAGTTAGGAGTGGATAAATAAATAGACTTCTGTTTCATTGGAAATTTTCTCAGCAAATGTTTAGACAACAATGAAAAAACAAGTAATTTTTACATTCTAATGTTTAATTTTAAATATTTTCCTGTCATTTTTACTGCTTTTTGTTTTCCCATATTTCCTTTTCTTTTCAATTTATTTTATTTCTTTATGAATTCATTTAAGACAAATACATGTATGTATATATGTATATTTATATGCAAACACATGTACATACATGTTTAGGTATATGTATGGAGTAGATTCTGCTTTGGTAATAAGTTGTAGGTACAAAGTAGGTCTCAGATTCAGAAACATTTGAAATCAAGCCCTTTCCCCAATGCATGTAATGATTTTGTAACCAGACAATTCTCTTAATCTGCCAATATCCCAAGCAGCTATCTGAGTCTAACTTTCAGAAAAGGTGCAAAGAATTCTCCACAGATGAATTCTTACATATAGTAAAAAATAAAACATACCATAAGAGCAAAGGAATGCATTGGCTACCTCTAATCTGGTTATCTTCCCCTATATATGTTTTGATATCAAATCTGTTATATCAATTGATTTGAAGTATTTGGGTTAACACTAAAATGTAGGGATCACAAAAACACTTTTGTACAATAAAAATTAAAGCAGACTTATTTAACTTGACAGCAGGTATCCTGATACTCAGACCACCAACTGTGGTCTAGTACTTCTATCTTCTGCTGAAATTAATTCACCAGTTCTAGCAGAGAGAATTTAACAAATCATTCTCATCTGTTGCAGTGCATGTTTGATCAATCAGCAAAATGCCATCTACTAACTAGAGCTGCATTGAAAGATAGAATAGCAAAGCATTTAAAATGGGCATTTTAGTATTATTAAGAAAAATCTGAGAATTAGTGGTACAAGGACAAATAAATTGATATCATTCTCTATATCATAAGAACTAAAAGTACTAAAAATGTTTTATGCACATTATATAAAAATTCCTTTCTCTGGGGGGATGTGGGAGTTATTTCCCAAGGAAGTTTTAATTTGATGGAAAGCTCATTCTCATTTTTAAAGCTCATTTCATTGTTGCATTTCAGTGTTTTATAGAAAGTCATTGCTAAATTCTGCAATCTCTAATCTAGGTGGGAGTCAATATTGAAATACCCATTTTACGAGTAAGCTCTGATGAGGCATTTCTCTCCAATGACCATTCTAACTTTCCACAGGAAGGTATTTCTATGAATATTAGATATATATTATGTATATATTTCTGCTGTAGTGGGTGTCTGCAATGGTGCATCAGCCTGAGGGCGTGAAAGACAGATTGCAAGTTCCAACAGAGGAGAATATATTGACAAGAAAATAGGAAGAGGTGAAATCTATGAACCAGCCTGCATGTTTCCATATGTTTTTTTTTTAAACCCTTACCTTCCGTCTTGGAGTCAATACTGTGTATTGGCTCCAAGGCAGAAGAGTGGTAAGGGCTAGGCAATGGGAGTCAAGTGACTTGCCCAAGGTCACACAGCTAGGAAGTGGCTAAGGTCAGATTTGAACCTAGGACCTCCCGTCTCTAGGACTGGCTCTTAATCCACTGAGCTACCCAGCTGCCCCAACCTTTTCATTTTTTTTAAGCCCTCACTTTCTGTCTTAGAATCCATACTGTGTATTGGTTGTAAGGCAGAAGAGTGGTAAGGGCTAGGCAATGGGGGTTATGTGACTTGCCCAGGGTCACACAGATAGGAAGTGTCTGAGGCCAGATTTGAACCTAGAGCCTCCTATATGTCCAAGCCTGGTTCTCAGTCCACTGAGCTACCTAGCTGCCCCCTCCATATGTTTTTATTGGCTCTCATATGAGATTCAGAGATTAGAGAGCTTCTCTGTATGATGAAAGTTCCTTACCCACTATGATATCTAGCATGTGGAGAAGCTTGTGCAGTCCCTTAAAATCAGACTTCTCAGTTTCCTTGACAAACACATTTCACCACATATTTTCACAATGAAGGAAACAGACTCAAAAATTAAATGTTTATTCCTTTATTCCCTTTCTCATAATTTGGATAGCAGAGTCTTTGGTGATTAGGCACCTAACTGGCCAACTTCTGATGCCTGTAGTGTAGGGTGAGAAGAACAGGAGAGCAGTAATAAAACAGAGTCTAGGACTAAAATGAGCTGATGGATCTTGGGCATAGAGATAGGGACTGTCAACAAACCCAATGAAACCAAGATTAGAAAGTAATCAACCTTCCTGGGGAAAAAAAAATTATAGTAAGTGTCTCTGACAAAGACCACATTTCTCAAATATATAGAGAGCTGAGGTAATTTTATAATAATACAAAGTATTCTCCAATTGACAAATGGCCAAATTATATGGACAGGCAATTCTGAGATGAAAAAAATGAAATTATTTTTAAACCCATGAAAAAAGGTTCCAAATCGCTATTGACTAGAAAAATGTAATTAAAACAACTCTGAGGTACTATCTCACATGTATCAAACTGGTTAATATGATAAAAAGGAAAAGATAAATGTTGGAGTGGATGTGGAAAAATTGTGACATGAATACACTGTTGGTGGACCTGTGAACTAATGTAAACATTCAAAACATTATAGTGAGCAATTTGGAACTGTAAGTAGTAGAAATGTGTGGGATTTTTATAAAAGATTGGACTGGATTATTTAAGAATAGGCTTACCAGGAATTTAATTAATTCCAAAGAGATTTACTTTAAAAATTTATTTATAAAATGTAGAAAGAGTGAAAATAAGAAAATCAGAGAGAGGATAGAGTAAGATATCTAGGCTACACATTAAGTATTTTGCTCCAGCCCTGGACTCAACCCCAGGAAGGGATAATTAGTCCTTAGCTGGAGGAGCTTTGGCCTTGAGCCAAGGACCTGGGGATGCATGAAGCCTCTCTCAAAAGGGTAGATCTCTCCTGAGGCTATTCCCTTCAAAAAAAAAACCCAGGAAAGGAGTCAGTCTTCTTTTACTCATGATATATCAGTCCAAAGGGAAAGACTTAAGAACAGTCACATCAAGTCCAAGGTCTCAGGTTCAGTAAGCAGATTCTTCACCAGCCTCCAACTTGAACTCAAAACTCCAGAAGAATTCCCCACAGGAAGTTGTAACTTCTTTTTAAAGACACTTTTTTGTGTCACTTCCTGTACCTTCCTCTACTTTTATGTGGACCAATTACAGCTAAAGCTTGGCTTATTCAGGGGGCAGTCAGTTGATTCTGATTCATCACCCACTTTCACACATGTGGGTCACAGACCTCCACCACTCAATTGTAAGTGCAATGTATATGCTTTTGGTGATTAAATCTAAAAATTGGCAGGGGAGAGTTAATTTAATCTTTATGATCAGGGAAGAATTAATTTAATCTTCACAATCAAGGTAGAGTTAATTTCATTTTCATAATCAGGAAAGAGTTAAATTAAAGGAAATTAAATTTCCTTTTTACAATGGGGGGGGTAATTTGATCTTCACAGAACCATGCCCAAAGGGCCATAAAACCATGCACAACCTTTGACCCAGTAATATCACTACTAGGTCTATATCCCAAAGAAGTCAAAGTTAGGGAAAAGAACCTGCTTGTATAAAAATATTTATAGTGGCTCTTTTTGTAGTGGCAAAGTATTGAAAACTGAAGTGATGCCCATTAAATTGGGGAATGTCTCGACAAGTTGTGGTATAGGATTGTAATGGAAGAGCATTGTACTATAAGAAATGACAAGAAGATCATGAAAAATTCTGGAAAGGTTTATATGAGGTGATGCAAAGTAAAGTGAGCAAAAACCAGAGAACATCAGACACAATAAGAACAATAATGAATGATGATCAACTGTGAACGACTTAACTATTATCAACAATGCAAGGATCCAGGACAACTCCAAAAAGAATCATGATGACAAAGGCTATTGACTGCCACAGAAGAAATTAATGGGGTCTCAATGCATACTGAAACATAAGATTCTTCACTAGATTTCCTCTAGCTTAAGTAACATGTGTTTTCTTTCACAAAATGATGAACATGGAAATATGTAATATATGGTAACACACACACATCAAAGATGTCCCCATTCTTCAGAACAGAATTCTAGGTTTTAGAGAGATAACTTGATTTGCCAAAGGTTAAATAGGAAGGTATTATCAGAGATGCATTTGAACTTGCCTCCAAATTCAGTATTCAATCCTTTTTGGTGTTTCTCAATGTCTGTAAACCTCTTTCAAAAACAACATTTCCTGAAATCTAAGAGTAATTTAATTCTCATCTCATAAAATCCTATAAAAATGAACTGTGACTAAAGGTATAATTAAAATTTTTAGCCCAAACATCTAAGACAATCTTAACAGACCTGGTTACAAACCACTAAATGAGAACAATTACACTATGCGATACTTTCTTCCAGATAAATTTCTCACTGATGTTGAGAGAAGAATGAGTTACTCTAGCAGTAACTTCTTTAATATAATTGGAAGAAATGCTATAACTGATATGTAGAAGAAAACAAAAGGCCAGAGTCACCTCTTGAGAACCTGGGCAAATACAATTCCATTTTATATCACAAATAATGAGAAAATATCCAGGATCATTGTATTTAGTTCAAGAAGAAAAAACCACAACAAGTCTTCTATTCTGTCCATTTCACTTTTGTGATTTCTGATTTTACTATTTCCAGACTGGCAAGAAATTAATTCCATTACAATCACATCACTCTTTTGTTCCAAAATCAACATTAAACATCTCTCCCTAATGACTCTCTACAAGGTATAACATTTGTCCTAACATTATGCAATATTGGAAGACCTGTTCTTCCTTCTTCCAGCACTTTTAAAATTTCCACTGTGGCACAATGAGTCACATAAGATAGATTATATAAATACATTTGAACTTAATTCAGCAGGAGAAACTTGAAAGGGAGCAGTTTAAAGACTAGTGCATATTTCTCCCCTGTTCAAGGTCTCCAACAGAAGGATAGAGAATAAAAAGGGTTAAAATGATATGAATAAATAATATATGTTCATGAGAGGATAACAATCTGGGACCAGCTGCTGCTGAACAAACATTTATTATTATCCTCCATCTGAGAGTTAGCAGAAAATAGAAATACACTGAACAGGAAATGCATAGCTGATAATTAAATATGCTAAGCTTCTTACTCCCAAGGGTAATTGTTTTATATATATATATATATTTTTAATTCAGAGAAACATTTGAGACTATTTAGGTAGCAGAAAAATAACTCAAAGAAGGCTTGTAAAGTCCTCAGTTTACATTTAGATGAAAGGAATTCATCTCAAAGACCAAGAATAGAGTTCTGTTATTTTGCCATGCAGAATTCCTGCTAAATCCATGATTTGCTCCGAGTGTTCCATATTAGAAAATTGCCCTTGTAAATGGCTCTATACAAAAATGGAGATGTGCTATGTAGTAAAATACTAGGAATATAGCAAAGACTGCTCATTGGTCACACCCACTAATAACATTGGATCAAAGAATCATAAATATAGAGCTCAAGGTTACTTTAGAGATTATCCTCCTAGGCCAAATATAATTTAACAAATAAGAAACAGAGATTAAATCATTTGCTCAACATCACACAGATATGAAATGAGAGATGATGAAATCAAACATAGGTCCAATAACAACTACATATTCTGCCTCCCTCTGTCTATCTTTTGTTATTAAATGAGTGGTTCTTTATGTGTGTGTGTATGTGTGTATGTGTGTGTGTGTGTGTGTGTGTGTGTGTGTGTGTGTGTGTGTGTGTGTGTATGATGGACCTCGTTAGCCATCTTGTGAAATCAATGGACACTTTCTCAGAATATTATTTTATAAATTCTTAAATTGCAAAAGAAATTGATAACAAAAGAGATCATCCAAATTTCTATCATCTATCTATCTAACATCTATCTATCTACCACTATATCTATATCTATCTCTATCTCTATCTCTCTATTTAGAAGGAAGGAAGGAAGGAAGGAAGGAAGGAAGGAAGGAAGGAAGGAAGGAAGGAAGGAAGAAAAACTCAAAAAACCATCATTTCAGTTCATTTCCAGTACTTATCCTCAGTATTTGTTCCCTTGATTCCAATGTAATTTAGCAAACATAGAGAACACTTTATCTAAATACATATACTTTCCTCAACCAAAGTGTTTTCTATTCTGGTAACAATAAAATTGTTTTTATTTTACCTACTTGATAGGCTTTGTAGTTCTGCCTGAAAATAATCATTTTGGGAATGAATATTTATAGTTTGAGAATTTTTATCCCAAATAGTTGAAATAATTTTAAATAAGATTCTGTTATCTATCATATAAATCAACAACTGGGAACTGTTTGTGCACAAATTCACCTTGTCTTTTTCCATTTTATGATAAAAAATCATGATAAAATATACTGTACAAGAAAAGTCCAAATACATAATCTGTAGACAATATATTGAAGATTCTATTTTATGACACTGATCCACTAATTATAATTCTTTGAGTATGTTTTTCTACCTGTTAAAATACCCCCTAAAGGGCAAATGTGCTCACATATATGACACTAATAATTTTTTGTAATGGTCACAATTTGTTCCATATGTGTATTATATATGGAAAAATTTTAATCATAAATTGACAATTGCTTCCCAGATAGCTTGATTTCAATGGTTCTCTACCCACTTTAACTGTTGTCCTTTCCCAAACTGCAATCAATTTTGAATATAATGTAAAGCATCCTTAGGAAGATACATTTTTGAATTTTAAAAGTTTTCTATAAAGTCAAATAATTTCAGTGCTATACACTCTTTGCATTTATTGATAAAACTATTACCTTCTATTAGAATGGACTATTCTATTAGAAAGACTAATCAAGAATTTGTTCAATATATTTACATGGATAGAACCTTTTTATTCCAACACATCACTTTCCAACTTCTATAAGGAATGTAAACCTTTATTGAACATGTAAATCAAACTGAGCTCTTAACCTCCCATTTTGGGACAGTCATAGAGAATCACCATCAACTCATAAAATATGACATTTTAATCAAACCCCAGCTGCTAGTTAATTACATTTAAAAGCACTTAAAGGAAAAACAGAAGATGTCAGGTCAGTGCATAGATATAAGCAGGAAAATTACTCTTAGAACTTCACTGATCATTATGAATACCATGATATCAAATTACCCAGAAAAGAGATAGTAGTAAATCCTTCTAAAAGTCATATTTCCAATTTTCTTTTCAATTTCATTTTGGAGTAAATTTAGACAGTGGTTTATTCAAAAGATGACATTTTCTTTCAGTGCATCTTTTCTGTATAAGAGTATGTATAATGGATCTACTATAAGCATCAGAGACCATTAAGCTACAGAAGCATGAAATCAACTAGAAATTATTATTTTAATTCTATGCACTTGTGCATAGCAGGCTGAACAGTGTGCCAAATAAACATTCATGAGAAGTCTACCTAGTCTTCTACATACTAATGGGACTTTAGGCTTAGAATACCAATGTATGTGAGGGGTATGGAAAGACAGACTCAGATTCAAGAGTACTGCCACATATATGCCAAGAAGTAATAACCCATACCATCTATTATTCTGAAAACTGGAAAAAATAGGGATCATTCTGACCCTGTATACCTTAATTTCTTAATCTATACACAAACTATGATGTTTCATCATCAGAAAATAGCTCCATCTAAGTTAAATTTTTCCAAGGATTTAATAAATTATCAATAATTATTATTATTAATGGAGTCCATGCTCCTCCCTCCAATAGAAACTGGAAATTATTTCATCAGATATCTGCCTAAGAAATGAGTGCTTTACAAGTGGGGGGAGGGGGACAAAGGTATCATCTACATATATTCCCCCAAAATTAATAGAATATTTTAGTTAGTCACCTTTCTGTTTTTGTACTTTCTGGTTTAGGTATAAGCATGATATTTCCATAATAGAAAAAAAATTTGGTAAGACACCTTCTCTTTCTAAATTTTCCAAACTGTTTCTATAGTATTAGAATTTTCTAGATTTTTTTCTTCAGAGGGATGATTTATGTCTTGTTCAATTTTTTAAGAATAGGTTTATTTATGAATACTATTTATTTATTATGAATGTCAGAAGTTTATATTTTTGTAAATATTCAACCATTTCACTTAAACTATTAATTTTGTTGGTATATGTAAGGGCAAAATAGCTTAACATAATTAATTTAATATCTTTATTGATGATTCACTCTTCAATTTTAATATTGATATTAGCAATTTGGTTTTATTGTTTCTTTATAAAAATCAAACTAGGCATTAGTTAATCTATTATATTGCTTTATTTTTCACAAAACCAGCTCCTAGATTTATGTATTAGTTCATTGATTTCAATTGTATTAATCTGTTCTTTGATTTTTTAGGATTTTCATTTTGACATTTAATTGCAGCTTTTACATTTTTTCTAGTTTTTTTAGTTGTGCAACTATTTCTTCATGCTTCTCTTTTTCTCATTTATTAATGTATATAAACATAATTTTCCTCCAAATACATGTTTGCCCTCATCTCATAAATTTCAATATGCTGTTTCATTGTCATTATTTTCAACGGTATTACTGATTGTTTCTATCATTTCTTCTTTTGTTTACTTCTTTAGAAATAAATTATTTGGCTTTCAATTATGTGCAATCTTTTACTTCATGGTACTTTGCTCAATGTAATTTTTATCTTATATTCTAAAAAAGGTACATTTAACATTTCTGCTTTTCTACATTTGGTGGTTATGTTTTCATAATGTAATACATGTTCAACTTTTGTGAAAGTGCTATGTCCATTTGAATATATATATATATGTATATATACATATATATATATATATTCTTTTCTATTCCTATTTAAATTTCTCCAGAGTTCTATCTATGTATTTGCTGTTTAAGGCAGGGAGAGAAAAGACTATATATGGCCTGAGACATCACATCATGGCACAGAGCCTGAATTAAACAATAAACCTAATGGTTAAATCTATTAATTTGTCTTTTAAAATTGGGGGTGAGCAGGATGAGAGAATCAAAGAGAAAAATCCCAACTATATATAGCTGTTATTACCACAGAGAGGCACTGGTTCAAATCCAGAAAACAGTGAGATGGAATTACCACAGTATAAGAGGGAAAACTGCATGAGGAAAAGCCCAGGCTGACCACAACTCCCCTCAACCACCTACTATACTGAAGTTAGAGCCAGGGTCAGGGGAAATCTTCAATTTCTAGAGACCTAGCTAAAGATACCATGGACTAACCCTAAGGGCTTTGCTAGGCTTTAGCAGTGAAACATGAGGCTTAACAGAATGGAGCTCAGTCCTTGCAATGGGGGAAGCTTTTGCCACAGTGGAGGCAGCAGGAGTGGGAAAGATAGCCTGAGAGCAAAACACTTAGAAGCTCAGTACACAAAAAACATCACAAATCTACCTGCCCTCTCTCAGGTCTCTCATAGGGAAGGGAAGGTAAAGAAAGCCAAAGCCCTTTTATGTAGAAACATAGAAAGCCACCAGCATGCAGGAATCCTAATCCTCCAGTAGTAAAAAAATGAAAAAAAAAAGCTCTTGACTCTGGAAAATTTCTACCGAGAAAAAGAGCAAAATACAGAAGTAACAGGAGAGAATGAGAAAAAATTAAAAACATGCAAACTCCACCCAAAAAATGGAAATTGGTCACAAACTCTGGAGGAACACAAAAAGGAATTCAAAAAGAAGTAAGAAAGATGGAAGAAACATGGGAAGAAAACTGGGGGGGGGGAATGAAAGTAATAAAAAAGAAAATGACAACTTAAAAGACAAAATTGCTCAAATAGAAAAAAAGAGGCACAGAAATAAAATTCAGCAATAAGCAAATTGGGTACAAGAATTGACCTGCTGGAAGGCATGAAAAACAGGATAGAATAAACAGAAAAGAAAAATCAAAAGATCATAGTTGAAAATCAGTCTTTAAAGTTTCAGCAAGTAGAAACTAATCATCTCATAAGACATCAAGAAAAAAATAAAGCAATAATAAAAGAATGAAAAGATAGAAGTAAACAGGAAATATCTCATTGAAAATACAACTGACTTGGAAAATAGATTTAGGAGAGACAATTTGACAAGTACTGAACTACCTGAAAGCCTGGAACAACAACGACCAAAAAAAAAGCCTAGACATATTACAAAAAATTATCCAAGAAAACTTCCCCAATATTCTTGAACAAGAGGGCAAAATAGATATTGAATGAATTCACAGATCACTCCCTACATTAAATCCCCAAAGGAAAACTCCCAGTAATGTTATAGGCAAATTCAAGAGCTTCCAGGACAAGGAGAAAATACTACAAAAGGTCAGGAAGAAAAAATTAGATATCATGGAACACAGTCAAGATTAAACAGAATCTGGCAGCTTCCCCACTAAGAAACCACAAAGCTATGATATTCAGGAAGGCAAGAGAATTGGGACTACAACCAAGAATTACCTACCCATTAAAACTGACTATATATTATGTGTGACCATTTAATCAAATAGAAAAGAGTTGAGCATTCCTGAAGAAAAGATCAGATCCAAATGGAAAATTTGATGTCCAAATTAAAAATTCAAGAGAATCATAAAAAAGTAAATAAGAAAGAGGAAAAAACATTTAAGGGCTTCAATAAAGTCAAATGGATTATATTCCTATATGTAAAATCAATATCTGTAACTCTTAAAAATTGTTTTTATTATCAAAGTAGATTGACAAAATATATATAGGTAGAGGTTGTGGTATAAGGCTATTTAAGATGATATGTTAAAAAACAACAACAATTAGGTGGGAGGAGGATGGTTTTAAGAGAAAATCAGAGGAAGAGGTAAAATAGAATAAATTATACAACATAAAGAGTTGCATGGTGGTAGGGGAGAATACTATTTTAAGAAAGGGGGGGAAAGATTGATGATAAGTAATATTTAAATCTTACTGTCATTGGTTCTGAGAGAGGAGAACAGCTAGATTTATTAGGGCATAAAATTCTACCTTACCCTACAGAGAAGTTGAAAGAGTATAGGCGGGGGAGGGGAGATTGGAGTGGTGAAGATAGTATTAAAAGGGAGGGAAAAGTTGGGAGGGAATTAAAAGACCTTAAAGAGAAATAGAAATGGAATAAGAATGGAAGAGGAGGGCAGGAAAGTAAAATAAGGGTGGGGAAAAGGGGGACTGATTAAAAGCAAAACACCAGTGTGGAGTAAAATAGTAAGAGAAGAAAGTACAGGATTAAAAGAGGGAAAAAACAATGGGGAATACACAGGTGGTAATCATCACTCTGAATAGGATCAACTCACCTATAAAACAGAAGTGGATAGCATAGTGGATTAAAAAAAAAACAAACTCCTACCATATGTCTACAAAAAACAAACATGAGGCAGGTATACACAGACAGGGTAAAGGTAAGAGGCTGGAGCAGAATTTATTGGGCATCAACTGAGAAAAAGAAGGTAGGAGTCACAATCATGATATCTAACAAAGCCAAAGTAAAAATAGATCTTATTAAAAGAGATAAAGAAGGTAATTACACCCTGAAAAAAGGCAGCATAGACAATGAAGAAATATCAGTACTCAACATGTATGCACTAAATGGTATAGTATCTAGATTTTTAAAGCAGAAACTATTAGACCTTAAGGAGGAAATAGATAGCAAACCTATACTAGTAGTATACAACCTTCCTCTATCACATCTAGATAAATCAAACAAAAAAAGAGAGAAGTGAGAGATGTGAATATAATTTTAGAAAATTAGAGTTAACAGCTATATGGGGAAAAGTGAATAGGAATAAAAAGCAATATTCCTTCTTTTTAGAAACACATAGTGCATTTATACAAAGATTACTATGCATAAAAACATTGCAAACAAAAGCCGAAAAGAAGAAATAATAAGTGAAACTTTCAGATCACAATGCAATAACAATTATAATTAGTAAAAGTACATAGAGAGGCAAATTAAAAATTACTTGGAAATTAAATAATCTCATTCTCCAAAACTGGTGATTTAAAGATTGAATCATAGAAACAATTACTGATTTCATTGAAGAGAATGACAATGAGGAAACAACAGCTCAAAATTTATGGGATATAGCAAAAGTAGTATTCAGGGGAAAATTTATAACCATGAGTGCCTATATTAACAAAAAAGAGAAAGAGGAGATTAACAAATTGGGCATGCAACTAAAAAAAAAAAACTAGAAAAAGAACAAATTTAAAACCCTCATATAAAGACTAAATTGGAAATCCTAAAGCAAAATCTATAAAATTTAAAGTAAAAGAACTATTGAACTAAAATATAAGACTAGAAGCTGATATGTGAAAAAAGAAATAAAAGTAGATAAAGAATTGGTTAATCTACTTTTTAAAAAAAAAAAAAGAAGAGGATCAAATTAACAGTATTAGGAATGAAAAGGACAATCTCCCCTCTAATGAAGAGGAAATTAAGGCAATCCTTAAGAGCTATTTTGACTAATTATATGGCATTAAATATGGCAATTAAAAAATATAAATTGACTAGATTAACAGAAGAGGAAATAGAATACTTAAAAAAAACCCATATTAAAAAATAAATTGAAGTCATCAAGAAACTCCCTAAGAAAAAATCACCCAAGCCAGAAGGATTCACAAGTGAATTTTCTGAAACATTTCAAGATTAATTAATCCCAATACTCTATAAACTATTTGACAAAATAGACAAAGAAGGAATCTTACCAATATCTTTTTATGATACAAATATGGTATTGATTCCCAAGCCAGGAAGACCAAAAATAGAGAAAGAAAACTATAGACCAATATCCTTAATTAATATAGATGCAAAAATATTAAAGAAAATACTAGCTAAAAAACTTCAGCTAATTATCAGAAGAATTATTCATTATGACCACATAGGATTTATGAAAGGATTACAAGGCTGGTTCACTATAAGAAAACCATCTACATAATTGACCATTTCAGCAACCAAACTAATAGAAATCACATGATTATCACAATAGATGCAAAAAAGTCTTTTACAAAATACAACACCCATTCCTATTTAAAATGCTAGAAAATATAGAAATGAAAGGGCAATTCTTCAAAATAATAAGCAGTATTTATTTACAACCAGCAGCAAGTATCATCTGCAATGGAGATAAATTAGAAGTCTTCCCAATCAATATGTTCAGGAGTGAAGTCAGGATGTCCATTATCACCACATCTATTTAATATTATACTAGAAATGCTGACAGTAGAAATTAGAAAAGAAAAAGAAACTGAAGGGATCAAAATAGACACGAGGAAACTAAACTATCACTCTTTGCAGATAATATGATGGTCTATTTAAAGAATCCTAGAAAATCAACTGAAAGCTAGTGGAAATCATTAACAACTTTAGGGAAGTTTCAGGGTACAAAATAAACACGCACAAAACTCAGAATCAAGAGTTAGAAAGAGGAACTCCATTTAAAATCACTTTAAACAGTATAAAATATTTGGGAATCTATTTGCCAAGACAAATACAGGAATTATATGAACACAGTTACAAAACACATTTTACACAATTAAAAATATCAATAATTAGAAAAAGATTGATTATTCTTGGGAAGGATGAGTTAATATAATAAAAATGACAATCCCATCCCAATTAATTTACTTATTCAGTATGTTACCTATCAAAATACCACGAAACTTTTTTAGAGAATTAGAAAAAAAACTATAACAGTTCATCTGGAAGAGGAAAAGTTCAATAATATTAGGGGAAATGATAAAAAAAATGTGAAGGATGGGGGCCTACCAGTACCAGACCTTACACTGTACTATAAAGCAGTGGTCATAAAAACAATATGACACTGTGTAAGAAAGAGAAGTGGGGTCAATGGAATAGAATTAGGGGAAAATAACCTCAGCAAGTTAGTGTTCAATAAACCCAAAGAGCCCAGCTTTTGGAACAAGAACACATTATTTGACAAAAGCTGCTGGGACAATTGAAAAGCAGTCAGGGATAAATTAGGTTTAGATAAACATCTCACACCCTGTACTGGTGATGGGTAACCTTTTGTAACTTTTTAGGTACTCTGTGCCATGCCCCAATCACCCCCCCCAGACTATGTGCCAGTGCCTGCCCCCATTGCCTGTTTCACCCCAATCTGTATGCCCTATTCACTTATTTCATGCAGGGGCATGGCCCAATTGTTACATTAGGATACCAGTATATAGGATTAGAGGAATACATCTTCATTCTCTTCCCAGAAGTGGCATGGTTACCAGTATAATCATGAATCATTTTAAAAGGAAAAGTGAGTGATCCTTATGAATCATATATTTAATTTTTTATCAAAGGGGCTGATATTCTACTGAGTGTTTGATGACAGTGGGAATAGGATATATAAAAAATTTAAATACTTATTTTGGGTGTGGGGAGAGTTGAACACAATGGCAGAGTAAAGGCAGAGATTCGCCTAAGCTTTGCCAAATTTGCCTATAAATAATGCCTCAAAATGTATTCAGGAATAGCATAGGCAACCAAAGGATGATCAGAAATAATTTTTCAGTCCAAGACACCTTATAAAGTTAGCAGGAAAGGTCCATTTCCCTAACTTAAGAGTAAAGCACACAGTTTATTTCAGTCTGTGCTAACACAAACCACTTCAGCAAAGGCCATGCCCCAAGAAAGTGACTGAAACAGAGTCAAAGGAAGCTTAAAGAAATTTTCACCCACACATAGCAAGGAGGTTGGACAGGTGATCAGCAGGAGATTGGAATTAGGAACAGGACTCTGTTTCATTGCCTACATCTGGTTTCTGGTCTTAATCCCAGAAGGAGGAAGAGCATCAGAAGGAATAATGACTCTGACAAAGTACTAGACAAGAAAAAAGTGCACAAGCCAGGAGATCAGTGATCACACCTCTCAGATCAAAGCAACTTGTGAGAACTAAGAACATCCGAACACACAGAACCAGCTCCAACAACAGCAACACAAAAAAACCTGAGACTTGACACATCTCCATCCAAAAAGCAGAGCCCAACTTAACATAAAGTTAAAAGCCCAGAAATACCCTGGATAATAAAAAAATAACAACTGCTACTTCAAATGAAGAAAAAATAACGTATTCTTGGGATCAGTAGAAAATATTTATCAGTATTTAAGTGAATAAATTTAGAAATATTAAACTTCTAAGAAGAGATTGATGAATGATGCTAGTAGGGATGTATGAGAATATAATAAGGTCTGGAAACAGTAGGTCTTGGGTTCAAATGTGCCATCAGATACTTCCAAGGTGTGTTACTCTGGCATGTCACAACCTCCATGCCTAGCCCTCCTATTCCATGCCTTGGAACCAATATACAGTATTTATTCTAAGACAGAAGGAAGGAAAGGGCTTTTTAAATAAAGTATAGGAGGATGATATAGCTCAATGTTGCATAAATTTATTATGTGATAATTACAAAGGTCTGGGGATACTTGTGTTCCACATAATAGGGAAGAATTGAACTAAGTAAAATCATAGCCATGGATCAATGGCTATTAACAATTTACATTAACAAATTAAAATCAAATATTATCAGCAATTATAGGTCAAATTATACAAAAATAATTATTTTGACAAACCTACTTTCCTTTATTAATTGACACTTTTGGGGAAATTTTTGACCTCACTATAGAATAATAGCACTTTATTCTTTTGTGACCTTGGACAAGTCATTTAGTCTTTCAATCCTTCTGCTTCCTCTTCTATAAAATTAGATGTTTAATTATATGGCTTTGGGTTCCTAATTAGCTCTCAACCTTTTATTCATTTACTAAATAAATTTATAGTTTTAATACTGATTTTATTTATATTGTCAAGCATATGGAAGCTTTTGTACTAAAATCGTTTTAAAATCTTTAACATCTTCTTAATCTACCTTAAGTTATAGAAAAGCCATTCTTCTGTTCTGCTATAGAGATCACATACAAATCACTTCTCTTCATCACTTCAAAGGACCTGTTTCTTTACCTAGGCACACTTTGGATCAGCCAATACCTTGAAAATTTCCAGTTCCATTTCTAATTCTCCTTTTAGCCAAAAATATAGAGGTTCCAACTCTTTTCAAAACAAGCAGCTGCCTTTTTCATCAGAGAGATGTTTGTTTTTCTGGCTTTCAAATAACTAAATTGAAAATGCAGTCATTAAAGTCAAGGATTAGCTGTGATTCCTATCATTTCTTAGCAAATGGAATTGGGGAACTCTTCTCATAATTAGGCCACATCAAGTTCCCTGGATAGATCAGAAGGTATTTTGGTGGTGGTACATTCTTAGCTACTAAAACACAAACTCCTCTCTTGTGACCTCTGGAAAATTTCAATTTTAGATCAAGCCTTTGAAAATGTGGGGAATAATTGAGGTAGGGGCTAATGTTGAGTCGTTGACAATATAAATAATTTTGGAATGGTTGACACTAAAAATGATTTTCAATTCTTGGGAAATATGTGAGCATTTTTTCCTTTGCTGATGAAGCAGAAACCCCTAATTCTGACATATTTGCAAATCCTAGAAGACCATATTTTCTTTTTGTAAAAAATTGACACAGTTCAGGAAACATAAATAAATATCTCCAGGGCATGTGTGGCTTATGAGTTGAAAAGCAGATTAATCCATGAGTATTAAAAGAAACTGTATAACTCCATAATTTAGTCTTTCAAGCAAAATATTATATGAATCAGCAAATCATAATTCATGAGGATTTTTTAGAAAAAGTTGAATAATTCATTCATCTATGAACATATATTTTATATTTGTATGTGTATACTATATATGAATATAGTATATATGTGTAATGTGTAATGTGTAATATACCGTATTATATTATGGTATATTATACATATGTATATGTATACACATGGTATATGTATACATATTACATATTTGCTATATGTGTGAATGTCTACACTCATAAACATTATATATAATGAATGTACTCAATAGGTTTCATGTGTCTATAGCATGTACCACATGAACTTAGTTATGAACCTATGATTTGATACCTGAATTCTCTCTTATTTCAATCCCTCTTCCCTTAGAATACAAGCAATCTGATATATATTTTAAATGCACAGTCAAGTAAAACTTTTTTTTTGTGATTAGTCCTTTGGTGGAAGACAAGCAAATAAACAAACAAACATAGGAAAAAAAACAAGAAAGAAAATGAAATATGATATTCTTTGGTCTAGATTCAGATTCCATACATTCTTTCTCTAGAGGAAGATGACATTTTTCATCACAAGTTCTTTGGCATTGTTTTGGATCACTGTACTGCTGAGAATATCTAAAATCATTCAATAGTGTTTTTGGTTGTTTGTTTTTTGTATCATAAAATATTGGTATTGCTTTGTACAATGTTCTGGCTCTACCCACTGCACTCTACATCAGACCTTTTACACCTTTCCAGGTTTTTCTGAAAACATCCTGTTCATCATTTCATACTGTTGAGTAATATTCCATTACACTCATAGACTACAATTTGTTCAGTTTTTCTTTTTTGAATTTGGCCTCAATTCACAGTATTTGTTGATATTCATTTAAACTGCTATGAAAGCTGTATCAGTTGCAAACATGGAAACCAATCAATATAAATTATTTTTTTTTAATTACAGCAATGAGAAAACTGTAGCTAGAAAAGGTAAAAATATAAATGACCAACAGTAGTTTCACAACGAAGTATAAAGAACTGAGAATTGATGAGCTCAGTTGATAAGCATCTTCTAACTTTCCAAGTCTTTGCCGTCACAAAGAATGGCTATAAATATTTTTGTAAGAATAGAACCTTTTATTTCTTTTTCAATCTCTTAGGGATGCAGACCTAGTCTTGATATTGCTAGGTAGAAGTATATACATGGTTTTATGCCCTTTGGGCACATTTATAAATTGCTCTTCAGAATGGTTGAATTAGTTCACAATTTCCCCTAAAAATGCATTAATATCTCAATTTTCCCACATCTCTCTAATATTTGTCATTTTATTTTTCTGTCTTAAGAGCCAATTTGGTAGTTATGAAGTAGTGTCTCTGCATTGTTGGAATTTGCATTTTGGTTATCTATATTGATTTAAATAATTCTTCATATGGTTATAGGTAAGTTTGATTACATCACCTGAAAATTGCCTATTCACATCCTTTGATCCTTCATCAATTGAGGAATTATTTTTAATACATTTGATTCATTTCTATATATAGTTGAGAAATGAGACATTTTTTAGAGAAAAGTATTAAAAGTTTTTATAATAATAATTACTATGGATTTCCCTGTATCCTCACCCACACACACACTTATCCTATACACTCTCTTTTGTTTCACCCTATCTATCCTAAAAATGTTTTGCTTCTAACCATTTCTTCCCCTCCTTTCCTCTAGGATAAGATAGAGTTCTATACCCAATAGAATTGTTGACTCTTTGAGAAAATTCCAAAAGGAGTATTTTTCTCCCTGCCTCCCTAGTCCTTCCCTCCATTGTAAAGGTTTTTTTCATACATCTTTTTTCAGAAATAATTTACTTCATTCTACTCTCTCTTTACCCTTCTTCCAATGCATTCCTCTCTTTCTCTCAACCTTTAATTTCACTTCTTTAGGTATCAACCTATTGTATTCAACTCATATCCAATGTTCTCTGTCTATATATACTCCTTAATAATTATAAAGTTCTGGAAATCATGACTGAAATCTAGACGCCACATGCTTCCTCTCCCTGGCACCAAACAAAATAGACTACATCAAAGGAGCAAAAAATCACCTTTGGTGGAACAGGACTCCCCAGTACCCCACAGAGGCAAAGGTACATGGGGTTTGAACATTTACACACTATAATAAGAAGGAGGAAAAGCTTGCACAGAAATGTTAACTGAGCCACCCTTCCCCCCGCACCTCCCCCACCAAACCAGAGTGAGCTACCTGAGCGCTCACCTGGACAGCGAGTGAGTGGGGAATTTCTCTGTCTGGGGGGGGCACTCCAGGGTCCTTGGGATCTGGGGACTGCCAGAAAAAACGTCTCAGGGCTATTTCACAGGAGAACCGGGCTCTGAGCACAGGGGTCTGCGGAGCTGTACTTGGGGCAGTTGCACTGAATATCTGGGTGGAGCTTAACACCAGGGGTGGACCACACACTGATTATCTGGGAGCAGCTGAACACCTGGGCAGTTTGGCTTTGATGAGGGCCCCAGCTCTCTAAGAAACCTCGGAGGCTGGGAAGAACTAGTCTGGGGCAACCTAAATTCACAGAAAACCCGACCATATCACCCAGACCCCAGACCAAAAAGGAAAGAGGAATAAAAGAACCAAAAGGATGGCCTAAAATCAAGCCTCCAGGAAGAAAGGGAAAAAGGTGACTATTGAAAACTTTTATGGAGGAAGTACCCAAGGAAAAGAAGAGAATGATGAGGAAATCCAAAAAAAATCAGAACATGCCTCCCAAAATGGAAACTATCAACAAGCTCTGGAAGATCTCAAACTCAAACTTATCCAAAAGATGGAAACCTGGAAAGAAAAATGGGAGAAAGAGATCAACAGTCTGACAGATAAGACTACTCAATTGGAAAAAGAGCTCGAAGCATCCAATAGAAGGGAAGACAAAGCTGAAAAGCAAAACCAGTCTCTAATGACCAGAATTAAGCAACTCGAAGAAAGTGAAATCATAAAACAGCAAGAATCAATAAAGCAAACCCCAAAAATTAATGAATTAGAAGAAAACATAAAATATCTCACTGAGAAGGTCACAGATCTGGAAAACAGAGGGAGAAGAGAAAACCTCCGAATTATTGGTCTCCCAGAAAAACCAGAGATAAACAATAAACTCAATATTATTCTACAGGAGATTATTAAAAAAAATTGCCCACATGTTCTGGAGCAAGGGGGCAAAATAGAAATAGAAAGGGTTCATAGAACACCCTCTATACTAAATCCCCAAAAGACAACCCCTAGGAATGTAATTACCAAATTCAAGAGCTTCCAAGAAAAGGAGAAAATCCTACAAGAAGCCAAGAAGAGGAGCTTCAGATATAAAGGGGCTCCCATAAGGATCACACACGACTTAGCGGCTAACACCTTAAGAGACCGCAAAGCATGGAACACAATATTTAGAAAGGCAAGAGAGCTGGGTCTCCAACCAAGAATCAACTACCCAGCAAAACTGACTATATACTTCCAGAGGAAAGTATGGGCATTCAACAAAATAGAAGATTTCCAAGCATTTGCTAAGAAAAGACCAGAGCTCTGTGGAAAATTCGATATCCAAGCACAGAAAGCAAGAGAAACATGAAAAGGTAAATATGAAAGAAAGGGAAAAGGAGATAAATATTATCTTTTTCTTTAACTCAAATTCTCTTCTATAAGGACTACATTTACATCAAATTAAATATATTAATATGTGGGGAAAATATTTTATGTAACTTTCAAAAATTGTAGCATCATAAGAGTAGTTAGAAGAAACATGCATAGGGAAAGATTGGGGCATCAAGAAGATTTGGGGAAAGTGGGGGAAAAGAAAGGAAAAGGGAGTGGGGAACCATCGATAATACTAAGAATAACTTCAAGAAATAGGGGGGGGACTTAATAGAATAATCTTTCCCATATAAAGATACACATGGGAAGGAGAGGGGAAGAACCCTCATATGAGAAGGAGAGGAAGAGAGCGTGAAGTGGAATAACTTAAACCTTACATTCAGTGAAATCAAATCTGAGAGGGAAGAACATCTACATCCAGTGGGATCCTGAATTCTATCTTATCCATTAGGGCAAGAAAGAAAGGAAAATTAAGGAGGGGGAGAGGGGAGGGAGTATAAAAAGAAAGGGAAGGAGAGGGGGGAGGAGAAGGGAGCATAAAAAGGGAGGGGCTAGAAAGGGAAGCATCTCAAGGGAGGGGACTAGGGGTACTGACCTAAAGTAAATCACTGGTTCAAAAGGAGATAGCTAAAGAAGAAAGGTCAGAACTAGGGGAAGATATCAAAATGCCAGCGAATCCACATATGACAATCATAACTTTGAAAATGAATGGGATGAACTCACCCATAAAACGTAGACAAATAGCAGATTGGATTAGAACCCAAAACCCTACCATTTGTTGTCTTCAAGAAACACATATGAGGTGGGTTGACACTCACAAGGTTAGAAGTAAAGGTTGGAGTAAGACCTTTTGGGCCTCAACTGATAGAAAGAAGGCAGGAGTAGTAATCATGATATCTGATAAAGCCAAAGCACAAATAGACCTGATCAAAAGGGATAGGGAAGGTAAATATATTCTGTTAAAAGGGAGTATAGACAATGAGGAAATATCACTAATCAACATGTATGCACCAAATTGTATAGCATCCAAATTTTTAATAGAGAAACTAGGAGAATTGAAGGAGGAAATAGTCAGTAAAACCATATTAGTGGGAGACTTGAAACAACCACTATCAAATTTAGATAAATCAAACCAAAAAATAAATAAGAAAGAGGTAAAAGAGGTGAATGAAATCTTAGAAAAATTAGAGTTAATAGACATATGTAGAAAAATAAATAGGGACAAAAAGGAATACACCTTCTTTTCAGCACCATATGGCACATTCACAAAAATAAATCATACACTACGTCACAGAAACATGGCACTCACATGCAGAAAAGCAGAAATAATAAATGCAGCCTTTTCAGATCACAAGGCAATAAAAATATTGATCGGTAAGGGTACATGGAGAGCCAAATCAAAAATTAATTGGAAATTAAATAATATGATACTCCAAAATCAGATAGTTAGAGAAGAAATCATAGAAACAATAATTTTGTTGAAGAAAACGACAATGGCGAGACATCCTTTCAAACCTTATGGGATGCAGCCAAGGCAGTACTTAGAGGAAAATTCATATCCCTGAGTGCATATATTAACAAATTAGGGAGAACAGAGATCAAGGAATTGGAAATGCAAATCAAAAACAGTGAGAACAAACAAATTAAAAACCCCAAGAAGAAAACCAAACTAGAGATCCTAAAAATTAAGGGAGAAATTAATAAAATCAAAAGTGACAGAACTATTGAGCTAATAAACAACACTAGAAGCTGGTACTTTGAAAAAACAGACAAAATAGACAAAGTACAGGTTAAACTAATTAAAAAAAGGAAAGAAGAAAGACAAATTAACAGCATCAAGGATGAAAAGGGGGATCTCACCTCTAATGAAGAAGAAATTAAGGCAATCATTAAAAACTACTTTGCCCAACTATATGGCAATAAATATACCAACCTAGGTGATATGGATGAATATTTACAAAAATATAAATTGCCTAGACTAAGAGAAGAAGAAATAGATTTCGTAAATAATCCCATATCAGAAAAAGAAATCCAACAGGCCATCAAAGAACTTCCTAAGAAAAAATCCCCAGGGCCTGACGGATTCACAAGTGAATTCTATCAAACATGCAAAAAACAGCTAACTCCAATACTATACAAACTATTTGACATAATAAGCAAAGAGGGAGTTCTACCAAACTCCTTTTATGACACAAACATGGTACTAATTCCAAAGCCAGGAAGGACAAAAGCAGAGAAAGAAAATTATAGACCAATCTCCCTAATGAATATAGATGCAAAAATCTTAAATAGGATGCTAGCACAAAGACTCCAGCAAGTGATCATAAGAGTCATCCACCATGATCAAGTAGGATTTATACCAGGGATGCAGGGCTGGTTCAATATTAGGAAAACTATCCACACAATTGACCACATCAACAAGCAAACCAACAAGAAACACATAATTATCTCAATAGATGCAGAAAAAGCCTTTGATAAAATACAACACCCATTCCTTTTAAAAACACTAGAAAGCATAGGAATAGAAGGGTCATTCCTAAAAATAATAAACAATATACTTCTAAAACCATCAACTAGCATCATCTACAATTTTCCGTTAAGATGAGGAGTGAAACAAGGATGCCCATTATCACCTCTATTATTTGACAATGTATTAGAAACACTAGCAGTAGCAATTAGAGAAGAAAAAGAAATTGAAGGCATCAAAATAGGCAAGGAGGAGACCAAGTTATCACTCTTTGCAGATGACACGATGGTCTACTTAAAGAATCCTAGAGATTCAACCAAAAAGCTAATTGAAATAATCAACAACTTTAGCAAAGTTGCAGGATATAAAATAAGCCCACAGAAGTCATCAGCATTTCTATATAATTCCAATACAACTCAGCAGCAAGAACTAGAAAGAGAAATCCCATTCAAAATTACATTAGACAAAATAAAATACTTAGGAATCTATCTCCCGAGACAAACACAGGATCTATATGAACACAACTACAAAACACTTTCCACATAACTAAAACTAGACTTGAACAATTGGAAGAACATTACCTGCTCATGGGTAGGATGAGCCAATATAATAAAAATGACCATCCTACCCAAACTCATCTATCTATTTAGTGCCATACCCATGGAACTTCCAAAAATTTTTTACTGATTTAGAAAAAAACATAACAAAGTTCATTTGGAAGAACAAAAGATCAAGGATATCCAGGGAAATAATGAAAAAAAATACAAAGGAAGGGGGTCTTGCAGTCCCAGATCTCAGACTATATTATAAAGCAGTGGTCATCAAAACAATTTGGTACTGGCTAAGAGACAGAAAGTAGGATCAGTGGAATAGACTGGGGGCAAGCAACCTCAGCAAGACAGTATATAACAAACCCAAAGATCCCAGTTTTTGGGGAAAAAATCCACTATTTCATAAAAACTGCTGGGAAAATTGGAGGACAGTGTGGGAAAGATTAGGTTTAGATCAACACCTCACACCCTACACCAAGATTAATTCAAAATGGGTGAATGACTTGAACATAAAGAAGGAAACTATAAGAAAATTAGGAGAACACAGAATAGTATACATGTCAGACCTTTGGGAAAGGAAAGACTTCAAAACCAAGCAAGAATTAGAAAGAGTTACAAAATGCAAAATAAATAATTTGGAATACATCAAATTAAAAAGTTTTTGTACAAACAAAACCAATGTAACCAAAATCAGAAGGGTAGCAACAAATTGGGAAACAATCTTCATAAAAACCTCTGACAAAGGTTTAATTACTCAAATTTACAAAGAACTAAATCAATTGTACAAAAAATCAAGCCATTCTCGAATTGACAAATGGGCAAGGGACATGAACAGGTAGTTCTCAGCCAAAGAAATCAAAACTATTAATAAGCACATGAAAAAGTGCTCTACATCTCTTATAATCAGAGAGATGCAAATCAAAACAACTCTGAAGTATCACCTCACACCTAGCAGATTGGCTAACATGACAGCTATGCAAAGTAATGAATGCTGGAGGGGATGTGGCAAAGTTGGGACACTAATTCATTGCTGGTGGAGTTGTGAATTGATCCAGCCATTCTGGACGGCAATTTGGAATTCTGCCCAAAGGGTGATAAAAGACTATCTGCCCTTTGATCCAGCTATAGCACTGCTGGGTTTGTACCCCAAAGAAATAATAAGGAAAAAGACTTGTACAAGAATATTCATAGCTGCACTCTTTGTGGTGGCCAAAAATTGGAAAAAGAGGCGATGCCCATCAATTGGGGAATGGCTGAACAAATTGTAGTATATGTTGGTGAAGGAATACTATTGTGCTAAAAGGAATAATAAAGTAGAGGAATTCCATGGAGACTGGAACGACCTCCAGGAAGTGATGCAGAGTGAAAGGAGCAGAACCAAAAAAACATTGTATACAGAGACTGATACATTGTGGTACAATCGAAGGTGATGGACTTCTCCATTAGTAGCAATGCAATGTCCCTGAACAATCTGCAGGGATCTAAAAAGTACTATCCACAAGCAGAGGATAAACTGTGGGAGTAAAAATATCAATGAAAAGCAACTGCTTGACTACAGTGGTTGAGGGGATATGACTGAGGAGAGACTCTAAATGAACACTCTAATGCAAATACCAACAACAGGGAAATGGGTTCGAGTCAAGAACACATGTGATAACAAGTGGAATCGTGTGTCGGCTATGGGAGAAGGAAAGGTGGTGGAAGGGGGGGAGGGGAGGAAAAGAAAATGATCTGTGTTTCCAGTGAATAATGTTTGGAAATGACCAAATAAAATAATGTTTAAAATTAAAAAAAATAATAATTATAAAGTTCTTAGGAGATAAAATGCTATCTTTCAATATAAGGATATAAACAATTTAACATTATTGAATCAGTTATGATTTCTATTTCCTTTTAACCATTTTGTGTTCCTTGTGAGTCTTTGGGTTTGAGAGTCAAGTTTTCTATTTACACCTGATCTTTGTATTAGTTTGAAAGTCCTCTATTTCAATTAATATGCATTTTGCCCTAAAATCATTTTCGCTGGATAGGTCAGTTATAATCCTAACTTTTTTGGTCTCCAAGATATGATGTTCCAGGTTCTCCAGTCATTTAATGCATAAGATGCTAAATCTTGAGTAATTCTGACTATGGGTCCATAATACTTGAAGTGTTTACTTTTTAATGCTTAAAATAGTTTCACCTTTGACTGAGAGTTCTGGGATTTGGCTAAGATATTACCAGTTTTCATTCTGAGATATTTTTCAGGAGGTGGTCTATAGATTCTTTCAATGTCAAATTTACTCTCAGAACCTAGAATATCAGGGTAGTTTTCCTTGATAATTAATTGAAAGATTGTGTCTGTGCTCAATTTTTAATAACAGCTTTCAAATAGTCCAACTTTTTTATTATTTAATGTTCATAAATTTTAGTGTTTGTAAGATTACATGTCAATACAATTTGATTCTCTGATGTTATGATTCTGATATTTAGAAATCTATTCTCTTTTTCCCTAGCATTCCTTCCCCTTCCCAAGAAGGCAGGTAATATTATTATTATAGGTTGTACTATTGACTGGGAAAAAAAACACAGAACTATTAAATAGTCAAAATCACTCTTTAAGCAAGGGCAAAAGGGGTTCAGTGCTAGTAGGCCTCAACACAGAGCTGCGTACCACATATGATTACACAGAGTTCAAGGATTGAATTCTGGCTGCTCTGGTCACTAACCCCTGGGAGTGCCACCACACTAGATGACTACCCAAAGGAACAAAATAATTAGGGGATTCTATATACCATTTGGGGGAAAATCAGGGGCAGGGAAAGATGATTAACATTAATATAGCTACAAAGAAAATGGGAGTGTTCAAACTATACTGACAGGATACAATCAAGCTTGGGAAAGGAATCATAACAAAATGCCAAAACTGTAAGGATAATTTTTAGTGTTTTGACTTAAAATCTCAATAATTGGTCACCATAGGAAATTCCCAAATATGAAAAGTACCCAAGTCAGCTGGGGATTTATGGAGATTTTAATTAACAAAGTGAGAAGGAATTAAGGGAAGGAGAGAGAGAGAGAGAGAAAAAGTTAATTTAAACAGCTCTGGCTCAGGCTGAGCCAAGCAGTAGTTAAAGGCCTAGGCCACAGTGGCCTCTCTGAGCCTAAGGGAGAGGGAGTCAGTCTTATTACTCACCACAAGACTGTCTCCAAGCAAGCTCCAGTCCTCCACTGAATCTCCTGAACTCAGTCCAGCCTCTAACTCAATTCCAAACTCAATTTAAAGAGATTTTCTCCTAGGTCACCTCCCCTAAATTTTCATGTCTACCAATCACAGTAGACACTTTTTTCCAGGACTGCCCATTCTTAGTTTTCACCTTTTTTGGTTCTCACCTTCTCTGGTTAGATTATATCTTTTGAGTACTTCACACCTCTTTGTTAAGCTTGCCTTTTGTAAATTACTTGACCTTTTTGGGTACTAATTTAACCTTTACAGGTACTTAACACCTTTTTGCATTAGATCTAAAAAATAGACCTATCTTAAGGTTCTAGCTTTACCATAAAGTATGAGTTAAAGACTTTCATTTTTCAATTAAGAGTTTACAACTTTATCTTCTCCTAAGGCACTGTCTGAGTAGGGTGGAATAATTTTAAAAGTTCCCAATACATTCCTGATTCTTGTTAAACCAAATATTTCTATTGTTGCAATAAGGGAATAGCTAAATCAAATCTTCTAAAGTAGAGTCTGAGTAGTTTTTAAGATTCACAATAACAACAAATGTGATACCCAGTGCAATCCTGTGTCGGCTGTGGGAGAGGTGGTGGGAAGGGGCGGGGGAGGAAAAGAAAATGGTCTTTGTTTCCAATGAATAATGTTTGGAAATGACCAAATAAAATAATGTTTAAAGTGAAAAAAAAAGATTCACAATAACTAGCAACTAGGAGAAGGAAAAGGGGCTGCTTACACTAGATACTAAGGGATGGTTCCTGCCCAGATATGGATTTTCTTCAGAAAGAGTCTGATACAATAGAGGAGACTACCTAAAACAAAGAGGGTCTTCAGTATATTCTTATTCTCCCCCAACTAGGATTGAAACTGCTAGCCTGCAATTCCCTTCATGGTAGATTCCCATGGGAACAGGGAACAAGTACAAACTTTGGGGTCTCCAAACTATAAGTTAGTTCTGAAACTTGGGGTTCATCAGATCCCACTAGGCCACAAGTTTGGGTTTCCTAAATTCCATGTTGACAGTACATATATTACGATATGTGTATGTCCATTTTCATCATGTTGTAAAAGAAGACACATTGCTTAGTCTAGTCAATCAAATAAAGTAGAAAATGTTATGCTTCAACTGGCATTCCAACTCTCTCTGTTCCTTCTATAAGTTAGATATCCTTTTTTGTCATGAGTCTTTTGAGATCCTATATCCTTGCTTTTTGTTTTATAACAGTCAAGTTATTCACAGAGGATCATCAGATATCGTTGTTATTTTGCACAATGTTCTCTTGTTTCTGCTCACTTTACTTTGCATAACTTAAGTGTTTCAATTTTTTTTATTTATCTTGTTTATCATTTCCTATGGCACAATACTATACCATTACAAGAAGAGACCAGAACTCCTTTCATCCATTCTCTAATTGATAGACATCACTAATTCTTTGTTTCTAGTTCTTTGCCACCATAAAAAGAATTATGCAATTTTTTTTATACAGGTAGTGGCATGAGTATTGTACCAGGGAAACTGGTACTCAGAAACTCAGTGAAACAGGCAAACTATTATCAGGGAAATTCCTCTGTTCCCTTAGGCCTTCATGACTCCCAACCCAAAACACCTGACCTTGGAGATTACCCTCTTTGGATTGCCCCATTGAATTGAGATTGACAAAGAGAGGCAACTCATTCATTCATCCTCCAAATCAAAAGAACCACCTCAATGCCCTCTGGCTAACCTTCCCCACCAACCCCTAGCTCCAGAGTCACTTCCTCTCTGCTGGTAGAAAAATATAAAAACCCCATAATGGAGGCATTCAGGGTGCAACCCCCAGGTTGTTTCACTCATGTTGTCTTGCTGGCAAAAGATTTAACATTACTAATAAATCTCTCTCTTCACTTTTAAGCTAAGTTTTGGAGTCTTGCATTCTTGCAAACAGTATTCTTCCCCCTAGGGGTACACCTCTACACCCCACAACAGTAGGTTCTAATCCCCTATCTTTAATCTCCTGGAGATACAGACTTAAAAATGGTATTGCTGGTTCAAAGGGTATTTGCAGTTTGATGGTCCTCTGGGCATGGTTCCAGACTGCTCTCTAGAAAGTCTGTATCAGTTTGCAGCTACACCAGCAGTATATTAGTGTTCCATTTTCCCCATATTCCCACCAGCATTTATCATTTTCCATTTTTTCCATGTTCATTAGCCTGATGGTGTGAGATAGTACCTCAGAGTTGTTTTAATTTGCATTTTTCTAATTAATAGTGATTTGGGACATTTTTTTTAATGTGACTAAAGATAAATAAATTTCTTCAACTGAGATTTGCTTGTTCATATCCTTCAACCATTTGTCATTTGGAAAATTCTTTGTATTCTTATAAATTTGACTCTGTAGGAGTCCAGGCATATACTAATCTTGATAAATTTTAGGGGTGCTCAAAAAGCTAACTCTTATGATATTTCTAATGATCAGTTTCTGTAACCTTAAATTAAATTAAACCTTAACCTAGTCAAATTCCTAAACCATCCCGGAGGTTTCACTCTGGAAGACTGGCCTACTATCTCAGTCTCCTAGTTTTGACAATAATGATCAATTAACATCAGTATCAAACAAGCTTAGATAGATGTCTTAGGCCATATGAACTCTTGATTTATGGATTTAGCTATACCTATTGTCTTAGGATCCTCAGTTTGAATCTTGTGATAATTACCTAACTTTTCAAACCACCTTTGCCCCTTCCCCCTTCCTTTTTGTAACCCCAATAAAAATGAGTATGCCTGAATACCAGGAAGCTCTTGACCACCAAAGCTCCATTCTATCAGATCTTAATTCCACCCAGAGCCTACTCACTGTAAGGACCACTCTCTTTGCTACTATTTTCTTGTCTCTGAGCCCTTCTTTATTATGTTCCTCTGTCTTATCATCATAAGAGGAGCAGGCATGCTGGAGCCTAAGTTGTTGAATCCTTAAGTACTGAGTCTTTCTTCCTTTATTGTTTCCCCTCTCCTTTTCCCTCATCACCCATTTTCCCTCAATCTTCAAGCTCCCTTCTAAGTGTTCACTTACAAATATGTTAATTTCTGGCTGCTGGCAGCCACAGACTCAGTTCTTTATATATTTGAGAAATGAAGCCTATGTCAAAAACTTGCTATAAAGAATTTTCCCCCCAGTTTGTTATTTGCCTTTTCTCTTGATTGCATTGCTTTTTTGTGTATAGACTTATGTATGTAATGTAGAAAAAGTTATCTATTTAACATCTCATAATGTTCTCTATGTCTTGTTGTGAGCTAAATTATTTCCTTATACTCAGGTCTGGCAGTTTAACCATTTGGTGCTCCCCTAATCTGTATATGATATCACCCTTTATTTGTAAATCATGTATCCATTTTGACTTTACCTTATTGGTTGGCATGAGGTTTTGCTCTATATCTAATTTCTGCCATATTGTTTTCCAGGTTTCCTAGCAGTTTTTGTCAAAAAGAAAGTTGTTCTTATAAAAGCATGGATCTTTGCTTTTGTCAAACATTAGATTGCTATGGTCACTTGCCATTTTGTGTTCAATGCCTACTCTATTCCATTTATTTTCTATTCTATTTCTAAACCAGTAACAAATTGTTTTAATTGTTGCCACTTTTTGAGATCCAATACAGTTTTCTTCATTTTTTTTATTAAATCCCGCTGTCTTCTAGGTCTTTTGTTCTCCCAAAATAATTGTGTTATTATTTTTTCTAGCTCTATGAGATACTTTTTCAATAGTTTTGTATGGCACTAAATAAATTTATTAATTTAGGAAAATTGACCATTTTATTATATAACCTCAGCCAGTCAGTGAGAACTTAATGTTTTTCAAATTGTTTAAATTTTACTTTATTTACATAAATGTTTTTTAGTTGTGATCATATGGTTTCTGGGTGCATCTTGGTAGGTAGATTCCTAGGTATTTTATATTGTCTACAGCTATTTTAAGTGAATTTTTCTTTCTATATCTTGCTATTTTAATTTATTGACAGAATAGAGAAATGCTGATGATTTTTTTGGTTTTATTTTTTATTCTCCCAGTTTGCTAAAATTAGTTCATGGTATTTGATTTTTTTTCTTCTGAGTTTGTTTTGGTAGTCTTTGCCTCTGTAACAAATTAATTGTTATGATTAGATTTTGTGGTGATTCTCTAGGATTTTCTAGATATACAACCTTATAATCTGCAAAGTATGATAGCTTTATTTCCTCATTGCCTATTCTAATTCCTTCAATTTTCCCTTCTGCTGCTATAACTAACATTTCTAGTACAATATTTAATATTAGTGGTGACAAAGGGTATCCTTGTTTCCCTCCTGATCTTATTGGGAAAACTTCTAGTTTATCTTCCTTACATATGTTTGCTAATGGTTTTTGATTGATCCAATTATTTCAATGTTCTACTGTGTTTCTAAAATAAGAATGAATATTGTATTTTCTCAAAAATCTTTCTCTGTATCTATTGAAATGATCAGTTTCTATTAGTTTCATTATTGATATGGTCAGTTATGTGGATAATTTTCCTAATATTGAACTATCACTGAATTCCTGTAGTAAAACCTACTTGGTAATAGTGTAAGATTATTTTGATATGTTACTATACTCTTCCTGATATTTTGTTTTAAATGTTTATATCAATATTCATTAGAGATATTGGTCTATACAGTTTTCTTTATCTGTTTTGTTTTTTCTTGGTTTAGGGATCAACAGCATATTTATGTCAGAAAAAGAATTCGGTAGATATTCTTCCTCATCTATTTTTGTGAGTAGTTTATGTAGTGTTGGAAATAATTGTTCTTTCAATGTTTTGTAGAATTCACTTGTGAATCCATCTAACCCTGTAACTTTTTTCTTAGGAATTTCATTAATGTCTTATTAAATTTTTTTTCTGAGATGAGATTGTTTAAATATTGTATTTCCTCTTCTGTTAGTCTGAGAAATTTTTATATTTAAAATATTCATCTATTTAATTTAGATCATATATAAATACAAATATTTATATAATTAGGGAAAAATGAACAATTGCTTTAATGTGTTTTCATTTTTAATACTGATAATTTTGATTTCTTCAAATTAATCAATGGTTTATCTATTTTATTTATTTTTTTCATAAAAACAATTTTTTGTCTTATTTTTAGTTCAATGCTTTTCTTACTGCAATTTTATTAATGTCTCCTTAGATTTTAAGGATTTGTAATTTTGTATTTAATTCGAGGGGTTAATTTTTTTCTAATTTTTTTTACTTCATCCCCTTTTCACTGACCTGCTTTTTCTCTGCTTTATTGATATTAGCATTTCAAAATTTAAAATGTTTCCTAAGTATAAGTATTGGTTTGGCCGCATCTCAAAATATCTGGTATGTTGTCTTCTTGTTGCCATTCTCTTTCATGAAAATGTTAATTATTTCTATTGTTTGCTCTTTTGTCCACTCAATCCTTAATATAAAGTTATTTAGTTTTCAATTAATTTTTAGACTTTTTATTTAGTCTTTTTTTTATTTAGTCTTTTTTATTTAGTCTTTTTATTGTCATGCAAAACACACTTCCATATTGGTCATTGTTGTAACAGTGAAGTCATATATAACCAAAATGAAACAAAAAATACACTGTTACAAAACACAATTACATTTCTTTCTCTGGAGGTGAATAGCATCACCCTTCATGTTTTCAGGGTTGTCCCAGTTTATTGCATTACTGTGAGTAGTCAAATTTTGACAGATAATAATCATCCAATATTGCTGTTATTATATATGACATACTTCCAGTTCTGCTTATTTTACTTTATGTTGATTCCCAAAGATCTTTCCAGCTGTTTCTGAAATCATATTGCTTATATGCACAATAATATTCCATTGCCAATATGTACTACCATTTGTGCAGCCATTTCCCAATTAATAGATAGCTTCTCAATTTCCAATTGTTTGCCAAAACAAAAAGAGCTGCTATAAATATTTTTGTACAAGTAGGTCCTTATAGACACAATAGTTGCATTACATGATAAAAGGGCATGAACAATTTTATACCCCTTTGGATATAGTTCCAGATTGCCCTCCAGAATGGTTGGATCAGTTCACAACTTCACCAAAAATGTTTTAGTGTCCCAATTTTGCATCTACCAATCACAGCAGACACCCTCCCCAGGACTGCCCACTCTTTAGTTCACACCTCTTTTGGTTAGATTATACCTTTTTTGATTATATCACACCTTTTGTAGTTAGTTTGCACCTTTTTATAGTAAAAATGGGTAGATCTACTTTAAATACTGATTTAACACTTTTAGGAATTAAAATCTAAAAATAGATTGGGTAATACAATTCATTCTTTTCAATAAAGAAGAGCTAAGTACCTTTATTGTTACAACCAGGAGATAGTCAAATCCAGTCTTCATATCATTAACTTCCTTTCCTTTTTCTTGTTTATTTTTTGACTTGATTTATATAGATCTGAAAGAGGTGAGTTAAATTAGTTTTACTTTTTATTTCTTCCTGATACTCCTTTAAAAATGGAAAGGCTATAACGTTTGGTACATATATGTTTAGTATTAATATTACTTCATTGCTTATAGAACCTTTTAGCAAGATGTAATTTCCTTTTGTGTCTCTTTTAATTGGATCTATTTTTGCTTTACCTTGGTCTGAGATCAAGATTGCTATTCCTGCTTTTTTTTTAACTTTACATAAATTCTGCTCCCTGTCTCAGATAGATTTCTTGTAAATAACATATAATAAAATTTTGGTTTTTAATCTACTCTGCTATCTGCTTCTGATTTTTTTAAACCCTTATCTTCCATCTTAGAATTAATACTAGATATTGGTTCCAAGACAGAAGAGTTGTAAGGGCCTGGCAATGGGGGTTAACTGACTTGCCCAGGGTCACCCAGCTATAAAGTATCTGAGGCTAGATTTGAACCCTGGATGTCCCATTCTGGGTCTGGCTCTCAATCCACTGAGCCACCCAGTTGCCCCCTCTGATTCTGTTTTAAATGTGTTTTTCCCATTCCCATTCACAGTTATGATTATCAGCTGTCTATTTCCTTCCATCTTATTTTCCCTTTTTGATCCTGCTCTTTTTCCTTTCACTCTGTCTCTCCTCACCAGGATTTTGCTTTTTAATCACCTTCCCACTTCCTCCTCCCTTATATTACCACCTCTTTTCCCTTGTCTTATTCCCCTCCTACTTCTCTATTGGATACGATAAGATTCCATATGCCAGTGAGTATGGTTGTTATTTGCTTGAAGCCAGTTATGATTGCAGTAAAGTTGAAGCATTGCCCATCACCACCCTCATTTTCCCCTCCACTATAATAATTTTTCATATTTCTTTAGCTGAGATAATTTTCCCCATTCCATCTCTCTCCTCTCTTTTCTCTCAATGCAATCCTTTTTTTCACCCTTTGATTTTTTTTGCATATCATATTATACTAATAAGCTTTCTTCTCCATGCTCTGTTTAAGTATATTCATTCTACTGTTTTACTACTAATGTGAGTTTTTAATAATTAAAAATATCTTCTTTCCATGGAAGAATACATACAATTTAACCTTATTGAGCCCTTTAAATTTTCTCTATTATTTATCTTTTTATGTTTCTCTTGTGTCTTGTGTTGGCCTTCAAGTTTTATGTTTAGGTCTGTTCATTTCTTCAGGAATGCTTGCAAATCTATTATTTTGAGGAATTACTATTTTCCCCCTAAACAATACACTCAGTTTTGCTGGATACTTGACTCTGGGTTCTAAACTTAGATCTTTTGCCTTTTGGAATATCATATTCCATGCCTCCTGGTCCTCTAATGTGGAATTTTCTAAGACCTGTGTGATACTTATTATAGTTCCCTGGTATTTGCATTGTTTCTTTTTGTCTGCTTGCAATGTTTTCTCATTGCTATAGAGACTGTTCAATTTACTATTATATACTTGATAGTTGTCATTTGAGGATTTCTTTCTAGAGATGATCTATGGATTCTTTCAAATACTATTTTACTCCTTTGTTCAAGAATATCTGTACAGTTTTCTCTGATAATTTCTTTATTATCATGTTTAAGCTGTTGTTGGTGGTGTTATTGTTTTTAATCATGGCTTGCAAGAAGTCCAATAATTCTTAAATTGTCTCTCTTGGATCTCTTTTTCAGGTCAGTTATGTTTTCATTAAAATATATCATTTGTTCTTTTGTTTTTTTTTTCATTCTTTTAATTTTGTTTTGTTGTTCCTTGATGTCTCATTAAGTCATTTAGTTTCTAGTTGTCCAAAGCTAATTATAACAGAAATATTTTCTTCTGTCAGATTTTGTTTCCTTTTACATTTGACCCATTTCTTCTTTCTTTTATTTTATTTTTCTACTAATTTTTTTTTATTTTTAAAATTTTTCATGATTCCATTATTCATGTTTTCTCCCTCCCCTCTTACCTCTCCCCTTCTGGAGTTGAAAAGCAATTCCACTGAATATATATATATATATATATATATATATATATATATATATATATATATATAATATTTATATATATAAACATACATGTATATTTATAAATGCAGGTAGAAACAGATAGATATAGATATTAATATTATCACTTGAACTCATTTCCATATTATTCATTTTTGTAAAAGAATAATCCTTTAAAACCAAAAATCCCAATGAAATACTCAAGTCAGAATGGAATTTTATGGTGTTTTATTTACAATAGAAGGAAGAAATTAAGAATGAGGGAGAGAAAGGAAGGGGAAGTTCTGCTCCAGCTTGGCATGAGGCAGGGGAGTTCAGAGGCCTCAACCAAGGGGCCTTCCCAGAGATTACATTCAGCTTGGCTTCCAGCCAGGAGGCTTCCTCCAAGATGAGGAGCCTCTTTGGAGGCTGGAGCTTTCAGAAAGTCAAGGAAAGAAAATTCAGCCTTAACACTAATTACATGGTCTCCTAAGGGAAGCAATCTCAGGCATCCACACTCCAGGCCTCCAAGTCAAGAACCACCACAAAAAAACCACCAAAGTCCCCCTCACAGGAAGTGATGCAAAATATAAAGGCAGTTCTTTACATCACTTCCTGTGTCTCCCATGAACAATGGTGGCTTAAACTTGGCTTAGGACAACCCATGGGGTCAGTCAGTTGTTTCTGATTTCTCACTTGCTAGCACACATGGGTTATAGATTGTCTTCCCCAACAGTTAATCCTTAAGTGGGGGTTGTATACATTCCTGGTTGCTAAAATTATAAAGACTAAGCAGGTTGGAGTAAATATAAAATTCACACCATCATATACCACAATTTGTTCAGTCATTCCCCAATAGAGGAATATTCCCTCATTTTCCAATTTTTTTTTGCTACCACTAAAAAAGCAGCTATAAATATTTTTTGTACAAATACATCCATGCCCATATTATTTTTTATCTCTTTGGGATTTAAACCCAGTAGTAGTATTGCTAAATAAAAAGGCATGCACTCTTTTAAGGCCCTGTAGCATTCCAAGCATATTCACATCTAAGAAATATGAATGATGTATGAACATTGTATTATCAGACACATGGTTAAACTCTGATATTTGTGAGCAGACTCTTGGCCTAGCCATGCTGCCTTTGTTCAGGGCAAACTCATTAACATTTGGTGGGGAGACAAATTCATTTGCAAAAGCTTGGGTTGAAGTCAACAGGCCCAGAAGGTGTCCTCATTACCATTGCATCCAATGTGAATCAACTATGCTTTGTTATGTATTTATTGAGCACCTCCCAAACCACACTGGAATAAATATGGGAAAGGTTCCCTGATTGCTGATTTTTCTCTTGGATTTTCATTCTCATGCTTGATACTCTTTTTTCCTCTTTTCTATCTAGGAACTTTTGCTTCTACATGTTCTATTATTTCTCACATTTTTCTTTAATTATTTTTCTAAGGAAAATGTCATCAGGGACCAGCACCGCTCCCTATTTAAATTAACTTGTCTGTGTCTCTTTATTTATCACCCATTTTCTCAGACACCTTGCCCCTTCTCGAACCCAAACCCACAAGGAAAATTTTTTATGTAATAGCCCCTGGACGACTGTTATAGGCCCTTTTGGGGCCCTTTAGAATGGTTTTAATTCTACCAGCAACACTTGTGTCGCAACGTTGCTATATCCCTTCCAACGTTCATTATTTTCCTTTACTGTCATGTTGGCCATTCTACTAGGTGTATGGAAGCACCTCAGGTTGTTTTGATCTTCATTTCTCTAATCAAAAAGGATTTAGAATTTTTTTACATGATTATTGATACTTTTGTTTTCTTCATCTCTAAACTGCCTATTGGTGTCCCTAGATCTTTTGCCAATTGAGGAACAATTTGATTTCTTATAAATTTAACTTAGTTCTGGGTATATTTAAGAAATTAGACCTTTATTAGAGAAATTTATTGTAAATTTTTTCCCAAGTTTGTTGCTTCCCTTCTAATTTGTGTTGCACTGGTTTTGTTTGTACAAAAAAACTCTTTAATTTAATATAATCAAATTTATTTATTTTACATCTTGTAAAGTTCTCTATATTTTGTTTGGTCTTAAATTCTTCTCTTCTCTATATATCTGATAGGTAGACAATTCTATGTTCCTCTAATTTCTCATAATATCACTCTTCATTTTTAAATAATATACCCATTTTGAACTGATTTTTGTATAGGGTGTGAGATATTGATCTAAACCTAATTTTTTTGCCAAACTATTTTCTAATTTTCCCACCAGTTTTTGTCAAATACTGAGTTCTTATCCCTTAAATTTGGGTCTTTGGGTTTATCAAAGACTAGATTGCTGAGGTCATTTATCCCTAGTTTATTCCATTGATTCATCCTTCTATCTCTTAGCCTATATCAAATTATTTGATGATCACTAGCCTTATAGTACAGTTTAATATCTGATACTGTTTGCCCACCATCCTTCACTCATTATTTCATTAGTTCCTTGGATATTTCTAAATAGATTTTGTTATTTTTTCTAATTATATAAAATAGTTTTTAGGTAGTTTGATAGGCATGGCGCTGAATAAGTAAATTCTAGTTTAGATAGGATTGTCATTTTATTATATTGGCTCATCCTATCTGTGAACAATTAATATTTTTCAAATGGTTTAGATCTAGTTTTTTGTGTGTTTTGTAGTTGTGTTTGTATAATTCCTATGTATGCTTGTCTTAGCAGATAAATTCCTAAATATTTTATTTTGTTTAGAGGGACCTTATATTGAGTTTCTCTTTATAACTCTTGGAAATATAGAGAAATGTTGATTTATATGGGTGTATTTTGCATCCTGCAACTTTGCCAAAGTTATTATTTTGTCTAGTTCTTTGGAGGATTTTCTAGTATTCTCTAAGCATACCATAATATAACCTGCAAAGAATGATAGTTTAGTTTCCTCATTTCCTACTTTAATTCCTTAAATTTATTTTTCTTCTCTAATTGCTAAAGCTAAAATTTCAAGTACAATATTAAGTAATTGTGGCTATATTTGGCATCCTTGTTTCACTCCTGACCTTACTTGGAAGGCTTCTAATTTATCCCCATGGCAGATAATATTTGCTGATGGTTTTAAATAAATACTGATTATTTTGAGTAAATGCCCTTTTATTCCTATGCCCAAGTGTTTTCAATAGGAATGGGTGTTGTATTTTGTCAAAGGCTTTTTTTGCCTCTATTGAGATAATAATATGATTTCTTTTAGTTTGATTATAAATGTGGTCAATTATGCAGATGGTTTTCCTAATATTGAACCATCCTTGCATTTCTGGTATAAATCCAAATCTGGTGATGTTGAATAATGAATGTGTAGTCTCTTGCTAGTATTTTATTTAAGATTTTTGAATGTTTGTCCATCAAAGAGATAAGTTTATAATTTTCATTCTCTGTCTTCCTGGCTTAGGTATCAGTACCATATTTGTTTCATGAAAGGAATTTGATAAGACTCCTTTGCTCATTTTGTCAAATGGTTTGTATAGTAATGAGATTAGGTTTTTTAATTATATTTAGACAATTTAGAACATTATTCCTTGGTTGCAAGAATCATATTCTTTCCCTTCCCCACCTTCCCTCTGACCCCTTCCTGTAGCCAAAGCGCAATTCTACTGGGTTTTACATGGGTCCTTGATCAGAAACTATTTCCATGTTGTTTATGTTTGCACTAGGATGATCATTTAAAGTATACATTCCCAATCATATTCCCTTCGACCCATGTAATCAAGCAGTTGTTTTTCTACTCCCACAGTTTTTCCTCTGGATGTGGATAGTGTTCTTCCTCATAAATCCCTCCGAGTTGTTCAGGATCACTGTATTGCCACTAATGGAGATATCCATTACATTTGATTGTACCACAGTGCATCAGTCCCTGTATAATGTTCTCCAAGTTCTGCTCCTCTCACTCTGCATCAATTCCTGGAGGTTGTTCCAGTCTCCATGGAATTTTTTTATACTTTATTATTCCTTTGAGCACAATAGTATTCCATCATTCTCCTGCATCTCATCTGTACCAATGGTAGCTTAAGCTTGACATAGGAAAGGCCAGGGGTCTGCCAGCTGTTTCTCAACATGTTTATTGAAGGACATCCTCCTAAATACTTAATCCTTAAGTATGGGTATATCCATTCCTGATTTTGTTAGAATAAGTGTCTTCATTGTTACAATCAGGAGAGAGGTAAATCCAATCTTCATAGAGGGGAACAAACTGAAACAGTTAACATCAATGAGTCAATTAGTTCTGAAGAGACTTAAAATTCACCTCCAGACTCTTTGAAGTTTCTTTCCCACCCAAGGACCATCATTCATCACAATTCCTTTGTACACACCTCTGGGGTCCTCCATACTGAGGGGAGTTCCCAAACTGAGTACAAGTGTTTGGGTATGAGTTTTGATTTTCCTCAATTTTCCTCAAAACTATTCCTCCTATTACCATCATTATTCCTGAAATTTCTATTCCTGTTTTCCTGATTCCTCTTTTTACAATGCATAATCACATGACCAATTTCACCAAAAAATTAACATGTCAGTGGTTGTTTTGTGGGTTCTTGAAAGGGGGGTATGATCTCTCCTTGCTTTAAATTTCCAAATGTTTCAGTTAATTCTTTTATTTCCTTCCTCAATGTCTCTACTAAAGTAGCATTCTCCTTGTCCTTTTCTCCCTGTTTAGAAGTTAATTCCTTTATTTCCTTCCTTAATGCTTCCACTAAATCAGTGTTCTCTTTCTCCTTTTCCTTATGTCCCTCAAAAGCATAAATTAGCACTCTCTTTAATTCTTCAAGGTCTATAGTAGGCCAATTTGGACAACTAGTCATAAAATAATTCCTAACTACCTTACAAATGTTTTTCACAAATTGCATTCTGATTTGTCTAAGGTCCCGTTCCCTATCAAGATCAAGATCAATATATATTCCTCCCAGTTTAAATAAGTCTGTCCATAAATTGGGCGGGGTTTTCACTATCTTCTTGCTTAAGATTTTCAAATTTAGTCAATGTACCAGAACTATCAGAACAGACTCTCATAGCTTTTATCAATGCATTTCTAGCCTGGCATAGTTGTAAGTAATCTTGCTCTGATTTTGGGTCCCATTTGGGATCTTCAGTTTGTCAATGAGCTGTTCCCTCTCCTTCGGCCTGATTAAAAAGAGAACAAATCTTATTCCTTTCCCTTTCTGTTAGCAAGACCTGGAACAAATCTTCTACATCAAGCCATGTGGGATTATATGTGCAAAAAAGGCTTTCAAACTTATTGATTACCACCACAGTCTCAGCTTCATATGGAGGTGTTTTTTCTTTGAATCTCTCAATGTCCTGTGGAGAGAAAGATGTATGATGTCTAATGTTTACTAAATCTCCATGTCTTTTATATGTAGGGACAACTCTTAGAGGGAAAAGACCCTAATTTGAATCAGCTGTGGCAACTGCTGCTTGGCCTGTATTCTGGAGATCAATGGAGTGGGTTGTAGTGAGGCTGGTAGGGGAAGGAGGTGGGGTAGTTGAATGGAACTGGTCAACAGGTGGGGAAACAGAGCAAAAGGATTGGGGTTGGTGCTTGGGAGGGGTGGAGAGGAAGGGGGTGGGACAAGCTATGAGGTGGAGAGAAGTAGGATGGGTGAGGTCTAGAGGTCACAGTAATGTGGGTAGGAAGGAGGATATGGAAAAGGATGGAAGTAGGGATGATATGGGTGGGGATATGGAAGATGGGTGGGCAAAGGAGGGTAGAGAGGTAGATTGGGAGGAAAAGGGATAGGAGGAGTAGGGTATGAGTGAGATCTGACAGGGAGAGGAGCTGAAGGGTTCAAGTCCTGGTTTGGGTCAGTATGAGGAGAAACCTCTTCCCAGGCAAGGTGGGATGATAAAGCATGTTTCTTGCTAGATTTTGCTGAAGGAGTTAAACTAGAATGGTTTGGTTCCAAAGAAATAAAGGTTTCCTAATTGGAAGGAATGGTTTATTCATCAACATGATATGCTCATAAGTGCCAGTATTTATAATCTTTGGACACTTTTTTTAATGGCCAACTTCAAATCTTTTAAGATCTTGAAGTCAAAAGAGCCATATTTTGGCCAGGTAAAAGATATGTCCATCCATGCCTTATAAAGCTTTCTAGCTTCTTTCTTTGTCATTCAATTCTCCTTAGACAAATTTGGATCACTCCAGGAATTTAAAAATGTATACTGGGCTGAATATTTCCCAATTTCCTTTGATTTGTTGCAGTATTTCCCATATTGTGTATATCTTATTTAAGCTAGTTTAAGTATTGCTAAATGATCAGCTTAAACAATGAAAAGTTCCTAAAACATAAAAAAATGGAGATGCAAAGCTCTTCAATATTATTGTGGAAGGCAATAAGATCAGGTTTAAAACAAAAAGCTAATGTAAGGAAACAGTAATCATTGCACAGCAATAGTATCAATAATGAATGTGTATTTAGTTTAATAATTGTTGTTATTAATAATTAATAGCAATATGTACCTATAATCATTAATGATAGTATTAGTAATAATATACACTCATTATAATTATCAATGATGTTATCAATAATTAATAATATGCATTTATTATGATTGTTTTATTAATAATTAACAACATAAACAAATATTGATCATCAATAACAACCATTAGTAGTTAATAATGATGATTAATAATAGTTATTGAAAATTAATAATTATTGTTATTGATAGTATTATTAATACTGTTGTGTTCTAAAATTATTCCTTAATATTGCATGTAATTAATTTGATTGAATGTTGGCTTTGTTCAATTTTAGAAATTTGGTTTAAATTTAAAGTCAATATTATTAATATTTCATATTAATAATCCTTTTATTTAAATGTTTTCAATTTAATAGCATTATTTTAGATTACTAGTAGCAATAGCAAAGGAATTCTTTTTATTTTCCTGCAGTTTCAATTCTCCATAGTGGGTGGAGCTATAAATGTGAGTAGAGTGAAAGGCACCTGTGGGTAGACCTATCTAAGCAAGCAGTCAGATAAAGAGAAAGCAAAAATAAAAATAGTCTTTTAATATGCTAAAGAAAGGCAGGCAGTCTTCCAAGAAAGCTTTGAGTGGCTTTTAAAATGCTTATGAATGCAAACACTCCCAAGGAAAATGTGACTTTAGAAATGTGACTTTAGACTAAGGAAGCCAGGCAGTCCACAAAGTTTGAGGGTGGGAGAGGGAGAGAAAAAAATGCAATTTCAAGAAACAAATTTCAAAGTAACACTTCCTCTTAGCTCAGGTTTAAGGACTGTTAAAGGGTGGAAGGGAGAAGGGAAAGAAAAATGGAGTTAAATCCCTTCCCCTGGAACAGCCACATGTTTTCAAAGTTTGAGAGCAGGGAACTCCTAATCCTAGTGCACAGCTAGGAAGGGCCCTCAAAATTAATTTAATGAGTGACTCTGAGCAGGTCCCTGCTGAAGCGGTGCCTGAGGAAAGTCAGACAGACACTGGTCTGGTAATGATCCATTGGTTCCTAGTGCCTCTTGGTTTAAAATGGGATGGGAAAATGGGAATAAAAATATTCACATATATATATATATATATATATATATATATATATATATATACACACACACACACACACACACACACACACACACACACACACACACACACATAATAAAGTTTATTGGAAGGGTAAACAATGCTCCTATAAGTAATGTGACCAGGCGGTGCCTAGCATGCCAGTCTCTTTCTCATTTCCCCTCACCTGCCTGCTCTGTCTCTTCAAATCTGCTGTGGTTCCTCATGGTTCTCCTCCTGGTTCTGCCCCAAACCTTAACTTTTATTGACATACAGAATGTACACCAACGCAACCCTGGTGCAACTGTGGTATATCACGAATGTTTGATAGACAGGTAAAGTTACTCAGGAGGGGAAGTTTCTTTTAAACATTGGGATTAGTTGTTCTTTGAATGTTTGATAGAATTCATTTGTGAATCTATCTGGTCCTTGGGATTTTTCCATAGGGAGTTCTTTGATGGCTTGTTCAATTAATTTTTCTGATATGCGGTTGTTTAGGTATTCTATTGATTCCTCTGCTAATTATACTTAAAGGGAAGACTGACAAACTATATAGGATGAACTGTCACAACATAAATATTTATATAGATATATGCATGCATAAATATATATAGGCATATATATATATACAACTAGAGTTAACAATAGGTTAATACTAAGAGAAATGGGAAAAGAAACAAAATGGGATAAATTTGTATGTCACAAAGAAGCACATGGCAGGAGTGGGGGGAAATATCAATACAGTGGTGGGTAAAGAGGTTGGGGTTAGGGAATACTCAATTCTTAAATGCATTAAAATTGACTCAAAGAGGGAAGAACAATCAAATACATTGGGGCAGAGAATTGATTTGTGCCCTATAGGGAAGTAGAAACATAATAAACAGACTGGTGGGGAGGGAAGCAATACAAGGGAGGGAGGGGGTGGGAGAGTAGTTCAAAAAGACTGTAAAGAAAATAAGAGGGAAATAAGAAGGGAGGGGAGTAGAAAGTGAAGTAAAATAAGAGTGGGAATTAGGGGATCTGTTAAAAACAAACACTGGTGTAGAAGGAAATAGTGAAAAAAGAAAGGGCAGGACTAGGGGTGGAAATCAAAATCCTGGGAAGTACGTAGCTGGTAATCCTAACTCTGATAGTGAATGGAATGAACTCACCCATAAAATGCAAGCAAAGAGAAGAATGGATTAGAAACCAAAATCCTACCATATAATGTCTACCAGAAACACACATGAGGAAGGTAGACACACATAGGGTAAAAGTAAGTGGATAGAGAGAAATTTATTGGGCATCAACTGAGAAAAAGAAGGCAGGAGTCATAATCATGGCACCAAACAAAGTCAAAGTAAAAATAGATCTAATCAAAGAGATGGGGAAGGTAATTACATCCTGATAAAAGGCAGTGTAGACAATGAGGAAATATCAATACTCAACATGTAAGCACCAAATGGCATAGCATCCAAATTTCTAAAGGAGAAACTCAAGTGGAGCTCATGGATGAAATAGAAAAACTATACTAGTGGGAGACCTGAACCTTCCGCTATTAGAACTAGGTAAATCAGACTAAAACAATAAGTAAGAAAGAGGAACAAGAAGGGATTGAAATCTTGGAAAAATTAGAGTTAATAGATATATGGAGAAAAATAAATAGGGACAAAAAGGAATACAACTTCTTTTCAGCAACACATGGTAAATTTCCAAAGATTGACCATGTACTAGAGCATAAAAACATGACAGAAAAGTGCAAAAGAGCAGAAATAATAATTCAACCTTTCCAGATCACAATGCAATGAAAATAATAATTAGTAAGGGTATACGGAGAGGCAAATCAAAAGTTAATTGGAAATTAAAGAATACAATTCTTCAAAATCAGTTAAAGAACAAATCATAGAAACAATTAATAATGTCATTGAAGTAAATGACAATGATGAGACATCTTTTCAAAATCTATGGTATGCAGCCAAAGCACTACTCAGGGGGAAATTTTATATCCTTGAATTCATATGTTAACAAATTAGGGAGGGCAGAGGTCAATGAATAAGGCATGCTAATTAAAAATCTAGAATGTGAACAAATTAAAAATCCTCAGATGAAAACTAAATTAGAGATCCTAAAATATCAAAGGGGAAATTAATAAAATTGAAAGTCAAAGAACTACTGATTTAATAAATAAGACTAGAAATTGGTACTTTGAAATAAAAATAAATAAATAAATAAAATAGACAAAGTATTGGTTAATCTAATTAAAAAAAGGAAAGAAGAAAACCAAATTGACAGTATCCAAGATGAAAAGGGAGACCTCACCTCTAATGAAGAGGAAATTAAGGCAATCATTAAAAACTATTATGCCCATTTATATGGAAATAAATATAGTAATTTATGTACTATGGATGACTATTTACAAAAATATAAATTGACTGTATCAACAGAGGAAGAAATAGAATACCTAAACAACCCCATATCAGAAAAAGAAATTGAACAAACCATCAAAGAACTCCCTAAGAAAAAATCCCTAGGATTAATTGCTTTTTAAAAGTTTGATAGAATTCAGTTGTGAATCCATCTGGCTCTGTGATTTTTTTTCCTAAGGATTCCATTGATGACTTGTTGAATTTCTTTTCATGAGATGGAATTATTTAAATATTCTATTTCTTCTTTTGTTAATCTAATAAATTTTCATTTTTGTAAATATTCATCCATTTCATCTAGATTGTCACTTTTATTGTCATATAACTGGGCAAAATAACTCCTAATCATTTCCCTAATTCCCTGTTGATTAGAGCTACATTCCTCCTTTTTATTATTGACAATGATAATTTGATTCTCTTCTTTTTGTAAAGCAAATTAACCTATACTTTATTTTATTTGTGTTTTCAAAATACCAGCTATTAGTTTTATTTATTAGTTCAATAGTTCTCTCATTCTTTATTTTATTAATTTCTCCCTTGGTTATTATTATTTTCAATTCAATGAGGAATGTGTTTGCTAGTCTCTTGACCTGTGCTCTCATCTCTAAGGGACTATAAGCTTTCTTTTCTCCCCTGGAATTGTGACCAAAGTTCCAGCTCATCTGTGGCTACAAGTTCACAAGAGTTAATATTCCTTCTCTCTCTGGAATTGTGACTCATGTATGTATATGGGCATTGCCACAGAGTCTCGCACCCACTATCCATAAAGGGACCTCTGTAAATTCCTTTTGACCAATTGTTTGACTGTCACTTTCCAAGGACTGGAAACTCTAGAAGTCATTGCTTTTGATTCAACTGCACCCAAGGTCTAGGCTGATTTGCTAAGAAAAGATTTGTGCTGGAGTGCTAGAATGCACTCTACTCCCATTCTTTTGCAGTAGTCCTTTCCTGCTAACCTTATCAGTTGTTGGGATAGGAAATTGTTTCACTTTGTCTTTTTATGTGTTCTGCCACTACAAAATTATCTTGGAGTATTATTTTAAAGTAGTTTGGAATTTGATAATGATACTGATTTGTTCCTGTTTTTTCTCCAGCATCTTGACTTGACAGAGGTTGTTTTAAAGATTTCCTCCATTTTTTTTGGTTATTCTAAAATGTTCTATTGTTCCATTTCATTAGGTGAATGCTGAGGACTCCTTACCATGGTGCCTCCCCAAAGCCTGCCTCCTGGGTAGGTCTCTTGTAGACTCACAAATTTTTATATTTGGAAAAAATCCCTGGCCGTCTGGTCTGACACATGCATTTAACTGCCTGTGGAATCTTGAACAATTGACTATGTCTTAGTTTTCCTTTTTTTCTTTTTGTTGTTGTTGTTGTTACTGTTTGTTTGTTTTTCAAAAATGAGGTGTTTGTCCTAGCTTGCCTCTGAAGTCTATTGAATTTTTTAACCTACGGTAAAATCCTTTGATCCTAAAACTGGGAAAAGTAATTGGGCCCAGTTATGAGCAAATTTAAAGACTGCAAGTGGTCCCTGTAAAGTGGAGGAAGAGACAGGAAGGGACATTAAGAAAGGTTTTTAAAAGAGGCTAAAACTTCCTGTCAGGAGGTCTTCGGGCTGAATCTGGAACAAGGAAGAGTTGATAAGACTGCTCTTGGAGCTTCCCCTTTTGGAACCACTGCTTGAGTGAGTGAAAAGCTGACTCCTTTCCTGGCTTCTGGAGAGATGAGTTTCCTGAGAGAACTCCTCATCTTGGAGGAAGCCACCCAGAGGTATTTACCACTGGGCACTCTGGTTGAGGGCCCTCCAGCTGATGGCTAATAAACCCTCAACCTGGTTTGAGTCAGGGGTTGGGGAAAATATTTAGTGTGTTAGGTTAGATATTTTACTCTTCCCACTTTCACATTTCTCTATTTTCACTCTTCCTCTCTTTTTTGTAAAGAAAGCTGCTAAAGAGCCATTTTAACTTGAGTTGTATTATTTTTTTAATTGGTGACCACATTCTCTTATATTTATAGTCCAACCATAAATTTAATCCCAACAGGCCTCAAAAACAAAACAAAACAAAACAAAACACCATTTGGACTTTGATTCCCAACTTCAAATAATGAAACATTATCTCCAAAGGCTAATTCATTCCAAATATGCATAGTTTTCATAGTTAGGAACCTTTTTTTTTCCTGACAGGTAGTTAAGAAGAGCAGTGGAGAGAGTGAAGGACTTTGATTCAGAAGAACCGAGTTTAAATACTGCCTCAGACACATCCTAGTGGCGTGATCATGGACATAATATTTGTGTGCTATCTGCCTCAGTTCCCTCATCTGTTAGAAAGAATAATAATAGCATTAACTTCCTAGGATAAAATGAGTTAATATTTACAGTGTTATATATCTCAAGTCCTTTTGTCATCTTCACAAATTTATTGGCTTTATTACGAATTCTGCTCTGTTGAGTAATATATTTGTTTGTTTTATTTGTTTATTTTATATAATAGCCTTTTGACCACTTGGATGTTGAAAAGGGTGGAAAACAGACAAGAATAAAGGTGATATAAGGGGAAAAAAACAGCCTTATGACAATTATATCTATAAATGGAAGAAGTTTCCTTGAAAGAATATTTATTTGCTTTGGAGGTCTTTTGGTAAAGATCATTTGCTGAAGATGTTATAGAGGGAATTCTTGTTCAATGTTGACCTTTGAGGTCCCTTCTAAATGAAATTCTTTAATTCCACAACAAAATAAACAAGAGTAGTTTAAAAACCTTTAACAATAGGATGTATTTCAAGGAAGAGAGTGACAAGCTATTTAGGATGTTAAGAAAAATGAGCTTAAGATAAATTGCTCTTGCCCACACCCCTTCACCCAACCAACTCAAGACCAAAAAATTAATAATGCATAATCACCTTCCACTAAAAGGATTCAGTAATTTCAGCTTTGTGGGATACTAGGCTAGTTATTCATATTGAAGATATCAATAATATTTATTTCTAGAGAATCTCAGTTTTAAGCCATAGACCACAGCTATTACTATACACGAAAGTATATACTTGCATTCTAATTGGGAAGACAAATGGTGTATGCATATAGATAGATACATCACACCCAAAAGATGCATTAAAAAAATAGAAAGAAGGCAACTTTAAGAGGAAAAAATGAACAGTTTTAAGAAGAGGAAATGTTTCCTATTGACAATGAAGCTTGAACTGAATCTGAAAGAAACAAAGGAATCTTTAGAGGTGAAAGTGAAAAGAAACATCATTACTATGTTAGGAAACAGAACAAAAGCACAGAGATAGCAGTTAGGAGATAAATCATGTGTGAAGAATATAAAATAAGCTGAATAATAAAACACAAAAAAGTAATATTTAAAAATACCAGGCCTGATGGTGAAAAGCTTTATATATCAAGAACAGAAATTTATTTAGACCAGAGAGTTAATTAAAACTTTGGAAGTATGTTGAATAAGAGGGATGACAAAGAAGACTATGAGTTAGAAAAGTCACTTTTTAAAAAAAAGTGTTATGTGTTAGTAACATTCATTTTTTAAAAATTTAGTTTGGAATTCTTTCCCTCCCAAGCTTTACACATACATTGAGAAGGAAGCAATATATCAATTATACACATGAAACCATTTAGGCCATATTTCAAAATTATGCATGTTGGGTAAAAAAGATAAGAAATATAACGTAAAAATAATATGCTTTAATCTGCAGTCAGATTTCATCAGTTCTCTCCCTGACAGTTGTTAGCATTTTTTTCTTGAGTTTTTTAAATTTTTGTTACATTATCTCAACATAATCAATTCATTTTCACATATAATTTCTATTTAGAATCCTTCTCACTGACTTAATAATGACAGAAGTTACATTTATCATTTCCCCATATGAGGTAGTATGCATTTTAATATTATTTAGTCTTTTATGATTTATTTTTATTTTTTATGCTTCTCTTGAGTCCTTTATTTGAAAGTCAAACTTGGTATTTGTCTTCAGTCTTTTTTTATCAAGAATGTTTAAAAGTATTTTATTTCATTAGATATCCATCTCTCTCTTTTGCTGGTAGGTTATTCTTAGCTGTGATCTCAGCAATTTTGCCTTATGGAATATCATATTCTAAGCTCTCCACTTCTTTAATGTGGAAGTTGCTAGATCTTATGTGAACTAGACTATGCCACCATAATTTTTGAATGGCTTCTAAATGGCTGCTTAAAGTATTTTTTCTTTACACTGAGAACTTTGGAATTTGGCTAGAATATCCTTGGGAGTTTTATTATACAGTTTCATTCAGATTTTTTGTTCATTCAGGATTTCATTCAGGAATTTGTCAATTCCTAATTGTAGAATGGCAAGGCAATTTTCGTAAATCTATTCATTTCCTATCAATATTTCTTCAATTATTTAAATCTGACTTTATTTGTACAAAAAGTGTTCATCATTATATTCATGTAGTTCTTGGGGTTTTGTTTTGACAGATATACTCCTAAGCATTTTGTTCTATCTATGATTATTTTAAATGGTGCTGATGATTTATGTGGCTTTGTTTTATTTCCTGCTACTTTAGTTAGACTTATTCACAATTTAAACTATGTCTGCAAAAAGAGCTAATTTTATTTATTTATTTACTTTTTCTTCTGGAATTGTCATTGGGAAATTTTCAATGGGAATTTTCATTTTATGTCCTTTTTATTTCTTTTGATACTTTCCTTGTAGCTCTTTTGATTTCATGCTTTTCCCTGGAAGCTTACTAGCTTTTGTAGTTAGCTTATTTCTACTATTTGTTCATTTTTTCATCCTTTTAAAATTTGAAATTTATTTTAAAATTGGGCTCTCTTCCCGGTGTATATGTTGAGGGGTTGCGGAGTAAGGCAGTTATTGTCTCAAGCTTCATGCTTTTTTATTCATATTTTCTTCATATTTTCAGAGCTAATTCTGGGGGTTTAATAGGTTTTTGATGCTTTCAAGATTATATGACCTCAGAAGAGTTCTAAACTCTGATCCTAACTCAAAGAAGGTTCCTGATCCTTTGAAATTATAATAGCTACTCCCCTTCAGGGCCCCTTTTTCCTTGGGATAGGAAGTGATACTTTCCCTCAGTGTCTGATTCTGTTACTGAAAGCAATACTGTTTTTCAGGACTTCCATCTCCTTTTGACTAAAAGCATTCCTCTGCTCTTGAACTATGACCCCAAAATTGGCATAAGCAATAGAGTTGAAAAACACATTCTGGAATTGCATCCAGTGCTAGCCAAAAGCCTCTTATAATTTCTTTTTGACTAATTGCAAGTAACCTTTACCAATTCTGGGTTTTCATTTATATTAGTTCTGTAGACATCTCCATGCCTGTGTCATAAATATTTCTTTCCAAAATCAGTAATTGTCTTGGGCTGGAAGAATGTCTTACTCTGATATTTTTCTGGCTCTATCACTGAAGAATTCAATTTGAGGAATTCTTTTAAAGTTATTAAAAGAGATACATTGGTAACAGTCTTCATTTTGCGAAGGGCTAAATTATGGGGTGGGAGTTTGAACAAAAGCCAGTGAGAACTTTATTAAACATAAAATGTTTAGTTTATTACTAGAAAAATATGGATAGGAAATGGGAAGGAGGAAAGTGAAAGTAGTCTTACAATAGTTTGTAACTAGAGCCAAGATCCCAATGTTAACTAAATTTCTCTAAAAAACCCTATATCTATCTGCCTCAGAGGGCAGTATCTTCTGCTAATCTGAAGCCCTCTCCTACTCTCCTATTCTCTCTATTTGATAACATAACCACAATCTATCTACCTTATATACCCAAGTTAATCAATAATCAATAAGGCCTTTAAGGTCTTAATTCTGTTTCTATCTCCATCCAGAGAGAGTGAGCTACAAACCCTGTCTCCAGGAGACCTACAGACAAAAGCCCATTCCAACAGTCTGCAACTTACTAACCACACTCAGCCACACCCTTCTAACTGTCACCAACTGCCAAGGGGCACAGCAAGGGGTCTCTAACTGATAAACTGCACAGCAGGGGGTCTATAACTAAAATATTATTGCTCCTTTTCCTCAAAAATATTGTAAAAATAGACTCAAACTCTGGACTTCAATCCCCAGAAGCCCTTGCTCCACTTCCCCAGAATGCTTTGAATTCTCCGAGATCGAGATCGAGGCCGAGATCGAGAAGGTATTTAACCTGATTGCAAAGACTTTTGTGGTCTTTTTGGACTTCCGTTTTGGAGCAGAACATCTCTTCCATGATGTGAGATTATTTTGTCTAGGCCTCTCTGGCCTAGGCATTAGGCACGTGTTTTCTTATCCTGTATTTTCTTTAATCCTTAATCTTTAATAAACCTCATAAAATATAATACTCCTTGCAGAGGGAAACAAATTTCTACCTGCCTCAGTCTCCCTAAATTTTAATCTTTACAATGTAAAAAGGGAGAAATTAATAAAAACTCTCTTAACAATTTCCTCTTCCATCCTGATTCCAATCTCTCAACTCAGAACTTAATCTTTGGGCTCTTAGTTAGATCGTCTTTCAATTATAAATATATATATATATATATATATATATTCTGATGTGGTCTTTGCAATTTACAAAAAAAAATTATATTTAAATCCCAAATGCAATATTCAATTACTGATTTCATAAATCTGAGTACTTTTTTAACTGATAAAGATTACAGATTTTGTTTTTTCTAGGTTAATGATCTGTACTACTTGCTTTAGCAATGCATATATTACTGGATAAGCTGCTACGATAACTAGTGAAGACAATTAACTGAAGTATAGAAGGAAATGTAATAATCTATAATGTTTCTCCACGAGAGAAGTATCCATATTAGGAGTCAATTGTACTAATGTTAGTTTAGAAATCTGCTTGATCCTGTGATTTTTAACATTTAAAATCAATGTCTTAAATAAAAGTATAAGTAGAAAACTTAAATTTGAAATCAGAATAACTTCAAAAAATATCTAATAAAGATTATCAGTATTCATAAAGCTCAAAATTGGTTAGAATAATTTTACTAAATTAAATAAGATGAAATTTAATATAGAAAATTGCAAAGTATTTGTCTGGGGTCCAACAATTATATATTACCAATATAAAATCCACATCTAGGTCATTTGTTTTGAAGGGAAAAGTATTTTGGTAGATGAAAATCTCAGCAAAATTCAACGTGGTGATATGGCAGCTGAAAAAAAAAAACTAATTCAATATTGATCTTCAATAATAGGGAGGCATGGGACTTCTGAGTAAAAATGGCAGCAGTCTAGATGCAAGAATTGTCCTCTCCTCAGCACTCACCGATTTAGACTACCTCAAAAGACCAAAAAACCCAAATTCATGAGAATGAAGTGATTCTACAGTAGGGTGCAGCATTGAAGGTACATGGGATTTGGGCTTTCCACAACATGAGGGGGTGAAAAAACTCCCACCTAAAAATGAGCTGATCTACCCTCCCACACCCCACTATGGAGCCAGAGTCAGAGCCAGTGTGTGCCAGAATAAAATAGTGAGCAAAGGGCACCCCTAAGTTCTTGGGAGCTGACTAAGATCACCAAAGACCTACCCCTGAGTGCAGCTAGACCTGAAATCCCAGCAGGTTTAAGACTGTGGGATCTCGCAGGAAGATAGCACAGAGAAGGCAGCAAATAGCAGAAGCTGCAGAGATTCGAGATCTTGCCTCAGGCAAAGTCCATGATCCTTAATTCCATACACAGAGAGCCTGCCCATCTCACTCAGATTTCTGACTAAAAAGGGAAGGAAAGACCTTCACAGTGATGGCAAATTGTGCCCAGGAGCTACAAGCTCCACCAAGAAAAACAAGAAGAGGGGGTTGAGCCTAAAAAATTTTTATGGAGGAAAAGCCCAGGCTACAGAGAAAATAGAGGAGGAAACTCAAATAAATCCAAAACCATCCAAAAAAAATGGAAATTGTCCACAACCTCTTGAAGAATTTAAATTGGAGCTTATCAAAAAGATGGCAGCCTTCTGTCAAGAAAAGTGGGAAATAGTTCAAAGAGATAATAACAGATTAAAGGGCAAGAACTCCCAATTGGAGAAACAGCTGGAAGCCATGAAAAGCAGGATAGACACGAAAAGGAAAACCAGCCTTTAAAGACCAGAATTAGGCAACTGAAAGGAAATGATCTTGCAAAACAGCATGAATTAATGAAGCAAAGTTAAACGACTGACAAAATAGAAGAAAACATAAAATATCTCACTGAGAAGATGACAGATCAGGAAAACAAGGCAAGGAGAGACAGTTTCAGAATCATGGTCTACCTGAAAAGCCAGAAATAAACAGAAATCATGAGATCATACTACAAGAAATCATACAAGAGAACTGCCCTGATGTTCTTGAACAAGGGGGCAAAATAGACATTGAAAGAGTTCATAGAACACCCTCTACACTAAATCCTCAAAAGATAACTCCCATAAATGTAATTGCCAAATTCATGAGCTTTCAAGCTAAGGAGAAAATTCTACAAGAAGCCAAAAAGAGACAATTCAGATACCAAGGAGCACCATTAAGGATCACCCAAGACCTGGCAGTTTCCACACTAAAGGACCACAAGGCTTGGAACATGATATTCAGAAAGGAAAGAGAAGTGAATCTTCAACCAATGATCATCTATCCAACAAAATTGACTATATACTTCCAGGGGAAAGTATGGGCATTCAACAAAATAGAAGATTTCCAAGTATTTGTAAAAAAAGACCAGAACTAAGTGGAAAGTTTGATATCCAAACACAAAGATCAAAAGAAACATGAAAAGGTAAATAAGAAAAAGAGGGAAAGGGGAAAAATTTTTTTTTAATTCAAACTTTCTTTGTTAAGGGCTACAATTAGATCAATATATATATATATTAATATATATATATATAATATAATTAATATATGGGGAAATATTATTTGTAATTTTCAAAAAATATATACACTATTATATTAATTATAAGAATCATTCACAAGAAGATATTGGGATATTAAGTGCTATAAGATGATATGCAAAAAAAAAAGGGAGGGGGGGAATCAAGGATTGCACCAAGAGATTCTTGAAGAAATAAAATAAGTAGGATAATCTTTATCACACAAAGATACGCATGGGAAGGGGAGGGGGAAAATACTCTTATAAGAAGGAGAGTGTGCTAGTAGGTAATATTTAAACCTTTCTCTCAGTGAAATCAATTCTGAGAGGGAAGAGCACCTAGATCAATTTGGGTCTTGAATTCTATCTTATCCTACAGGGAATGTGATAAGGGAAAACTAAGGGGGGTAGAGGGGAGGGAGTACAAAAAGGGAGGGAAAGAAAGGGAGGAGGGAACTTAATAGATCCTAAAAAAACAGGAAGGGAGCAAAAAGGGAGGGGCCAGAAAGGGAAGCATATTAAGGGAGGGGATCAGGAGGATTGATTGAAAGTAAACCACTGGTTTAAAAGGATATAGCAAAAGAAGAATGGACAGAATTAGGAGAGGACATCAAAATGCTGGAGAATACCAAGGGACAATCATAACTTTGAACATGAATGGGATGAACTCACCTATAAAACAAAAACAAACAGTATAGTGGATTAGAATTCCAAATTCTACCATATGTTGTCTACAAGAAACACACCTGAGGAGGGTAGATTCTCACAAGGTTAGAATTAAAGGTTGGAGCAAAACCTATTGGACCTCAACTGATAGAAAGAAGGCAGGAGTTGCAATCATGATATCTGACAAAGCCAAAGTAAAAATACATCCTGATAATAGGGAGTATAGACATTGAGGAAATATCAGTAATCAATATGTATGAACCAAATGGTATAGCATCCAAATTTCTTAAGGAGAAACTAGTGGAATTGAAGGAGGAAATAGATAATAAAACTATGCTAGTGGGAAACCTGAACCTACTACTATCAAATTTAGATACATCAAATAAAAAATAAATAAGAAAGAGGTAAAATATATGAATAAAATCTTGGAAAAATTAGAGTTAATAGATATATGGAGAAAAATAAATGGGGACAAAAAGGAATATATCTTCTTTTCTGCTGCACATGACACGTTCACAAAGATTGACAATGTACTAGGTCATAAAAACATGGCAAACAAATGCAGACAAGCAAAATAATAAAGGCAACCTTTTCAGATTATAACACAATAAAAATAATGATCAGTAAGGGTACATGGAGAGCCAAATCAAAAATCAATTGGAAATTAAATAATATGATTCTCCAAAATTGGTTAGAGAACAAATCAGAGAAACAATTAATAATAACATTGAAGAAAATGAAACTGATGAGACATCCTTCAAAACTCTATGGGATGGAGCCAAAGCAGTACTCAGGGGGAAATTTATTTCCTTGAGTTCATATATTAACAAATTAGTGAGGACAAAGGTCAATGAATTGGACATGCAAATCAAAAAACTTGAAAGCAAACAAATAAAAAATCCCCAGATGAAAACTAAATTAGAGATCTGAAAAATTAAGGGAGAAATTAATAAAATTGACAGTAAATGAACTATAGAACTAATAAATAAGACTAGAATCTGGTATTTTGAAAAAAAAGTAAAATAGACAAAGTACTGGCCAATCCAAAATAAAAAAAAAGGAAAGAAGAAAACCAAATCAACAGATGAAAAGGGAAATCTCATCTCCAATGAAGAGGAAATTAAGGCAATCATTAAAAGCTATTTTGCCCAATTATATGGAAATAAATATGCCAATCTAGGTGATATGGATGAATATTTACAAAAATATAAACTGCCTAGATTAACAGAAGAAGAAATAGAATTCTTAAATAATCCCATGTCAGAAAAAGAAATTGAACAAGCCATCAAAGACTCCCTAAGAAAAAATCCCCTGGGCCTGATGGATTCACAAGTGAATTCTATCAAACATTCAAAGAATAGCTAATCCCAATACTATACAAACTATTTGACATAATAAGCAAGGAGGGAGTTCTACCAAATTCCATTTATGACACAAATATGGCTCTGTTTCCAAAGTCAGGCAGGTCAAAAACAGAGAATGAAAATGCCAGACCAATCTCCTTAATGAACATAGATGCAAAAATCTTAAATAGGATACTAGCAAAAAGACTCCAGCAAGTGATCATGAGGGTTATTCACTATGATCAGGTGGGATTTATACCAGGAATGCAAAGATGGTTCAATATCAGGAAAACCATCCACATAATTGACCATATCAACAAGCAAACCAACAAAAATCACATGATTATCTCAATAGATGCAGAAAAAGCCTTTGACAAAATACAACACTCATTCCTATTGAAAACACTAGAAAGAATAGGAATAGAAGGAATAGAAGGATTGGCCAGTACTTTGTCTATTTTACTTTTTTTTCAAAATACCAGATTCTAGTCTTATTTATTAGTTCTATAGTTCATGCAATAGAAGAATAAAGAGTATCTATCTAAAACCATCAGCCAATATCATCTACAATGGGGATAAACTAGATGCATTCCCAATAAGATCAGGAGTGAAACAATATTCCCATTATCACCTTTATTATTTAACATTGTACTAGAAACACTAGAATTAGCAATTAGAGAAGAAAAAGGAAATGAAGGTGTTAAAATTGGCAAAGAAGAGACCAAGCTATTACTCTGAGTAGATGATATAATGGTCTACTTAAAGAATCCTAGAGAATCAACGAAAGAGCTATTGAAAATCATCACAACTTTATCAAAGTTGTAGGATACAAAATAAACCCACATAAATCATCAGCATTTCAATATATGTCCAAGACATCTCAGCAACAAGAATTAGACAGAGAAATTCCATTTAATATCACCCTAGACAATACAAAATACTTAGGAATCTCTCTGCCGAGACAAACACAGGAACTATATGAACATCACTACAAAACACTTTCCCCAGAATTAAAACTAGATCGCAACAATTGGAAAAACATTAACTTCCCATGGGTAGGATAAGCTAACATAATAAAAATGACCATCCTACTCAAACTTATTTACTTATTTAGTGCTATACCAATCGAACTACCAAAAAACTTTTTTACTAAATCAGAAAAAAAAAAAAAAACATAACAAAGTTCATCTGGAAGAACAAAAGATCAAGGATATCTGGGGAAATAGTGAAAAAAATGTGAAGGAAGGTGGCCTTCTAGTCCCAGATCTCAAACTCTATTATAAAGCAGTGGTCATCAGAATAATATGGTACTGCCTAAGAGACAGAAAGGAGGATCAGTGGAATAGACATGGAGTAAGTGACCTCAGCAAGAAAATCTATAATAAAACTAAAGACCCTAGTTTCCACTATTTGATAAAATATTCTGTTAAAATTGGAAGGCAGTATAGGAGAGATTGGGGTTGGATCAACATCTCAAACCCTACATCAAGATAAACTCAGAATGGGTGAATAACCTAGATATAAAGAAGGAAATTATAAGTAAATTAGGTGAACACAGAATAGTACATGTCAGATCTTTAGGAAAGGAAAGATTTTAAGACCAAGCAAGAGCTAGAAAAAAATCACAAAATGTAAAATAAATAATTTTTATTACATTAAATTAAAAAGGTTTTGTACAAACAAAACCAATGTTACCAAAATTAGAAGGGAATTAACAAATTGGGAAACAATCTTCATAACAAAAACCTCTGACAAAGATCTAATTACTCAAATTTACAAAGAGATAAATCAATTTTACAAAAAATCAAGCCATTCTCCAATTGATAAATGGGCAAGGGTCATGAATAGGAAATTTTCAGTCAAAGAAATCAAAACTATTAATAATCACATGAAAAAGTGTTCCAAATCTCTGATAATCAGAGAAATGCAAATCAAAACAACTCTGAGGTATCACCTCACACCTAGCAGATTGGCTAACATGACAGCAAAGGAAAGTAATGAATGCTGGAGGGATTGTGGCAAAGTTGGGACATTCATGCATTGCTGGTGGAGTTGTGAATTGATTCAACGATTCTAGAGGGTAATTTGGAACTATGCCCAAAGGGCGATAAAAGACTATCTGTCTTTTGATCCAGCCATAGCACTGCTGGGTTTGTACCCCAAATAGATACTAAGGAAAAATACATGTACAAAAATATTCATAGCTGCACCCTTTGGGGTGGCAAAAAAATTGGAAAATGAGAGGATGCCCTTCAATTGGGGAATGGCTGAACAAATTGTGGTATATGTTGGCGATGGAATACTATTGTGCTCAAAGGAATAATAAAGTGGAGGAATTCCATGAAAACTGGAACAACCTCCAGGAAGTGATGCAGAGTGAGAGGAGCAGAACCAGAACATTGTACACAGAGACTGATACACTGTGGTACAATCAAATGTAATGAACTTCTCCATTATTGGCAATACAGTGATCCTGAACAACCTGGAGGGATCTATGAGAAAGAACAGTATCCACATTCAGAGGAAAAACTGTGAGAATAAAAGCACTGAGGAAAAATAACTCCTTCATTGTATGGGTCAAGGCTGATATGATTGGGGATATAGATTCTAAATGAACATCCTAGTGCAATCAGCAGCAGCATGGAAATAGGTTCTGATCAAGGACACATGTAATACCCAATGGAATTGCGTGTTGGCAATGGGAAGAGGGAGGAAAGGGAGGGATAGAATGTGATTTTGTAACCATGGAATAATGTTTAAAATTGACCAAATAAAATAAAAATTAAAAAAATAATAGGGAGGCATAGAATATTAGAAAAGGGGATTGATAGGCATACTTTACTCATCTCTTCAAAATGGAGCTAGAGTCTTGTCCTTAGTTCTTTGAAACACATGTTAGGAAAGCCATTGAAAATTTGAAGAATATCCAGAGCAAGGTAACTGGTATAGTATCATAGAAGCTAATATTACCTCAATTTTATGGGTGAGAAAACTGAGGCAAATATAAGTCCAGTAAATTGTCCAAGATAACTCAACTAGTATGTGTCTGAGACCAGATTTAAATTCAGCTCTTCTTGACAGCAGGCTTGGGGGAAAATGGCAATACCCCCCCCCCCAAACCTCAGATGCACTTGTACTCAAATGTAGAAAATTTGATATCCATTTCAAGTTAAATAAGTTGAGTAAGCCTAGACCTTAGCATTTGATCATGCTTGAATGGATTAGGTAGGCAGTGCATGAAGACAGTTTATTAGAGTTTTCTTTCTCTTGTCATTTCCTTTTCTCTCCCTGATAGGTAGGGGAACTGGTCCTTCTTATATCTCTACTTATTCTCAGATTTCACCCATTTCCTCCTTTTACCAGAAGACATTTTGAAGTCTTGAGAATTTTTCCCAGTTAAATGTATAGCAGAGAAATGAAGGCTATAGATTTGTCAAGCAGGAGAGCAAATAATAGGTTGGCTCATTCTCTTTGAATCTCTTATCTTTTCTCTCTGTAACTCTGCTTCTTTCTCTTTCTCTTTCTTTCTATCTTAGTCTCTATATTTCTTATTATTTCTCCTCTATCTCTATTTCTCTATATCTCTCTTTTCACCCCCTTGTGTGTGTTTCCTGCTTCATTCCTTCTCCTTTTTCTCAATTCAGTGATGAAAAAATTCACAGGGTTTCCAACAAAACTAAGACTTAACAGGACCCAGGAGACAATCCATCACTATCGTCCTTAAAGAAATAATAACATGCTGTATAAACAAGATTCTCTTTTCTAGATTCTACTTTCATTGTGTAGGGTTTATTTTTGGTAAAGTGATGGTATATATTCATATTGAGCTAATTATTTCCCCTCATAATTCATGTAACTTACTATTCCTCCTTCTATCTCTTCTCTTCCATTCTCTTCTCTTTTTTCTCTCTGTATCACTGTCTCACTCTCAAATACAACCATATAGCATAACAATTGTGCCTTTATTTAATGGCATTCTGGCTCTACTCTTCATCCATTCTATAAGCTCATTCATCACTAATGAATATCCTGAGAGTAACTAACATTTTTGAGTAACTGATTAATAAGATATTTTGAATTATTGATTCTGTTATGAGTATCATTATTTTTAAAACTAATTTTAAGGTTTGAAAATGAAAGCAATGGAGGAAACCGAGGAATACACTGATGATGATTGTACTTAAACTTTATACACAGTAGTATTAAACATAGCTCACCATCTCTGGAAAGCGGGTGTAATGAGGAGAATTGAATCAAAAAGAAGAACTCCAAGGAAAAGTATAATGGTATGTTGAATATTAAAACATCCAGTCAAAATAAAATATGCTCTTTTAATGTTATCTTCAATCAATTTTTTTCAAATATAGACTAATCAACACATTAGTTTAGTTTTGGAAGCTGTAGCAATATTGCTCTGACCCAAAGATTCCCAGAGTCTAGTAGCAATGCAACTCCAGAAGGACTAAGAGGATTGACTTCTGCTTTGCCTGTAACAATATCCCTGAGCCCCATACATACATAAGACCCACAAAATATTTCTTCCAGCCTAATTCCACTGTGTGGATCTACCCAGGTGACCTTGATGATACTAAATTGTAAATGCTCTGCATCACTTAGGCTTATCAGTAAAGGTTTAGCTGACAGTGTGCCATATTATCCAGTTAATTAAAATAAATATCTGTATAATCATTTATATGCAAAGACTTTTGTTTGTGTTTGTTTTTTTCTCTCTCATTAACACCGATGCCTCTGCATTTCTGAATTCATCTCATTGTTATTGCAAATTGCAATCTACGTGTATTTATGAAATCATTTTCTGAGCAGAAAGAAAAAGATTTATTCTGCAGTACATACTCGGAATAAAACATGTGCTCACAATTCTACTATTCCAGGAAACCAGCCATTACTCATATAATTGCATCCCAGGATATACATGTTGATATCCTCTCAAACTGCCAGGCCTCCCAGTTCATCAGCTTCCTTTCCTGCCGTGACCTTCTCCTTCATTCCACTTCAAATACCCAGATTGTTGGTAATAGGTTTTTCCTCAGCACCACTTCTAAATATGCTTCCATCAGGATCATGAAACCTGAAACTCACTGATCATGATTGTCCTTCCTTCTTCCTCCTTTACATTTTTTCTTCCAAATCTATTTCTCACCCTCCCTCTGAACTCCTCATTTTTTTGTTCTTACCACTGCTAGGATCTCAATTTCCTCTGTTCCCTGTTTGACCACATCATTAGTTCCACTGAATGCTGTCCTCTATCACTGAATCTCTGACCCTTGACTCCTGTCACTAAACACATCTATTAACTCTCTATTGCCACGCTATACCCAGCATATACCTCCTCCATTCCTACTCACTTATAGGCTATTATACACAACAAGAAGAAAACAACTTTGCTGACTTGCTCCACTACAAATTGACATTCTCTAAATCCACCTGGGCCTTTTTGCTGCTGTTGTTTAGTCATTTTCAGTCATGTATGATTCTTCATAATGCCATTTGAGATTTTCATAAAAAAAGATACCAGAGTAGTTTGCCATTTTTTTCTAACTCATTTTACATATGAGGAAACAGAGAGAAATTGAGGAGGTGATTTATTCAGGGTCACATAGCCAATAAGTGTCTGAGGCTAGATTTAAACTAAGGTACTTGAGTCTTCTTAACTCCAGATCCATCACTCTATCCACTACTCCACCTAGCTGTCCATAGAAATGTATGGCATAATAATCATTTTCTCTCTCCTCTATTTATTCACTCTTATGTTTCCTATAAAATATGTCCCATTCCAATTTTTTCCTTTTTATTTCAAGTAATCTATGCCACATAGACACACACACACACATGCACACACACACATACACCTTCCTCTCTTTCAGTAGAAGTCTTGTCTTCTGCTTTCCAGAGAAAATCAAGACCATCTCTAAAAAGTTAATTTTTCTTCTATTTTCTATTCCACAAGCTCTTCTTATCATCCTCTGTTTTATCTTCTTCGTTCCAATTTTTGAGGAAAATGGCATAATGAAGATCTTATGAAGGCTAACACCTCTACTTGAGTCTTTCCTAATCTTTCTGTCAGTTTCCCTTTTGGGTTTTTTTAAATTTCCTTTTCTTATATTCAATAGCTCTTTAAATATAAAAATCAATTTGGTCTTACTTATCTTTAACTAGTATTTGTTTGATCTGATACATTCTTCAAATTATCATTGTAAAACCCTCTCTCTTTCACAGTCAATCTTCTGGAAAAGGGTCTTTCTCTTTTTGTTCCCCAAGAATAGCACATAGCTGATAGAAAATAAATATTGTTGATTGATTGATTATTGATTTTTCCACAGATATTGAGCACTGCTGACCATCACCACTTCTCTATAGTCTCTTCAAATATCAAATAAGATATTTGTAAAAAAAATAAAATAAAAACACTTAGCAGAGTGCCTGTCACACAGAAGGTTCTATATAAATGCCTTTTCCCTTTTTTCCCTTTTCCTTTCCCTCCTTATTTTTGTTTCAAGGTATTACTTTCACCTTATTTTCCCCAACTGTATCAATTTCTTTTACATTTCTGCTACAATTAATAACAATAATAACATATAGTGCTTTCTATGTGCCAAACACTGTACTTAGGACTTTAAAATTATCTCATTTGATTATCACAAGAACCCTTGAAGATGTGTTCTATTGTTATCCTTATCTTGTAGATCAAAAAACTGAGATAAACAGGAGTTTAGTGACATCCCCAGGGTGACACAAGTAAGTTTCTGTGGACAGGTTTGATCTCAGCTCTTCCTGACTCTAGGCCCAGCATTTTATCCCCTGTACCATGTGGTTACCCACTATCCATCTTCCCTTCATCAATCATAAGCACCTTTTGTGTCTCTGGGTTATACTCTCTTTTCCCTTTAAATATTCTTGTGGATCTCATTAACTGATTTGAGTTTATTTATGATCTCCATGAATAACCCTCTGAAATGTAGTAATTCTGTCAAATATTAATTATACACTGCTAGTTATCAGCTAGACAGCACTCCTTGGATCTCCCAACATACATAGAGCTCATCCTTGAGATCAACAGAGTCAGAACAGAACTGATCTCCTTCACTACTTTACTCAGAACCCCCTAATTTATTTTTAAGGCATCATAATTCATCCAATCATCCAGGTTCCCAATTTCTATGTAATTTATGAGGCTTCCTTTTATTTCCTCCTCTTTTAATATCAAATCAATTGGCAATTCTGGTCAATACTGTCCCATCAATTTCTCTTACAACTCTCCATCCCTTTTTTCTACTCATAAGACTACTATCCTAAATCAAACCTTTCTCATCTCACATGTATACTAATAAGAACTCAAAGATACCAACATATTCTGACACATGGCTGGAACAACATACTTTAAGTGAGTTCAGCATGGTTCCTCATTCCACTCTTGGTCTCTCAACTTGGTCATGGTTCACCACGGCCAGTCAACTCTGCCTTTGATCCATTTATATGTTAGCAAAAGAAATGTTTCCAACCAGTTTCTTAGTCTGGTGGGGAAACTGAAAGCCTACAGTTTTGCAAGAAGTATCAACCTGACCTTTATGAGGAGGGGGCAAAAGGGAAAATTATTTCAGAAAATCATCACAATTCAAGACTATTTTCCCACAAAGCTCAAGTAGGTCATGTCTACAAGGTACAAGAAGCTTAGAATTCCTTGGGATAGATATGCTTTTCTGCTCTCCACTTCACTTTTGTGAGGGGGTAGAGGGAACTTTTAACTAACTTTAATTTCTTCAAGGTAACCCTGACTACTATTGACAGTTGCTTTTAAATATTTTTAAGTGGATAACATATTCTATGGAGAGTCCTTTAAGTCATTTAAGCTTCTATTTCTTCTGTCAAATTAAAGGTCTTGGATAAGTTCTAAATCTATGATATTATGAATACTCCATAAGACACCAAGACTCACAAGAACCCTATAAATTAAGTAGAAGAAATTTTATTATCTTCATTTTGCAGATCAGGGAGCCAAAGTTAAATGAATCTTTCATTTTATAGTGTCAGAGAAAAGATTCAAATTCAGGTGGGTCTTCTTGATGTCAATCTCAGTCCCTCTTCACTCAATTAAGATTATTCTCTCCACTTTGTTCACATTAAATATTTTCTATCGAAAAAATATGACTTTAGGAAGAGCAGTGAATTAAGACTAAGATATAGAGTTTAACTCAGTCTTCCACTTACTAACTGTATAGTCTTAAGCAAATGACTTAGGACTTTTCTATATCTTTAGTACCACATGGATAACAATTTCTAAGCAACATACAAGGGTGTCCTGGAACCAGTTTGCAAGAATATAATGATTTACACCTCAGAATTGTTATAAGGAAAAGATGAGTTTAGGTTTGCAGATCCCAGTGGCGTGAGACCAGCAGAGAAAAAAGATTCTGGAATGCTACAGGAAGGGTTAAGCTGCTCCTCATGGACTGTTGGGGCTGGCGGTCTCTCTCTTTGGAGTTATCTAGGGAGTTTGGCTCCTTGTCCTTAGTGGTTGATCTTATCTTGACTCCTATCCTGCCTGCTGTCTTGTGTGCTATATTTCCTTGGAGAAGAACTTGGTGATCTTGAACCAACTGTCTACAGTGATTGTAAGAGCAGGTCTAGGTCCTTTTGGATCTTGGACCTTTCCTGGGCCCTGCTAAGCTTACCACAGACCATTACCTTTAAAACTAACTAAGTGGGAGGGGTGGTTAGTGCATGTTAGCTAGAGCAGGGACTGGGAAATTTTAGGCGAGTGAGGAGATTAGAGCAGTCTAACAACTCTTTGAACACTCTCAATTTAGATCTGGGGAATTTTAGTGAGTAGAAATTAGCATCAGGGTTATCCTATTTCCCTTTTAACCTTTCCCTATTAAAATAAATTACTTTCTGAAATAGAATAGTAAACTGACTAAAAACTATTACTTCTTGAGATAGTGAAGGTAAACTGAGTTACTGAGTGGTTTATGTGTTTATCTCAAACCAGGTTCTACCCTGGTGAGAGGTAACTTTTGGCCTTCCACCCACAGTGTAACATCTTGTTACTGGTCCAGTTTAATCCATCTTATCCCATCCCCAGCACCATCCTATTACAGAACCCAGTTAATGCTGTAAATCAGAGCTTGGTTTTTTTTTCTTTTGCTGGTTGTCTAGAAGGGGATAGGGAAAATTTTAATTGTGAAGATTTTACGTAACAGCGGGTTGTTATGCCTCCCTCTCTTCTCCACAAAGGCTTGATTATTACTCATCTTTCATTACACTACTGGCCACTTAGCTCAGAGATTTCTTATGAGGATTCAACTTCATTCATCAAGCATTTATACAGCACCTCCTATATGCAAGGCACTAAGAACAGAGAAAAATGGAATCCATTTCTCTGCCCTCAAGGAGCTTGCTTCCCTCTTGAGGTTCAGTATGGCCAACGTGTAAACAGATAAGTGATTACAAGATCAGTTTTAAAGGTGAGAGCATCAATGCATGGAGGAAAGGGAATGGCATTTACATTGATATAAAACCTAAGTACAAGACACTATACTAGGAACTATACTCACATGTCACTTGGTCCTTGTAACAGAGGAATCAGAAAAAAATTCCTGAAGAAAATAGCACTTGATTTGAGCTTTGAAAGAGGAAAATGTTACATGAGGCTTTTCTGAAACAGAAATGTCTCTGTTATACAAAGTTATAGGGGTTAGATATTGAATATGTCAGAGTTGCAACATTAAGGGAGTCATTTAAGTTAGAATATAGACTGCCCAAGGAAAAGCAATGGAAAATGTTGGGAAAGGTATGTTAGCATCAGAAAGCAAAGACTTTGGATGCTATTCAAAGGAGTTTGTATTTTATTTTTGAGGCAAAAGTGAGCTATTGAAGATTCTTGTTAGGCAAATTAGATGATCAGAAATGTGGTTTATAAACATTTTCTCTCCATTCAACCAAATGATTATTTTGGCATAGGGAGCTTCAGTGAGAACTCATTACAAACATTTTGTAATTAATTATCCTAGAGAATTCAGTGGGCACTGAAAGGGCATTTGTACCAATTCCAGCAGCCCCTCTGTGTCAGAGACAGAACTTGAACCCAAATTAATCTGATTTCTAAGTCAGCTCTCTAATTACTATGCCCCTTACCTCTAAAGAAGATCAGGAAGATAAAATGAGATTTGCATTATGCATGCAAAATACATTCTAAACTTTAAGTCTACATATTGATTGTCCCAAAAGTCTCAGTGCAATAAGAATAACCTGTAAAGAAAAAATAATTAAAATGCCAATTACTGAGACAAAAGTACATGATTAAGAACTAAAATACATGTTATTGTGGAGGGAAATTGCTGCTCCAGGAGAATTTATGACCTAAGACATACTCCCAAGAAGACAAAGATGGTGAGATAGAGAAAACTTCTTGCAGGCAGAAGCAGAAATACTTTGATGCATCAGCCTGATCCCTGATTGTTCATTAAAGTCAAAGAGCACTTTTTGTTCAGATCAATGGCAGATTGGAGGAACACCAGAATTGGAAGAATTTTTTAATGTCACATTAACTTTTATAGTCTCCAAAGAAATCAGGGCATTGTATCTGTAAGTACTTTAGTTGATGTGAATTTCCCCCCTCTTAATCTGGAAAGCCTTACAGCTTATTAGCACACTTCCATTAACTTTGCATTAATATCAACACTGATCATTTTGCTATAATTGTAGGCAGTTATCACCTAATAAATAATGTATCATTGCTTCTCACAAGCAGATATTTTAACAGATAAATAAGAGCAAACTCTACATGTCTAAAATATTTTCAGTTTGCTAAATATTTTTTAGCTTTTATCCCAATGGTCTCCCAAATAAGAAATATCTATCAATTAATCAATAAACATCTTCGATGCCTACTATGTGCCAGACTGTGTGCTAAATTCTGAGTATATAAAAAGGCAAAATATAGTCCTTTACCTCTAGGAGATTACAATCTACCGGAGGAGAAATATGTAAACAAACATAGAAACATTGAAACAAACAAACTGGTATATGGGATGAACAGGAATTAATTAGAGGAAGGAAGGATGAAAGTAAGAGGGGTTACAGAGGTTTCAAGTACAAAAAAAAAGTTTTGATAGGACTTAAAGGAAGTTACAAGTTAGGGAGTAAGGCTCATGGAGGCAGGGTGTTCTAGGCACATGGTGCAACCAGAGAAAATACTTAAAGCCAAGAAACAAAGTGTCTTGTTCCTGAAACAACCAGGAGGCCAGTATTACTGAAGGAAAGAGTACATCCTGTGAAGTGAGGCATAAAAGCCAGGGAATGTAGAAGGGGACAAGGCAATGATTGATTACAAAGTTTGAATATGTATATTTCTATATTCTCCTTACCTATCATCTTGGCCATAATTTTTAAAAATTATACATTACAGAAGGAATTTAAATACATTTGTTTAGTTTAGACATCACTAAATGGCATTATTTTTAAGTCTAATCTTTCAATATGCACTTATTTTTGTGTATTATAAATGGGTGAACCTAGAGATTATTGCAGAATTTGTGGAATTTAGCCTGTGCTTGCTCTGTTAAATGGGCAATGGTGAAAATAACACGGTTTAGAAACATGAAGAATTATAGTGATGATTCACGTAGTTAGCCCAAATTTATTTTCCTTTTTAACTAGGAAAATTTGGCCATGTGTCAGAAAAAAATCATTTTACTTTATTTTAAGGGTAACTGGTATACTTTTTAAATGATTGAAAATTTGTCATTAATAGGCCCCACAGTGTAACTTCCTGCAGTTATATCTATAAATTCATGGCTGATCTGATGAACTACTTACTGGTCATCTCAATTCTCTAATTCATAGGTATATATGAGTTATTTATAAGATGGGCCACTTAGGAAATAGGAAACATGTAGAAACTGGCATCAGGGAAGACTTGAATTTGAATCTCCCTTCTAGCATTTACTATGTGACCATATATCCTCTCTGGGACCTCAGTTACCTCATTTCTTAAATGAGGGACTTGGATTTGTCCTGTAAAATCGCTTTCAGCTCTAAATGTAGAAGCCTATGAAAAATCCAGAGAGCTAAGTCCTAAAAGTACTCTTTGTTGATGGCACTACTAACCATGTTTGCAAAGATATTTAAACAAAGCTTCTGTGAAATATGTGCAGGTAGGATACAAACAGTTGCTTCCCACTTGAGAACATGCTGATCAATGGAAGGATGATTGGAAATTGCATTAGAGATTTTGTACAGTTTCATTCCTTATCATTATAGCAGCTCTTTGAAAAATTAGAGCCCCAGTTTGTGGATTTATTTTGAATTCATTTTATTCTCATAGAATGTAATAAATCCATTCCATTTATGTGACCCTGTCATGAGTACTTCTATGGGTGTTTTGTTTTAATATAACAGTAGTTAGGAGGCACTTAACTGCATGTCATTCTTTATCTTAATAGGCAAGACATGGCTTTGTGTCATACTTCTGCAATTTGTAATTCATTTATTACACATTTTATCTTTAAGCTATAAAGGATTCTTGTCTAGCTCTTATCCTTACCAGGATATTGGATGACTAGAGTTATTTCACCTTGCTTTCCAAAGTTAGAATGCTAACCTAATCAAATATGAATATTTATCTCCTGATAGAGTCTCTCAGACTCTTCCTTCTCCAATCCATTCTGCTCCTCATTGCCAACTTCATCTTCTCACTTCACTGCCTAAGAATCTAAAATGGCTCCCTGTTGTCTACTGCATCATTTGCAAAGTATTCTCCCTGGCTTTCAAGGAGTTCCATAATCTTGATACACCCCACCTATACAATATAATATTTCTCTGCTTCTCATCGGGTATCTTTCACTTTAGGCTCAATTTCCCACATGTGCATTTTACAGATTCCCTTTTGTGCCTTTAGTGTCATGGTTTTCTGCTACTTGAAATTACCTTCCAAATCCCCTCCACCACCTAGCTAAGTTCCACTTATTCATTAATGCCCAACTCAAATTCTGCTTGCCCCACTAAACCTTTTAACATTATTTTCCCACTCCATAGAAACCTCTCCCCCTCCTTACCTGAAGCATCCAAAGGACCCACTCCCTACAATGTTTAACTCTTAAGTAAGGCTCTTTGGTGACAATGGCATGTCTTTTGCTGAGGTTGCCCAATGAACCCTGTAGCTGAGAATTATTAACAGAAGCATAAACATAGGAAACATTTAAAAATTAGAACAGAAAATTCAGGAAATTTAATTGATGAACATATGGCTGTCTGGATTCTACAAGATAACTGATAATGGCAATAGTATGGTCCTAATTCAGGCAATAGAAATAATGGCAAACTTTGAATCCCAGGACTTTAATTAGAATCCTACCTCTGTCCCATTTCTATCTATGTAACCTTGAGCAAATCATTTAATCTCCAAAAGCCTCAGTTTCTACATATGGAAAATAAGTGGGTTATTCTACATACACTCTAAATTATTTTCCACCTCTCTCTCTCTCTCTCTCTCTTTCTCTCTCTCTCTCTCTCTCTCTCTCTCTCTCTCTCTCTCTCTCTCTCTCTCTCTCTTCTCTTCTCTTCTCTTCTCTTCTCTTCTCTTCTCTTCTCTTCTCTTCTCTTCTCTTCTCTTCTCTTCTCTTCTCTTCCTTCCTCTTTCTCTCATTCCCTCTGCATGTTCTTTGTCTTTCTGCTCTGCCTTTATCTCTTTCTCTCTTCCTCTATCTCTTTTTTTTCTCTTTCCATCAGCTTTTATCTATGTTTGTATCTGTCAGTCTGTCTCTCTCATATCCAGAGCTTTGATTTCGTTGGTGTAGGGGACTTCTTTTATTTCTTATTCCACCTCAGATATGCACCATGAGACCCAGCAGGTAAGTCACTCTCTAGGCCTCAGTTTCATCCTCTAGTGATAAGTCTTTAAATCTATAACACTAAAATCTTGATGGAAACATTCAGTAATAAGGAATATTAGTAATTCACCTGAAGTTTATAACCTTAGAGACTTATCTGAGGGCCCATAGAGATGAAATAATTTGACATGGATCATATACCTCATAAGTGAGCTTATGTGTTCATTTAATAAGAAAGATTTGTCTAAATTTTTATTCAGTCATAAATGAATAAACATCCTTCTTTGATGTGTTTCTTTCCCAAATTTGATGATTGTCACCTATGTCTTTATTCAAGGCATTGGTATAAATATTATTTGGTAAAAGATTGATCACAGAACTTTAACACCCTGAACTGTAGATTTCCTCTGAATGTGGATAGTGTTTTTTCTCATAGCTCCCTCAGAGTTGTTCATGATCACTGCATTACCACTAATGGAGGATTCCATTACATTCGATTGTACCACAGTGTATCAGTCTCTGTGTACAATGTTTTCCGGTTCTGCCCCTCTCACTCTGCATCACTTCCTGGAGGTTGTTCCAGTCCCTATGGAATTCTTCCACTGTATTATTCCTATTAGCACAATAGTATTCCATCACCAACATATATCACAATTTGTTCAGCCATTCTCCAATTGAAGGGCATCCCCTCATTTTCCAATTTTTTGCCACCACAAAGAGTGCAGCTATGAATATTCTGTGCATGTGTTTTTCCTTATTATCTCTTGGGGGTACAATACCAGCAGTGCTATGGCTGGATCAAAGGGTAGGCAGTCTTTTATCGCTCTTTGGACATAGTTCCAAATTGCCCTCCAGAATGCTTGGATCAATTCACAACTCCACCAGCAATGAATTAGTGTCCCTACTTTTCTACATCCCCTCCAGCATTCATTGCTTTCCTTTGCTGTCATGTTAGCCAATATGCTAGGTGTGAGGTGATACCTCAGAGTTGTTTTGATTTGCATCTCTCTGATTATCAGAGATTTAGAAAGCTTTTTCATGTGCTTATTAATGGTTTTGATTTCTTTGACTAAAAATTGCCTATTCATGTCCCTTGCCCATTTATCAATTGGAGAATGGCTTGATTTTTTGTACAATTGATTTATCTCTTTGTAAATTTGAATAATTAGACCTTTGTCAGAGGTTTTTGTTATGAAGATTGTTTCCCAGTTTGTTATTTCCCTTCTGATTTTGGTTACATTGGTTTTGTTTGTACAAAAGCTTTTTAATTTGATGTAGTCAAAATTATTTGAATTGTAGATTTTCTTACAAGATGACATTGAACTATTTATGACTACTTTTATAGGTCTAATCATTGAAATAGCTCCAATTCTCTCAAATCAAACTATAGCCTTTGGTAAGATTAGAGTGCACAAAGAGAAGACAGTGCACATAGGACAGACTTGGAGGACATTCACACATGGGAGCAAGATCTGCATAATGAAACAAAAGAGAATGCAGAAGATCAGTAACAGAAGTATGGAAGGGGCACAGCGACCAGGGAAAGAGAGGAGAATTATCTAGGTCAGCAGCATCAAAGGCTGGGGAGGTCAAGAAGGATGAATACTAATAGAAGTCATCAGGTTAGAAAGTTCAGACATTATTAATATCTTTGAAGCAGCCATTTCAGGTTAGCAAATAGGAGTGTGACAAGAAGGTTAGAAAACTGTAAAGCTGATAGGATAATGGCCCACTTGTGAGAGATTAGGAAGTTCAGAAGAAATTTTGAGTTTGTCAGGAGAGATAATGGTCATGGTTATTCCTTTGCTACTCACTCTTTCTTGCCAACATTTTTTAAAGTATATTTTTAGGATGTAGGAAGAAAGAAGGCTTATTCACTGGCCAATATCCTGGATCAGAGAGCCCAGTCACTGAGTGGTGTGTGTTGCAGCTACAAGGTGTTAGGAATTCATGGGTTGGGGTTTAAGGAATTCATTCTGCAAAGATGCTTAAGATACCTGAAATTAAATAAAATAAAAAAAATAAACAATAACAACAAAAAGATACCTGAATCAAGTTAATTTATTACCACAGAAAGGAAATGAATCCATAGATAAATACATAGGAAACAATGAATATGGGAATATTTCATAGTATGGAAATACTGGGAAAAGAACCACAAATAGTTTTTGGAAGTAGAGAAAGAGATCTGTCCATGGATGTTATGAGGTTCAAATGAGATTCTGGATGTATACCCCTTTCCAAAACTTAAAGCATTATGCAAATGCCAGTTGTTATAATGATATTATTTGCTAACAATCAATGGGCCTCTGGTATGGTAATGACTTTATTCCCAGAGCTGTCTATTGTCCTGCTGAGCTCAAGCAGTGTTTATAGAACAATACAGACATATGATGGTAAATCTTTAACAATTAGTCTCTCCAAAAACAAAAACAAAAAACCAAAACCCAACAAATGCATGTATTGTATTATTAATACCTTTTACTGAAAAATTAAAAACACATTATTGAAAGTATTCAGAATGGACATCCTACCCCTTGACAACTCCCATATTCCTCCACTAGAAGTAGTTGATCTCTTTGGATTAAGTCACAGTTACTTAGAGGAATGAATCCCAACATTAAAGGTGACTAGTTAAGACTACCATAACTCAGACTGTCCACAAAACAAGCAAAAACAATTTATTATGTGCTATAGAAAAAAATACAATATTTCTCCTATCTACTAGTCTAAGATTTTTGTCAAAGAAGGAAGGAATTGGTCTGATGTGACTTATTCTTTTTTTTTTTAGGTTATTTTTTTAAAATAATTTTTATTTGATCATTTCCAAGCATTATTCATTAGAGATAAAGATCATTTTCTTTTCCTCTCCCCCCCATAGTCAATGCGTGATTCCACTGGGTTTCACATGTGTTCTTGATTCGACTCATTTCCATGTTGTTGGTATTTGCACTAGAATGTTCATTTAGAGTCTCTCCTCATCATTTCCCCTCAGCCCCTGTAGTCAAGTGGTTGCTTTTCATCGGTGTTTTTACTCCCAGTTTATCCTCTGCTTGTGGATAGATTTTTTCTCATAGCTCCCTCAGAGTTGTTCACGATCACTGCATTACCACTAATGGAGGACTCCATTACATTTGATTGTACCACAGTGTATCAGTCTCTGTGTATAATGTTTTCCTGGTTCTGCTCCTTTCGCTCTGCATCACTTCCTGGAGGTTGTTCCAGTCTCCATGGAATTCTTCCACTTTATTATTCCTTTTAGCACAATAGTATTCCTTCACCAACATATACCACAATTTGTTCAGCCATTCCCCAATTGAAGGGCATCCCCTCATTTTCCAATTTTTTGCCACCACAAAGAGTGCAGCTATGAATATTCTTGTACAAGTCTTTTTCCTTATTATCTCTTTGGGGTACAAACCCAGCAGTGCTATGGCTGGATCAAAGGGTAGGCAGTCTTTTATCACCCTTTGGGCATAGTTCCAAATTGCCCTCCAGAATGGTTGGATCAATTCACAACTCCACCAGCAATGAATTAGTGTCCCCACTTTGCCACATCCCCTCCAGCATTCATTACTTTCCATAGCTGTCATGTTAGCCAATATGCTAGGTGTGAGGTGATACCTCATAGTTGTTTTGATTTGCATCTCTCTGATTATCAGAGATGTAGAGCAATTTTTCATGTGCTTATTAATAGTTTTGATTTCTTTGCTAAGAATTGCCTGTTCATGTCCCTTGCCCATTTATCAATTGGAGAATGGCTTGATTTTTTGTACAATTGATTTATCTCTTTGTAAATTTGAATAATTAGACCTTTGTCAGAGGTTTTTGTTATGAAGATTGTTTCCCAGTTTGTTATTTCCATTCCGATTTTAGTTATGTTGGTTTTGTTTGTACAAAAGCTTTTTAATTTGTTGTAGTCAAAATTTTTTATTTTACATTTTGTGACTCTTTCTATGTCTTGCATGGTTTTAAAGTCTTTTCCTTCCCAAAGGTCTGACATGTATACTATTCTGTGTTTGCATAATTTACTTATAGTTTCCTTCTTTATGTTCATGTCATTCACCCTTTTTGAATTTATCTTGGTGTAGTTGATCCAAACCTAATCTCTCCCACACTGTCTTCTAATTTTCCCAGAAGTTTTTATCGAATAGTGGATTTTTTACCCAAAAGTTGGGATCTTTGGGTTTATCATATATAATCTTGCTGAGGTCATTTGCCCCAAGTCTATTCCACTGATTCACCTTTCTGTCTTTTAGCCAGTACCAAATTGTTTTGATGACTGCTGCTTTGTAATATAGTTTGAGATCTGGGACTGCAAGACCCCCTTCCTTTGCATTTTTTTTTCATTATTTCCCTGGATATCCTTGAATCTTTGTTATTCCAAATGAACTTTGTTATGTTTTTTTTTTCTAAATCAATAAAGAAATTTTTTGGAAGTTCCATGGGTATGGCACTAAATAGATAGATAAGTTTGGGTAGGATGGTCATTTTTACTATATTGGCTCGTCCGACCCATGAGCAGTTAATGTTTTTCCAATTGTTCAAGTCTAGTTTTAGTTGTGTGGAGAGTGTTTTGTAGTTGTGTTCATATACTTCCTATGTTTGTCTCGACAGATAGATTCCTAAGTATTTTATATTGTCTCAGATGACTTTAAATGGAATTTCCCTTTCTAGTTTTTGCTGCTGAGCTCTGTTGGAGATGTATAGAAATGCTGATGACTCATGTGGGTTTATTTTGTATCCTGCAACTTTGCTAAAGTTGTTGATTATTTCAATTAGCTTTTTGGTTGAATCTCTAGGATTCTTTAAGTAGACCATCATGTCATCTGCAAAGAGTGATAGCTTAGTCTCCTCCTTGCCTATTTTGATGCCTTCAATTTCTTTTTCTACTCTAATTGCTACTGCTAGTGTTTCTAGTACAATGTCAAATAATAGAGGTGATAATGGGTATCCTTGTTTCACTCCTGATCTTATTGGGAATGCATCTAGTTTATCCCCATTGCAGATGATATTAGCTGATGGTTTTAGATATATACTGTTTATTATTTTTAGGAACGACCCTCCTATTCCTATGCTTTCTAGTGTTTTTTTTTTTTTTTTAAATATATTTTATTTGATCATTTCCAAGCATTATTCGTTAAAGACATAGATCATTTTCTTTTCCTCCCCCCCACCCCCCATAGCCGACGCGTAAGTCCACTGGGCATTAGATGTTTTCTTGATTTGAACCCATTGCTTTGTTGATAGTATTTGCATTAGAGTGTTCATTTAAAGTCTATCCTCTGTCATGTCCCCTCAACCTCTGTATTCAGGCAGTTGCTTTTTCTCGGTGTTTCCACTCCCATAGTTTATCCTTTGCTTATGAATGGTGTTTTTTTTCTCCTGGATCCCTGAAAGTTGTTCAGGGACATTACACCGCCCCTAATGGAGAAGTCCATTACGTTCGATTATACCACAGTGTATTAGTCTCTGTGTACAATGTTCTCCTGGTTCTGCTCCTCTCGCTCTGCATCACTTCCTGGAGGTTGTTCCAGTCTCCATGGAACTTCTCCACTTTATTATTCCTTTGAGCACAATAGTATTCCATCACCAACATATACCACAGTTTGTTCAGCCATTCCCCAATTGATGGGCATCCCCTCGTTTTCCAGTTTTGGGCCACCACAAAGAGCGCAGCTATGAATATTTTTGTACAAGTCTTTGTGTCCATTATCTCTTTGGGGTACAGACCCAGCAGTGCTATGGCTGGGTCAAAGGGTAGATATTCTTTTGTCGCCCTTTGGGCATAGTTCCAAATTGCCCTCCAGAATGGTTGGATCAGTTCACAACTCCACCAGCAATGAATTAATGTCCCTACTTTGCCACATCCCCTCCAGCATTCATTACTTTCCTTTGCTGTTATGTTAGCCAATCTGCTAGGTGTGAGGTGATACCTCAGAGTTGTTTTGATTTGCATCTCTCTGATTATAAGAGATGTAGAACACTTCTTCATGTGCTTGTTAATAGTTTTGATTTCTTTATCTGAGAACTGCCTATCCATTTCCCTTGCCCATTTATCAATTGGAGAATGGCTTGATTTTTTGTACAATTGATTTAGCTCATTATAAATATGAGTAATTAAACCTTTGTCAGAGGTTTCTATGAAGATTTTTTCCCAATTTGTTGTTTCCCTTCTGATTTTAGTTATATTGGTTTTGTTTGTACAAAAGCTTTTTAGTTTGATGTAGTCAAAATTATTTATTTTACATTTTGTGATTCTTTCTATATCTTGCTTGGTTTTAAAGCCTTTCCCCTCCCAAAGGTCTGACATGTATACTATTCTGTGTTTACCCAATTTACTTATGGTTTCCTTCTTTATGTTTAAGTCACTCACCCATTTTGAATTTATCTTGGTGTAGGGTGTGAGGTGTTGATCTATTCCTAGTCTCTCCCACACTGTCTTCCAATTTTCCCAGCAGTTTTTATCGAATAGTGGATTTTTGTCCCAAAAGCTGGGATCTTTGGGTTTATCGTATACTGTCTTGCTGAGGTCGTTTTCCCCCAGTCTATTCCACTGATCTTCCTTTCTGTTTCTTAGCCAGTACCAAATTGTTTTGATGACTGCTGCTTTGTAATATAGTTTTAGGTCAGGGACTGCAAGGCCCCCATCATATGTGTTTTTTTTCATTAATTCCCTGGATATCCTTGATCTTTTGTTCTTCCAAATGAACTTTGTTATGGTTTTTTCTAAATCAGTGAAGAAGTATTTTGGTAGTTCAATGGGTATGGCACTAAATAGATAAATAAGTTTGGGTAGGATGGTCATTTTTATTATATTGGCTCGTCCTATCCATGAGCAGTTAATGTTTTTCCAATTGTTCAAGTCTAGTTTTAGTTGTGTGGCGAGTGTTTTGTAGTTGTGTTCATATAGTTCCTGTGTTTGTCTTGGGAGGTAGATTCCTAGGTATTTTATTTTGTCTAAGGTGATTTTGAATGGGATTTCTCTTTCTAGTTCTTGCTGCTGAGCTGTGTTGGAGATATATAGAAAAGCTGATGATTTATGTGGGTTTATTTTGTATCCTGCAACTTTGCTAAAGTTGTTGATTATTTCAATTAGCTTTTTGGTTGAATCTCTAGGATTCTTTAAGTAGACCATCATGTCATCCGCAAAGAGTGATAACTTGGTCTCCTCCTTGCCTATTCTGATACCTTCAATTTCTTTATCTTCTCTAATTGCTACTGCTAGTGTTTCTAGTACAATGTCAAATAGTAGAGGTGATAATGGGCATCCTTGTTTCACTCCTGATCTTATTGGGAATGCATCTAGTTTATCCCCATTGCAGATGATATTAGCTGTTGGTTTTAGATATATACTGTTTATTATTTTTAGGAATGACCCTTCTATTCCTATGCTTTCTAGTGTTTTTAATAGGAATGGATGTTGTATTTTATCAAAGGCTTTTTCTGTGTCTATTGAGATAATCATGTGGTTCTTGTTGGTTTGCTTGTTGATATGGTCGATTATGTGGATGGTTTTCCTGATATTAAACCAGCCCTGCATCCCTGGTATAAATCCTACTTGATCATGGTGGATGACTCTTCTGATCACTTGCTGGAGTCTTTTTGCTAGTATCCTATTTAAGATTTTTGCATCTATATTCATTAGGGAGACTGGTCTATAGTTTTCTTTCTCTGTTTTTGACCTGCCTGATTTTGGAATCAGTACCATGCTTGTGTCATAAAAGGAGTTTGGTAGAACTCCCTCTTTGCTTATTATGTCAAATAGTTTGTATAGTATTGGGATTAACTCTTCTCTGAATGTTTGATAGAATTCACTTGTGAATCCATCCGGCCCTGGGGATTTTTTCTTAGGAAGTTCTTTGATGGCTTGTTGGATTTCATTTTCTGATATGGGATTATTTAAGAATTCTATTTCTTCTTCTGTTAGTCTAGGCAGTTTGTATTTTTGTATATATTCATCCATGCCACCTAGATTGGTATATTTATTGCCATATAATTGGGCAAAGTAATTTTTAATGATTGCCTTAATTTCCTCCTCATTGGAGGTGATATCCCCCTTTTCGTCTTTGATGCTGTTAATTTGCTTTTCTTCTTTCCTTTTTTTTAATTAGATTGACCAGTACTTTGTCTATTTTGTTTGTTTTTTTCAAAGTACCAGCTTCTTTTCTTATTTATTAAATCAATAGTTCTATCACTTTCGATTTTATTAATTTCTCCCTTAATTTTTAAGATTTCTAGTTTGGTTTTCTTCTGGGGGTTTTAATTTGGTCACTTTTGAGTTTTTTTATTTGCATTTCCAATTCACTGATATCTGGTCTCCCTAGTTTGCTAATATATACACTCAGGGATATGAATTTACCTCTGATTACTGCTTTGGCTGCATCCCACAAGGTTTGAAAGGATGTCTCGCCATTGTCATTTTCCTCAATGAAATTATAATTTTTCTATGATTTCTTCTCTAACTAAACGATTTTGGAGTATCATATTGTTTAATTTCCAATTAATTTTTGATTTGGTTTTCCATGTACCATTACTGATCATTATTTTTATTGCCTTGTGATCTGAAAAGGCTGCATTTACTATTTCTGCTTTTCTGCATTTGAGTGCCATGTTTCTGTGACCTAGTGTATTATCAATCTTTGTGAATGTGCCATGTGGTGCTGAGAAGGTGTATTTCTTTTTGTCCCTATTTATTTTTCTCAATATGTCTATTAATTCTAATTTTTCTATGATTTCATTCACTTCTTTTACCTCTTTCTTATTTATTTTTTGATTTGATTCATCTAAATTTGATAATGGTTGGCTCAAGTCTCCCACCAATATGGTTTTACTGTCTATTTCTTCCTTCAATTCTCCTAGTTTCTCCATTAGAAATTTGGGTGCTATATTATTTGTTGCATACTTGTTGATTAGTGATATTTCCTCATTATCTAAAGTCTCTTTTAACAAAATATAATTACCTTCCCTATCCCTTTTGATCAGGTCTATTTTTGCTTTGGCTTTATCAGATATCATGATTGCCACTCCTGCCTTACTCCTCCTAGGTCTTACTCCATCCTTTAATTCTGACCTTGTGGGTGTCTACCCGCCTCATGTGTGTTTCTTGAAGACAACATATGGTAGGGTTTTGGATTCTAATCCATTCTGCTATTTGTCTACATTTTATTGGTGAGTTCATCCCATTCATGTTCTAAGTTATGATTGTCACTTGTGGACTCCCTGGCATTTCGATATCCTTCCCTAATTCTAACCTTTCTTCTTCAGCTCTACCTTTTAATCCAGTGATTTACTTTAAATCAGTCCCCCCTGTCCCCTCCCTTGATATGTTTCCCTTTATAGGCCCTCTCTTTTTGTTCCCTCCCCTATGCTCTCTTCTTCCTTCCCTTTTTTTTTGTGTTCCCTCCCCTCTGACTCCCTTAGTTTTTTCTTCTCCGTACCCCTGTTGGGTAAGATAGAATTCAAGATCCCAATGGATCTGAATGTTCTTCCCTTACAGAGTTGATTTCTCTGAGAGTAAGGTTTAAGTAAAAACTCTCTTCCTCTCCTTCTTATAGGAGTTTTCTTCTTCTCCCCTTCCCGTGTGAATCTTTGTGTGAGAAAGATTATTCTATTTGGTTTTTCTTTTCCCCCTACTGACCCATTACTTTTTCCCCACATGTTAATATACATAGATTGATATAAATGTAGTCCTTAGTTTGAATAAAAGAAAAAGATAACATTTTTCTCCTTTTCCCTTTCCTTCATATTAACCTTGTCAGGTATTCCATGCTCTTTGTTTTTCGATATCGAACTTTCCACAGAGCTCTGGTCTTTTCTTTGCAAAAACTTGGAAATCTTCTATTTTGTTGAATGCCCATACTTTCCCTTGGAAGTATATAGTCAGTTTTGCTGGGTAGCTGATTCTTGGTTGAAGACCCAGCTCTCTTGCCTTTCTGAAGATCATGTTCCATGCCTTACGATCATTCAGAGTAGAACTTGCAAGGTCTTGTGTGACCGTGATTGGCATTCCTTTATATCTAAATCGTCTTTTTCTGGCTTCTTGTAGGATTTTTTCTTTTGTTTGAAAGCTTTGGAATTTGGCAATTACATTCCTGGGAGTTGTCTTTTGGGGATTTAGTGTAGAGGGTGTTCTGTGAGCTCTGTCAGTGGCTGTATTGCCCCCTTGTTCTAGAATCTCTGGGCAATTTTCTATGATTATATCTTATATTACGATATCGAGTTTGCTGTTTATTTCTGGCTTTTCTGGAAGTCCAATTATTCTTAAATTATCTCTTCTTCCTCTATTTTCTAAGTCCTTCACCTTGTCAGTGAGATATTTTATATTCTCTTTAATTTCTTGATCTTTTGGCTTTGCTTTATTGATTCTTGCTCTTTTACCTGCTCGTTGTCTTCAAGTTGCCTAATTCTGACCTTTAAAGCCTTGTTTTCCTTTTCAGTTTCGTCAAACTAGTTTTGTAGATGCTTGAATTTCTTTTGCATTATTTCCCACTTTTCCTCCCAGAAGGCTTCCATCTTTTTGATCCTTTCCAATTCAAATTCTTCATGGGTTTATGGAGAGTTTCCATTTCCTTTGGAAGGTTTTGGAGCATTTGCTTGTGTTTCCTCTTCTATCTCCTCTGTATTTTGTATTTTTGCTCCATAAAATGTGTCCAAAGTCGCCCCTTCTTCTTGTTTTTCTTTGCGTTTTGAGGATTTTCTGTGCTGTTTGCCATCTCTATTTGAGTGGGGAGGACTAGCTTTTCTTATCTCTGTTTGGTGTTCAGAGGCGTTAGCCCTAGGCAAATTGTCCTTTCTATGCAGTTGTTTTTCTGTCTTCCCGGGGAAGCCAGGAATTGCTGGTGTTTCGGTGTTGTTGCCCTCCTCAGTTCCCTCCCGATGCTTTTCCGTTGCCTTACTTCCATGCTCTGAGCCTGGCTTGGCACTGGCCAGAAGACCCTGCACTCTGAGGGGGGAGGGGCCGCAGCTTCCCGGAGCTCTCAGGGCTCCTGATAGGATTAACTTCAGCTGGATTTGACTGCATATGCCCTGACGCAGGGACCTTCCGTGAAACTCAGATGGAAGGATCCAGCCTGGGGGCTACAGGTTCTCCCACACACACACTGTCTCTCTCTGTTTCCCTGCTGTCTGTGTTGGGTGCCCCCGCGACTGAGTCAGGTTTTTTTCAAGATGCAGCCTTCAGAATAGCCAACCCTGAGGTCCTTTTGCAGGCTCTGAGGTTCCCGCTGCTGCCTTGGACTCGGTGGTCTGGGCTGGGGGTGATGGGTCCTGGGACTTTCCTTCCGCCTACCCCTTAGATCTGAGTGATCTCGGGTTCTGGCTTTTGGGTGGCCGTAACTTTTGATCCAGGTCCAGGAGGAGGGGTCCCCGGGGTCTATGCTGTCGTTTGTTTTGAATTTCAGTGCCCTAGGAGCATATAGTTTGAGATCAGTAAGGAAGGATTTCCAGAGATCTGAACTTTAGCTTTCTCTAAGCCGCCATCTTTACCGGAAGTCCCTCTGATGTGACTTATTCTTAATGAAATTACAATGCATGTTAGTGATCAGTTTCCTCCTTAGTTGGAAATGAATTTATTCTTTAATAATACCTCCTAGAATTTTGTCTAGAAATGTCTAATTCAATGTCTGATAGTGATACTACTCTCCCTTTTTTGATGTTTGACTTAGAATTTAGTGCCTTAATTCCCCATAACCAGTCAGTACTTTTATACTGTTTAGCAATTAATTCAACTGGTTTTTTTCACTGTAGCATCCTTGGGGTCATGCATTTTGTCCTGTATGTTTTATTCAGTAAGGCCAGAAAGGTTTTCTTTTAGTTCCCTAAATAACTGCAATTTGAAATCCCTCTTCCTGATTTTTCTTCACCAATCACAGTTCATTCAGAGACACATTATCACGACATTGTCCAAGAATTATTTTCAGCGTGTCCTCCATTCCTGGAATGTTTGCCTTTTTTCTATTTACATTATTGTTCCACCAGATTCATGCATGAATCAACAGAAACATCCTTCCTGATTTCCCTAGTTTTTCTCCAACAATTTTTTTTTCCAACAAAATGAATTTTGTACTTATTTTGTATATATTTTATGTATCTAACCAGGATAATGCAAATTCCACAATGGCAAGAAATACTTTGCTTTGTTTTTTGTAGCCCCAACAACTGATCCCATAGCAGGCAGCAGAGGCACTTTAAAATTCCTTGCTTGTTAATATTGTTCCCTCTGTTTTAACATTCCTTCCTTCCAATATCTTTTTTAAAGATATACATTAGTTGATAAGTCAGAAAACTCTTCTTTTTCTTCAAAATACTTTATATTTTGGCATCAAAACTCTAATGGAATATTCTCTGTCACAAACCTTTTAAATTTTAGATCATTTGATCCTAACTATTCCTTTCTAAATCTGTTTAAATTTACTGTATTGATATGAGGCTCTGGTCAGCTTGATGAATTTGATGGATTGTAGCAGTTAATTAGTGCTTTGATAATGTGCAGAGCCCTGTGTGTCTCCTTTGTTAGTGAGACTTTTCCCTCAGAATGATTGCATTTCAACATTGCAGGATGATTTGATTAGACTAGACTATTCCCTCTATGTTAAGACACTAGAGAGGGTCAAATAACCCTGTCAAAGATTAATCAGCAAGAAAATTGCAGTCATTCAGAAAAAAAGAGAACTAAGAATAGACTTGGTCCTTGTATAGGGAAACATGCAGAGGAGAGACAAGAAGCCCAAGAGAAGTAGAAAGTAGTGACAAAAACTCTCAACCATTTGACCTAAGTAGAAAATGGAATCAAAGGAAACAAAAAAAATGGCACCTTCCTCTAATCATCAACTATGGTAGAAGCAGAGTGTATTTCCCATTCTCTTAGTCACAAAATCAAGTAGTGGTATAAGTAGCAGAATAGAACAGTAAAGTAAGAATCAGAAATTTAAAGATAAAAAGAGACAAGGTATATAGAGAATTTTGTAAAGGACGAGGTAAACATCAGTTGTTAAAACACTGAATAAAATTTCAATTTCATCCAATATTCAACTAGTCACCATCTTATTGACCATGACTTGAGAAAGGAGAAATAAACCTAATCTTCATTGGATGGTTCTTTATCTCACTGACGCTAAACAGAATGAAATCTTAGGTTACACCATTTCATCATGCTATTGTCGTTGATGTAAGTGAAAGTTCATGCCATCAACTTCATGATCTTCATGATCTTCAATGATCATGATCATTCATGGTCTTTTAAAGCCACCAATAGTTTTCTTATTGAAACTTTAGGGGCAAGGCAGAACCAAGATGTAAGAGAAGAGGAAATTCTCAGCTGACCTCTACCAAGATTTCTATCTATAGAACTTTTAAATAAGGCCTCATATCTACTTCTGTGGTTCCAGAGCAAGCAAAAAGTCTGGTTGAGATGTTTTTTTTTTTTTCTAGCCCAAAACAGCTTAGGGTGTTTAATGTAGCAATTTGTGACAGGGACTTGGAATCTGGATCAGAATTCATATGGTAGGCAAAACAAATGGTGGCAACTAAGTGGTGGTGACAGAATCAGCAGCAATTTGGGGAGCTCTCAAACCAGATTGTTAAGAGTACCTGACAACTAAACAAAAGTACATTTAGGGGATCTCTATGCCATCGTGGACCCAGAAACAGACATCATTGTGCAACTCTGCTACCTATAAACACTCTACAAAGGCAGAGAGGAACAATTTCAGTCAAGAGAAAGCAAAGGTCTTTAAGAGCCATATCAATTTCCATCAAAGGGAATGAGAGACATTATGGAATATAATTATTTCCATTCTCAAGGGAGTAGAATGTAACAGTTAAAATTTAGGAATATTGGAGACTGGGGCAGGTAGAAATTAGTTTCTCTCTGCAAGGAGTATTATATTTTTTAGAGGTTTATTAAAGGTTAAAGATTAAAGAAAATACAGGATAAGAGACACGTGTTCAGGCCATAGAGTGGCCTAGACACAACCTCACCTACATTATGAAAAAGAAAAGCCAGTCCTACCCCAAAACGGAAGTTCAAGCACGAAAAAAACCTTTGCCACCAGCTTAAATCCTTCCTCAATCTCGGCCCACCTCAGAATTCCTGTGAGATTACAAAGCATTTTGGGGAAGTGGAGCAAAGGCTTGTGGGGATTGTAGTCCTGTATTCGAGTCTATTTTTTACAAGAAACCCTAAGGAGCAATATTGATTATAATCCCACTGATTCCCAAATTTTCTTTATTTAGAATATTAATGCATATCACATTATGTCAAAGGCCCTTCCTGGGTAAAAGATGGAAAAAAGCTTTTGGCATTATATGATATGCATTAATATTCTAAATAAAAAAAACTTAGGAATCAGTGGGACATTTCTTAAAATGATAATGAGTAGCTATCTAAAACCAAAAGCAATCATTACCTATAATAGAGGTTAATTTAAAACTTTCTCTGTTAAATCAGAAGTGAAGCAAGGCTGTGATGACCATTATTATTTAATACTCTATTAAAGATGCCAGCTATAGCAAAAATATAAGAAAAAGAAATTGGAGGATTAAAAATAGACTTGAGAAAATAAACTATTGCTTTGTAGATGATATGGTGGGACACCTAGAGAATCCTAGAGAATCAACTAAGAAACTAGTTGAAACAATGAAACAACTTAAGCACAGTTGTAAGACAAAAAGTAAACACACAAATCATCAGCATTTCTATATACTACCAACAAAACCCAGTAGGAAGAGATGGAAAAAAATTCCATTTAAAATAATAGTAGAATTGTAATATATATAATATGTCTTACCATCCCAAGGAGGAGAAAGTAAGGGAGAAAGTGAGAGAGGGAGGATAGGACAGAAGGATAGAATTTGGAACTCAAAATTTTTAAATGAATATTAAAAATGTTTTTACATATAATTGGAGAAAATAAAATATTACTTATAAATAAATAAAATACCTGCAAACAAGTTAAAATACTTGGACATATACCTGCCAAGATTAATCCAAGAACTAAATAATAGTAATACAAAATGTAATTCACACAAATAAAAACAGATCTAAAGAATTGGAGAAATATTAATAACTCATTGGTAGGCTGACTCAATAGAATGAAATTGACACTTCTTCCTGAGTTGATTTAATTACTATTTGCCATAGCAATCAAACTAGTAAATTATTATAATATAACACTAGAAAAATTAATAAAAGCCAAGTTATCTGGACAACAAAACCTCAAGTATATTGAAGGAATTGATGAAAATATACAAGAAAGACAGCCCTGAAATTCCAGATTTCAAAATGTTTAATACAAAGTGATAATCATCAGAAGAATCTGATACTAAAAAAGAAATAGATTGGTGGATCCGTGGAATGGATTGTTAGCAGAACTAAATGGCCATATTGATTTTGTGTCCACGCTTTTGGAGTAAAAACTCACCATTTGACCAAAATTGCTACAAAACCTGAAAAACAGTTTGGAAGAAACTCAGCATTGATCACTATTACACACTATTATACCCAGATAAAGTCTAAATGGTGATATAAGTAAGTTAGGAGAATATGGAAAAAGAAATTGACAGATCTGTGGATAAGGAGTTTATTAAGTAAGATAAAAATTATCATGGTCAGTAAAATGTATAATTTTGGTTACATTAAAATATTTTTACACAACCAAAACTAAGGCAGACAAAATTAGGAAAAAAAAAGAAAAATATTTATAGCAAATAACTAAGGGCTTCATTTCTTAAATAGAATATGGAACTGAGTCAAAATTATAAAAATAAGAGTTCTTCCCCAATTCATAAATGGTCAAAGGATATAAATGGTTAGTTTTCAGGAGAAGGAATAAAATAGATCAATATTCAATGAAAAAATTCTCTAAATCAATATTGGTTAAAGAAATGCAAATAAAAACATCTACTATACTAATTAACACTCATCAAATTGGCTAACACAACAGAAAAAGATAATGACAAATACTAGAAGGGACAAGTAAAAATTTGGATGATTGTACCATTGATGGAGTCTAAACTTTTCTAATTATTGTAGATAATAAATTTTAACCCAGTCTAAAAACAGTGCATACTCTTTGACCCATAAATACTACTAGTAGGCCTGTACACCAAAGAGATCAAAGAAAAGGTAAAAAGAATCTTTTATACAAAAATACTTAGAACAGATCTTTTCACAGGGGCAAAGAAATGGAACTTAAGTGGATACCTATCGAGGAATGGCTAAACAGGAAGTGTTTTATGATTGTGATGGAATACTATTTCGGTAAAAGAAATAATGAGCAGGATGGTTTCAGGAAAATCTGGGATGGCATATGAAGAAATAGAAGAATATTGTACACAGCAACAACAATATACTAAGAATGACTGAATGTAAATGAATCAGCTACTCTGATTAGACAATGACCCAAAACAATCATAAGGAATGATGTTGAAAAATCTTATTAACCTCCAGAGAGAGAATAATGAACACAAAGGTGCTGATTGATACCCATTTAAAATATTTTTTATTTACTTTTCTTGGAATTCTTGTGTGTTTTCTTTTGCAATGTGTCTAATTTGGAAAGATATTTTCTACTATTTCTCATGTTTAACAAATAAATTGCTTCTCTTCTCAAGGTGTGTGTGTGGGAAAGGAGATTACTTAGAACTTAAAATTTGTTTTAAATAGATGTTAAGAAATTGTAATTAAGAATGTAATTATTAAGGGAAAGTGAGGTGGCTCAATGGATTGAAAACCAGACCTAGAAGCAGGCAGCCCTTGGTTCAAATCTGAAAACTTCCTGGCTATGTGATCCTGGGCAGTTTACTTAACCCCCTCCCTCTAATCTGCTTTAGAAACAATACACAGTATTGATTCTAAAATGGAAGATAATATTTTCTGAATAATGTAATAATAGCCTTAACTCACAAAGATTTAATATGTAATTGGGAATTATCTCATAAAATAAATATATTTGAAAAACAAACCTTGTTTATTAATCATGTGTCCACGACTCCCTTCAAAACAAAACAATGACTTCTCTCCTGCAGTTAGAAATTAAGAAATTTGACTTCCAAGAGGTGACTTGCACATAGATTCCTAGAACATTTGATGTGTGCATGTAGGTGTGTGTACACTTGAGATATATTTATACCAGTGTTCATGCTGTACATTAGTAGGCAAGAGGTCACAGAGCTTAGGTCTAAACACTAAACTCAGGTTTTAACAATGCAACAAGAACAGGAAAATAAGCTAACATTAATTATATTATTATAATAATGCCCAATAGATTGGTTTTTACCCTATAATTTCCTACAAAACCAAATCCAGAGAAGCAATTAAAAATGAGCTAAGCTGGGGGCAGCTGGGTAGCTAAGTGAATTGAGAGCCAAGTCTAGAGATGGGAGGTCCCTAAGTTCAAATCTGGCCTCAGACACTTCCCAGCTGTGTGACCTTGGGCAAGTCACTTGATCCCCATTGCCTAGCCCTTACCACTCTTCTGCCTTGGAGCCAATACACAGTACTGACTCCAAGACAGAAGGTAAGGGTTTAAAAAAATAAAAATGAGCTAAGCTGCACTTTCCTTTCTACTCATCCACTGTGGATATGCTATTTTATTGTGGTTACTTGTATAATCCTGGAAAAAGACAGAAGCAGATGAGGAGGGAAAGATGGATAGCAAAGAGAATAAGAACTGTGTATCTTTTTTTTTAAAAAATTGAATTACTAAAAAATGTTTTTGGTCACTTTGTTTGCTGCAAAAGATATAGCATCACTTTTCCTCTCTTTCCTAAGTGATAAAATGTTCATATGAAAAAACAAATAATTTCATATTTCATACAAAGCCTTAAAGGAACATTTTTCCTCAAACCAATTTTCCCTGTAGTCTTTAATTAAATTTCAACTGGCATACTTGGGGTGGGGGGGAAGAAATTAAAAAGAAATGTGCATCAGATTAATGGGTAGACCCAAACTATCCTAATATTTCCCTGTACAGCTATATTGCAGTTTGGGTGTATTAATGAAAAGTTTCATATAAATCACATTTCTTTAAATTGAATCAAATCTTCAGTGCACTCCAGTTGCTTCTTAGTTCAATGACTCTCCACTGATGAATCACAAAGAAAAGAATCTTATAAACCAAATAATCACTAATTCAATGCGTTTTATAATTTGTATTTTCTTTCTTTCTTTCTTTCTTTCTTTCTTTCTTTCTTTCTTTCTTTCTTTCTTTCTTTCTTTCTTTCTTATAGGGAAAGGGGAGACCCCAAGTTTTATATTCAAGGCTTGATTTCACCAAATAACAGTTCCACAATGAACATACATAACAAATAGCAAAGAAACTCATTTATCCAAGTTGATAGCAGAACAGAAATCAGAGAAAGTATACTTATAAGAATATATACACATGTATATATCTATGTACAGATACATATATAAAAATACAAAATAACACCAATTGAAGATGCTCTCCTACTGGTAACAAGATGGGTATTTTGTGTTTTTTTTTCATTTTAAACATTATTTTATTTGGTCATTTTTGAACATTATTCATTGGAAACAAGAATGTTCACCTGTAACTCAAATCCAAATTTCTTACTCAAAAACCAGATCACTCTTAGGACTAAATAGAGATGCTTATGTCTCTGGACTATAGATTACAAGATGCTACTCTGTTCTAAAACCCTTATTATATTCTTTGATGTGAATCTCTAAATAAATCTTCTCTTATCCTTAAACATTTCAGATTTTGCAAGGCAGCCAAAAGTCCTTAGCCTAGGAATACAGAAATATCCTCATGATATTTTTATCTTTGTGAATCCAGCTATGCAATTATGCAATGCCTTGTACTATTCCTTTTAAAATCAACAATATGGCAAGATGATGATAAGGAAATCTCTGCTCCTTCATAGTTTTTTTTTCATTGTTCTGGGAAGTTCTCCTAGTAGATATAGTCAATGATTTAGAATATAAGGGTCAGGAAATTTAAACCCTAAATTGATTTCTCATTTTAGAGTGAAATAAATTTTCTGTGCTAGCTCATTAGTAAAGGTCTTAAGAAAAATACAGCCTTGCTATGTGACTGAAGAGTAGAAAATATTTAACCTTCCCATTAATGCTCTTTTAAAGTTGAAAGATCTATTAAACTGGAAATCTGGTAAAAGGGTAGTTTTCCCTTTATTAGTAATCGAGTGGCTCAAGTGCTGGAGGGAAATCCTCTTTCTTTTTCTGGTTGGAGAATCATGTTCTTTTCAGAAGGCATACCTGCTCACAATTCTTTGAGACATGTGCTCTAAATAAGAAATAGACCCTGCTTCTGTACCCCAAAGAGATAATGGACACAAAGACTTGTACAAAAATATTCATAGCTGCGCTCTTTGTGGTGGCCCAAAACTGGAAAACGAGGGGATGATGCCCATCAATTGGGGAATGGCTGAACAAACTGTGGTATATGTTGGTGATGGAATACTATTGTACTCAAAGGAATAATAAAGTGGAGAAGTTCCATGGAGACTGGAACAACCTCCAGGAAGTGATGCAGAGCGAGAGGAGCAGAGCCAGGAGAACATTGTACACAGAGACTAATACACTGTGGTATAATCGAACGTAATGGACTTCTCCATTAGTGGCGGTGTAATGTCCCTGAACAACTTGCAGGGATCCAGGAGAAAAAAACACCATTCATAAGCAAAGGATAAACTGTGGGAGTGGAAACACCGAGAAAAAGCAACTGCCTGAATACAGAGGTTGAGGGGACATGACAGAGGATAGACTCTAAATGAACACTCTAATGCAAATACTATCAACAAAGCAATGGGTTCAAATCAAGAAAACATCTAATGCCCAGTGGACTTACGCGTCGGCTATGGGGGGTGGGGGGGGAGGAAAAGAAAATGATCTATGTCTTTAACGAATAATGCTTGGAAATGATCAAATAAAATATATTAAAAAAAAAAAAGAAATAGACCCTGATCCCTGAGAGTAAATTGTTTTTTTTTTTACAGTTTAAACATTATTTTATTTGGTCATTTTCAAACATTATTCCTTGGAAACAAAGATCATTTTCTTTTCCTCCCCCCATCCCACAAACCCTCCCATAGCCGACATGCTATTCCACTGGGTATCACATGTGTTCTTGACTCGAACCCATTTCCCTGTTGTTGGAATTTGCATTATAGTGTTCATTTAGAGTCTCTCCTCAGTCTTATCTCCTCCAACCCTGTAGTCAAGCAGTTGCTTTTCATCAGTGTTTTTACTCCCACAATTTGTCCTCTGAATGTGGATATTGTTTTTTCTCCTAGATCCTTGCAGAATGTTCAGGGACACTAATGACACTAATGGAGAAGTCCATTACGTTCTCTTGTACCACAATGTGTCAGTCTCTGTGTACAATAGTCTCCTGGTTCTGCTCCTTTCGCTCTGCATCACTTCCTGGAGGTTGTTCCAGTTTGTATGGAATTCCTCCATTTTATTATTCCTTTGAGCACAATAGTATTCCATATAATTTGTATTTTCAAATATCAAATGTACTTCAAATAAGATATACCAGGATGCAGAAAAGGAACAAATAATTATAATTATTGCTTGGGATGAACACAAGGAAAGTGAACACAAAGAAAAGGATGCTGATACCCAAAAGAAATGTCTGAAAAATACCTATAAGGGAGAAAACAAGCTCCTATTAAACACTGAAATGTATCAGTCTTTGTGCTAAGTGCTTTAGAAAATATTCGCATTTCAACTTTATAACCATTTTGGGAGGGAGCTGCTATTTTTATCCCTACTTTACATTTGAGGAAACTTGGGTAGACAAAGTGACTTTCCTAGGATCATACAGGTAGTAAATGACTATGGCTAGATTTGAAGTCAGGTCTTTTGTAGTCTAGACCTTGCACTCTATTTGCTGCATCCACCCAGGTTCCTAAAACATTATCCATTTCACCAAAGGTTTTCTCTTTGTCAACTTGCCTTATCCCTGCTGTGGAAAATGTCCTTTTTAGTGTTATAATTGCCTGGATCAGCCCATCTAATTCATGACAGATGTGCACCTATATGAAAAATTTATTCTTAAAATATTGTCTACATATATTTTTACATTTCAAAATTAGATTTAAAGAAAAAAAACGAGCATTCTAATACAGGGATGATGCTGTGCTGATTACATCAAATCCTGAGAGTCTGTAGCATCTCCTAAATGAGATCCATAATCATTCAAAAGGTTTTTTCAAAGTATTCTTTAAAACAAAGCAAGTGGATAAGGAATGTCTACTGTCCAGTCTATGACATACATCTGAATAGACAACCAATAGACCTGATTCATCAGTACAGATAACCTGGACGGGTTGCTGGAAAGGGATAATTAGTGAGACCCAGAATTGAATAGGAGAGCAAGCCTTTGAGAAAAATGTAGGCATTTTAATGACACCAAGCCCATCCCTGAAATGAAGCCTCATATTTCCAAGATCGATATTCTTCCACTGAAGTTCTGTGTCTTCAAGTCTTCAATTGATGATGAGAATGACCAAAAGAGCACCCCAGAGACAAGTGGTGGGTATAAGCAGACTGCAACCTACTAAAAGAAAGAATGAGTGAAAAAAACAAAGGCATACTGTCCACCAGACTCTACACTGAGAAATTGAAATATAAATGCAAATGAGACAGTCATTGACCTCAAGGAGCTAGCATTCTTTTTTCCCCTCTTAATTCTCTTTTTTAAAATGTATTACATTGAAATATCCAGTTAACTCCCTGCCTTCCCTCCCCAAAATAGAGAAGGAATCATTTGACAAACACATACACACATACACACACATACACTAAATCTTGTTTCTATTTAACAGTTCTTTCTCTGGAGGTGAACACACATAATTCATTCATCAAATAATATTTCTATTGCTGTATATAATATTCTATTTGTTCAACTCATTTCACCCTTCAAAATGTCAAGTAGATCTTTCTATGTTTTTTTCCCCAAAATTAACCTGTTCATCATTTCTTATGGTGAAGTAGCATTCCATAACAATCACATGCCACTACATGTTTAGAGGAGTTGTTTTTTTTTTTTAATTCTAATAGGAAAAGACAACAGATCAAGGGGAGGGATTACTAGAGAGGTGTGTTTTGGTTTTTGAAGTTAGCAAGAGAGTTTACAGAGACAGGACAATGATTATAACTGGCCCTCTTGCTCTCATTTGAACAAAAAAAAAAAAAAACATCCCCTGACTCTATACCTTTTCATAGACTCATTCTAATGCCCAGAATCCTTGCCCTTCTTGCTTCTTCCTCCTGGATCCGCCCCACTTGCTTTAAGATTTTACTCAAATATAATCTGCTTAAAGATTTTTCTACTCTCTCTACTACCCCCCCCACTGCTAGTATCTTCCCACTGCTATTATCTTCTATTTACACAAATATATATATATATATATATATTATACACACATGTATAGTATACACACACACACACATATATATATATATATAAATTAGAGAAAGAGATCTTGTATATACAAGTTTTTGTTAGCACCCCCATCTCCATGTGAGTTTCTGGAAGGCCACTACTAGGCTTTGGGCTCTATTTTTATCTTCGATGCTTATCACAATGCCTATCACACTGTAAGTTGTTAACAAATCCAAGTTTACATAGTGGACCCCCTGCCATTTTCAGAAGCTATTTTCGAAAATTGTTTTCTTATTTTTCTTAGGTATAAAGATGTAAAGGGGGATTCAACATGGAAATGATTGATGTGGTAGAAAAGTAACCTGAGTGTATTATGGTGGTTCTGGCTCTAATATAGCCCTAGGTTCAGAGTTCTAGAAGTACCGGGGTGTCATGACACAAAGATACTCAAGTTGCCAGACCCAGCTACTAGTAGCCCCAAGATATGTGTTCCAAGAGAAACAAGAGCACCAGACAAATGGAATGAAGGAAACTATGAAATATTTATATGGATTATAAAAAAGATAGAATAATAGTATTATAATAATGCAAGGATACCTCAGGAGCATACCTCATGTCTCTTGGCTTCCTTTCAATGTGATGTCCACAACTTCCAAGTCTAACATATGAAACAGCATTGATGAGATTTACTCAGCATGGGCATGTATAGACAAGCTTTAATCACCTTCATTGGAAGAAATATGTACATTGATGTGATCACAGCTCGACTGGGGTATATACCTGGGTATTCAAGAAAGAACACTAAACTGGTATTGATGAAGACACAGATTTGAACTCTGACTAGCATTTTCTAGCAATTTCATGATTAGTAAGAATATGTAATTTCTAAACCTAAAATAAATAATTTCTAAACCTTATGTGTAAAATGAGATCAATAATACCTGTATGTACCTATTTCACAGAGTTGTCATGAGGATTAAATGAGCTCAGATATATAAAGTATTCTGAAAACTTGAAGCTTAGATAAATGTCAATTATTCTCATAATTACTTCTTAAATTTATATACATATACAATAGAAAATAAAACTTCATTGGACAAACTAAGTTAACGTATTGAATAAATAACTACATAATGCTTACTAAGTATAGGATTCTTGGATAGGCACTGGGAAAACACAAAAGTTATAGTCTCTGCCCTAGAAGAGCATATACTCCAGTTGAGGCTGTTCCTGAAGAATGGTAATAAAAAATAGTAAATGAATTGTACAATAACTTCTTAAAGACCTGTTCTAAACATGGAATATGTTATCTTGGGAGGAAGAGGTTTTGCTCTCATTAGGGAGGTGGGAAAGTGGAGGGATGGCTTCAAGTAGACTCAATATAATGCCACTCATATGCCATTTTGAATAGGAGATATTTGTTCAAGTATTGTTTGAAGTAATTCGGTCACTTTGGCTAGAGTACTAAGTATATGAGGGACTCCTGCAGAATCATTCTAGAAAGATAGATTGGAAGTTAATTGTGTAGAAATGAAGCTATAAATTCCAAGGAGGGGAGCTTATATTATATCTCACAGTAAACAGGAAGACTTGGAAACATCCGAAGGAAGAGAATGGTATGGAAATATAGATTGGTTGCAAAATAATAGATGGGTTTCTTCCCTGCTTCCTAACTCTTGAAGCTGGAATCATGGAAATAACATTAGAATTTGGTGATTTAACCAGGCACATTGACTTTTTGAGACTGTCCTAACAAAATGTTCCCCAAAAAAGAATAGATACCACTAAGAGAGAAACTCACAATATGAAAACCAATCATATCAGATACCATCTGAAATAAATCTTAATAAAGAAGAGATCATAGATGGGTGAAAAATGGATGTCCTACCCGCTTCTAACTTTTCAGAGGTAGAATCAACTCACCACCCCTGTGAGAAGATTTCAAAGTGTAAAAGTGGTAAAAGAAACTAGTAAAACTGATAGCTGCTGAATGAGTTGCTGAGAAAGGAGTACATTGGTAGCTGTGTCAGAGCTGTGCAGCTCATGGATGAATTCTGAAGTTCTTGCCACCTCTTACCTCTGAGCTATTGAACTCTCATTCTACCAAGTTCTGAAGATGGCCCCATCGTCTCCTAAACTTTATCATCTCAAGAACTAACAATGACTCTTGTATATCACAGTTGGTGGAGGTAAGTGAAGATTTTATGGATTCAGGATTGATTTACAATTGGCCTAGGACTGGAAGAAAATCAAATAGATATACAACAAAGCTGATAAACACTGGGATTTACAATCACACTAAGCTACCAGATTTAAAAAAGATCTGCCTATGTTAGAGTTTCAGGTTAAAAGCACAACTTGACTTTAGACTGGTAAAATCTCCCTGGGATGGGATGTTCATTAGCTCCTCATTGATATGCAGCTTTAATGATCCATGGGGTATGTTTCAAATTGGCTCTGGAAAGCCTCCAAGTCCCCTGAGCCTTAGTCATTAACAGCAGGTAGGACAGGTGAAAGATAAAGAGTCTGAGAACAACTATTGGGTAGACACTTCAATCTGCATAAAAGATATGATTTTTGTAGATGAATAGAGTTAATTATTAGCAAAAAATTCAGCTGTGGATAGTAGGGTAAACTGTCGTATAGAAGATATACAATGTACATGCACAGTCCTCAACTAGCTTTGAAAAACCTTCACTTGACCCTGCCATCTGCTCAAGCTATCATCCAATACCTCACCTCACTTTCCCTGCCAAGATCCTGGAGGGAGCCACACAATCTTGTTGCCTCCATTTCTTCACTGCCCACTCATTTTTGACCCCTTACAATCAGGCACATGACCCCACTATTCAACTGAAACTGCTCTCTTCAAGGTTACCAATGATTTCTAAATTGCTAAAACTGATGCCTTTTCTCAGCCCTCATACTTCTTAACTTCTAAGAAACTTTTGATTATGCTGAGTATTCTGTATTATTTTCCTTGGTTTCCAGGGATACTTCCTTCTATCTCTGACTTCTTTGGTATATGTTGTATTCAAATCTTTGCTATCATCCCTTGTCTTTTTTTCTTTCTGTATTCTTTTCTCTATAAACCAAGTTCCAATAGATTAAATCCTCTTCTCTACACATATAACTCTCAAATCTATATGATCAGCCTGAATTTCTATTCAGAATTTTTGGTTCCACTTGACACCACTTGGATGTCACATTGGCATCACAAGGTGAATATTTCATCATAAAAAAAATCAGTCTTTCTTCTAAATTTTTATGTATTCTCCTAATTTCTGTAGGAAGTACTGGCATTATCCAAATCACCCAGGTTCCAATCTTGAAGACATGATTATTAAGAAAATTAGTGTGGTTTAATGAGTTCTTCCTTTTTTGTACCTTTCAAAGATGCTTTACAACATCTATTTTCTCTTCCTTTACCCCAGTATATAACAAGAATAAAGTCATTCTGTTTTCTAAGTCCAACCACTCTATGTGTAGGATTGATAATTATACTCTCCAGTAGAATGAAATTTTAACCATCACCTCTCTTAAATAGCCAACCTCTCTCTATGTCTAGTTCCTTCTTTCTATTTCTTTTTGTCTCTGTCTCTGCATCTATTTCTATCTTTTTCTGCTATTCTCTCTAATTCTCTTTCTTTCTCTTCCCTCCTCTCTTCTCTCTTCTGTTCTCTCCATATACATACAAATACACACATATGTATATATGTGAGAAAAAAACATACAAAATACAGAATCTGGAAAACAATTTATGTTATAATAATAATATTGTAAAAAGGAGAAATTTTGAAAGACTTAAGAACTCTGATCATTGCAGTGATAAACTCAGATGGCTGAGAGTTGGTTATAAAGATTCCTCCTGACAGAGAGCGAATGAAAAATGAGACATGTATATTTGTACATGGCTAATATGGTCATTTGCCTTTTTTGACTATGCATATATGTTACAAGGGTTTTGTTTTTCATTTGTATTCCTTTTTTCCATAATAACCAGAAGAGGTAGTAGGAAAAAAATAAAAATATTTAATGTTCTTCATTAATTCTCACCTAGTTTATTATAAATCCTACTAATTGATGTCCCTGCTTCACATTACCCTCACTCCAGTCAATCCTGCATTCTTCCCAGTGACGTTCTATTGCATCTACCATCAATCTCAATCTCCTGTATTTAGCTATTAGAGGGTCCACTCTGTACCCCTAAATTGTCTTTTCCCCCTCTTTGGATATTAATCCCCCTCCTTCATTCTCAGATCCAGGTCACCTGGTCTCTCTATCGCTCAAAAATGACATTCCATATCCTGCCCTCACATCTTTGCACTGGCCATCAAGTATGCATGGGATGAACTCACTGCTCACCTTTAATCTCATAGAATTCTTTTCTTCCTTCAAGATACAACCCATGCCCTATTTTTACATGAAGATCTTTCTGACTCCTTTACTTACAAATGCCCTCTAATCCAAACTAGCATGTATTTAATAATCTTTGTGTGTACTGTCTTTATTTTCATTTTGCTTACATACGCACTTATCTCCTATATTTGAACTTATAGTCTTTTTGAGTAGTATCGTTCCATTCTTTATGATTTGTCCTCAGTATATAATAGCATTCCTAGCATGTGGTAGGCGTTTAATAGATGTTTATCAACTCATGTTTATATTTCACCTCTCATTACCCCTCAAAAATTGACCGTTTTTTAAGTCTCCTTTATGATTTCTCCACCATCTATTACATTTTCTCTCCTCTTTCTATTGATATTATTATCATCAAGTTGAGGCTTTCATCACCTATATTAGTGCACTATGCTCTTAAATTGTTTCTCTGCTTAAGTTTATCTCACCATCATCTACTGTAAAATAGATAATAAACCTTACCAAGGCTTTAACTATGACACAATACTCCCCAAGGAACTTCAGTGAGCTACTCTTGGGTCTAAAATGAAGTGTAAACACAACTGTCCCACAGTTAAGACTCCTCTCAATCTGGCCACAATTTAACTTTCCAGTCTTATTTAATCTCAGTCTCCTTCATATATTTAAGGGTATAAGAAGAAAGGATATGGAACAATTTAATTTCCTACCCCACAATGAGAGGATTAATGTATAATAATAATGAGGAGAAGGAGAATAGTGGGGATATGATGATGATGGTAACTTACATTTATATATTACTTTATGGGTTGCAATTTCCTGGCACTAAACATTGTATCCGTTTAATATATGTATATATGTGTGTGTGTGTGTGTGTGTGTATGTGTGTGTGAATATATATGTGTATATGGGTCTACATGTGTATGTTGAATAGATTATATATATATATATATATATACATATATATATATATATATATATATGTTTAAACCTACATACTTGTATCTACTATAGGTAGTGAAGCTATTTCCAGTAGATGAGCATTACCTGCAGTGGATTATTGATACTAATATGAAGAATAAAGTAATTAAAATTTGGTCATAGTATTTTGTTTTGATTCACTATGTATATATGCCACTAGAATTATTTCCTTCCTTCCTCCCTTTTCCCCCTTGTATTGCCTCCCTTTTCTTCTCTCTTTCATTCCTTTCTTCTTTCCTTCCTTTATTCATTCTTCCATTACTTCTTTCTTTTCTTCCTTTTCTCTATCTTTCCTTTCTTGTCTTTTTTCTCATATGGGTGGTAGGAGTTGGAAAAGAGAATAAAGTAAATGCTTGATAATTGTTTTTAATTAAAAAAAAACTCCAATGACTTGCTTCCTAATTCAATGTTTGCAGGAACATTAATAATCCTTTTATTTGTCACTTTTCTATTATTTGTCTACATTGTCCCTGTATTTCTTATCTTGCCTTCATTCTTTGTTTACAATGCTTCTTTGTTGTTCCCTTTCTTCCTTTCACTATCAAATGGATGAATCTTTTACTTAACTCCCTTTCTCCAGTTTGTTATTTTGAAAAGATTTCCAAAACAGAAACTTTCTGATAGTTTCTCCATCTGTTCCATTACTTCTTATTAGTCTATCAAGAAATAAAAGCATTTTGCCCTTATTGTCTTTTGTTCCTCTGTTAGGTTTAGTCTTGTAATAATTATGCTCTGATTAGTGCTCTAAGTGATAAGATATAAAGGAGGTTAGGAAGCATTCTTCTCTTCAGATAATTAATTTGATTTCACACACACACACACACACACACACACACACACACACACACACTGAAGAACTATGACTTAGTAGATGAGTCCTAAGAAGTCAACTAGAGTATAAAGAGGTCATGTGAATTTTCTAGGGTCACATAGCTAGGAAGTGACAGAGACAAGACTTGATCTCAACCTTTCCTGATATCAAGATTATTTCCATACACTATGTTGTCTCAGTTTCTTTATGTGGAGGAAATTTGATTCTTGGACATGCAGCCTAATATTCTATAAACTGCATAAGCACTGTGCTTGAGAAGCATAGTGGGTTTTTAGATCCAACTGTGAATTAATTATTTCCAGAGAGTTGTCTGAACACATTCTATCCCATTGCCCTCCTTCCTTTATACCTCATCTCATATTCACCATATTTCCTAACCCACATTCAGACTTCAACCTAGCCATGTACAGTTGTTCCATGTTGTCTTGGCTTCCCTTTCCTTTCCCTGGAGATGGGAGTCATAAATCTTCCTTATACTGAGATAGTAGCAATTCCATATTTACCATACACTCTATCACTGATCCTCCAGATCCCTAAGCATTTTCATCTGACCTACTGATACAATTTAAGGAGATCTGAGGCTAGTCATTCACCTTATGACTAGACTCTGGGGCAGCTAAGAGACTCAGTGGATAGCAGGTCTGGAGATGGAAATTTCTGGGTTCAAATCTGTACTCAGATACTTCCCAAATGTGTAACCCTGGGCAAGTTACTTAAACTACATTGATTAACCCTTATCATTCTTCTGTCTTGGAAGTAATCACTTGCAAGACAGAAGGTAAAGTTTTATTTTTTTAAATTTTTAATTATGTCCTTAGAACTTTATGAACTTTCTAATCACTCAGAAACTAAAGTCTTTGGTGTATTGTCTCTTTGAGAGCAGGAACTATTTCCATTTTTTCTGTTTGTATCCTATCACTTAGCAGAATTCTTGGCACATAATAAACATTTAATGACATTTTTCATTTATCAGTCATTCATTCTCTCATTCATGCTTTCTTTCTTGCACTTAAAGATCAGTTGAACTAAGAGAATAAAACTTTTTTTGCTGTGATGGGATGAAAATGATTAACTTTAATATATGGATGCAAGCTAGGAGATTTTGACAAGTCAAAATTTACTGGCATGGATCAAGAAAATGGGAAGTAATAGGATTTGGGAATGTTGAAAATGTGAGTTTTCCTTAATTTATATCTTTTCCTTAATTTGTAATCCAGAGAATGTAATTTCCCAGAGGGAAAAGGATGATAATGATGATTTTTTCATATTTTCTTAGTACCCTCATAGCTTAACAGTGTCTTTCTTTAGTAGTAGTTTATAAACATTCATTATAGTGCCATGAATTTCCTTCAATTTAAAAAATATAAATCCTAACCTTTAGCAGAGATATTTCTCATTTGCTTCTTGCTCATTTTATAGACAGGAAAAACAAACAAACATTGGGTCTCTTCTATCTTTAAATATTTGAAATGGTATTATTTTTGTATAAGAGGATATTAGAGTTGATAGCTGCTGATGGACAGAAATCCCTAATGTTCTACTTTCTCAGTCCCCAAGAGCAGGCCTGACTATGTGACTAAAAATCAAGCAATCAGAGCTGTCTTCAGAGAAGGGCAGCATGATAATGGATGAAGAGCTGGCATTAGAGTTAAGAAAACCTTGATTCAAATCTCACCTCTAATAAAAACTAGATATTTTACCCAGCAAGTCATTTTACACCTCAATGACCCTTTAAATTCTAAGTGATGAACTTACCAATTTACAAAAGGAAATTTAAAAAAATGTTTTCTTATCTGGGAGTTTTCTATGACATTGGAAACCATGTCATATACTTATGCTCTGTGACTATCATGAAGACTATGAAAACAGACAATTGAACTAATTCTAACACAATACTTGCATTTAGTTCAGCTGATTTATTGAATGAATTTGTTCCCTTGTATCCAAAATTTTTATCAGAGGTGCAATCATAGCAAAGAATTATTGGGATACAAAATTGGTTGACTTATGGGGGAGACCCTGTTGTAGACTTTATGGAAGCTGTTTGGGGAAAAAAAGAAAATCAAGTTAGACAAATATTAATTTCTTAAACTAATTGTATAAGCTAGAATGTTTAATGTATAAAAGGCCAAAGAATGGGCTTTTCTCACTTGTTAAAAAAATTATGAAGTCATCTGATTATGCTCTTGATCCAGTTAACTTCTTCCTTATAGACTTGGTCAAAAGAGACTCTTGTTTAACTTACATTACAGTGTAAAGATCTTTAGGGTTTTTTAAAATCCCTATGGAGTATATGGATTTTCCCATTTGCATCATCAGGAGAAGTCACAAGTTATCTTCTAGTGATGTCTCCATGACTGATACTTCCCTCAAGATTAATCAATAGTTTTAGGCCTGCCTCTTGACATGTCCTAAAATATGGTTTTCATTCACTGGAGTTATTTCCAAGTATTTCCAGAAATTTCCAAGTCCAAGTTATAGACTTAAAAGATTATGGATTTTGGAGGAGGAGCTATTTTATGAAAGGGAGCAGACAAACTTGCTTAGCTCTTGTTTTTATTTTTTTTCCTTTTTTTCCAGATCAATCAGGTTGGAGGGGGAAGACTCACCTTTTCTTTTTTTTCTAAATTTTATTTAATAGATTAATTAAGATATTTTTCCATTGTAATATGATTCATGTTCTTTCCCTCTCCTGCTCCCAACACCCTCCCATAGCCAAGAGCAATTCCACTGGGTTTTACATGTCATTGATCAAAAAAATTTCCATATTATTAATATTTGCATTAGGGTGATCACTTAGAGTCTACATCCCCAATCATATCCCCCTCGACCCTTGTGATCAAGCAATTGGTTTTCTTCTGCATTTCTGCTCCCACAGTTCTTTCTCTGGATGTGGGTAGCATTCTTTCTCATAGGTCCCTCAGAAAAGTCTTAGATCGTTGCATTGCTGCTAAGACTCACCTTTTCAAAATAGTCATTTATAACTTCCTTCTTCAGAGGCACATATCCTAGTAATGACAGAAGCCGAGAGGCTCACCTCCATTGCCCCAAAAATAACCATGAGCAACATTATTCTGGAACTCTATCATTCAAGTTATAAAAGGATTTTTTGAACAGCACACTTCTCATGTATAGGTTTTTAAATAAAAAGGGTAAATTTCTTGGTCTTTGATATTCTTAAGAACAACATGTCTAAATAAAAATGTATCTCCTAGAACTGGTGTTCAGAAATAGCATTGCTGAGCCCCTCATTTCTCCTTTCACATGTCTGTCTTTGCAATGCCAATAAAATCTCTTGCTACATATATTTTCCAATTTCAGTTTTCAAATCTTTCAGTTCTTAAAATCCTTTTGAAGTTAAGTTGAGAAAGTAATAGGACTGATGGTAGGAATAGTACAGATCAGGTATATAGGATTGTTTTTATTGGCTAGTAGAATTAGTATTGATCCTCCCCTAAAAGTCTGGAAGCCTAAGTATCTGAGCCAACCAATTAGTCTTGGGAGCCCAGGCATAAACATTCAATCATAAGATGAGTTCTTACAAGAGGCCTACAGAAATGGCCATATTCTACTTAGGGATATGCTTTCAAAAGTCCCCAAATAATTTCACCAGTCTTTTAAGATCATCAAATTAATCAGGGAATCCCATGGTCAGTTATATCTTCCCTATATGTGTGTATATATTCATATATACATTTTATTCTAGTACCAAAAGCTCCTCATTCAATTTGGTCAGACCTTTAGTATTCGCATCTGTGATCATAGAGGTGATTGAATGGTAGGACATATGTTTGTGTTGCTGGAGAAATAATTAAAGCACATACTCTGTTGATCAGTTGTTTCATCTTTAAAACTCCCTGCTCTCCATCTCATGAAAAACATCTCAAAAATAAGAACACAGCTTGCTGTTTTTCCTTTCTTATTTAAGACTTCTTTGCTATCTCTTGGCAAAAAAGTAGAACTAATCTTAATTGCGTCTCTTTTCTAGATGGGAGATTTCATTCTATAGAACACTAATCAAAAGGCTTGACACATCTTTATATGATCTTAATCGTGACACTGCCATCCATGCTGTAAAAGCACCCAAGCAAATTCCATATCAAAAAAGCACCATGGGTAATTTAGTAGGATAAAACAGACTAAAATGGATAAAGCCTTGTTTAATAAGGTTCTCAAATCCATTACAGAAGCAGGGAAGGGAAAAAAAAGAAAAAGAACAAATATTTCTCAACAGCCCATAGATGCTACTGTGAAATTGATTAAATGGGGGATTTGGGCCTAAGAAAACAAGATTCAACAAAAAACAAGATTCATCCAGAAAAATCTCTTCCGTTGTTTTAAATAAAAGCCAACAGGATGAGGGAAGATTGTCCCATGAGTCAGTATAAGCCAACAGTTTATTTTAAAATACCAACCATGAAAAATATGGTATATTTTGAAGAATTCTTTCACAATGGAAAAACTATTAAACATCTTCAAAAGTGAGGTAAAGTTAACTTTCACAAACACTTTTTATTTATTGTTTTA